>NC_081406.1:501000032-501315801 GCF_030272615.1 Cryptomeria japonica
TTTTTTTCGAACTTTATTTCCATCTTTTCCAAATTTTGGCGAATTTAGCCAACCTCTCCAAGGTATGGCGGACTTTGATGTTGACTCCTCCATGGCCTCCTTTACCTTGGTGGACTTTGTTGTTGACTCCTCCATGGCCTCCTTTACCTTGGTGGACTTTGTTGTTGACTCCTCCATGGCTGGGCGGACTTTGGTGTCTTCTCCATCTTGGGCGGACTTTGGACTACACTCCCATGTGACCTCTCCAACTTTGGGCGGACTTTGACCCTTAGCCCCTTCATGGTCTCCTTCTCCCTTGGGCGGACTTTGGAGTTACCTCCTTCATGGCCTCTTCATGGCTGGGCGAACTTTGGAGTAGGCACCTTCCTTGGCGGACTTTGGCTTGGCCTCTTCATGGCCCCTTCATCCCATGGTGGACTTTGACCTTAGCACCCATGTGACCTCTATAGACTTGGGCGGACTTCAAGCTTAGACCCCACATAGCCTCCATCAAGGTGGTGCGGACTTTGTTGTTAGCACCTTCGTGGTCTCCATCAAGGTGGTGCGGACTTTGTTGTTAGCTCCTTCATAGCCTCTCAACCTTGGGTGGACTTTGGAGAGTCCTCCTTCGTGGCCCCTTCAAACTTGAGCGGACTTTACCTTAGCCCCCACATAGCCTCTTCATGGCTGGGCAGACTTTGAAGTTGCCTCCTTCCTGGTCTCTTCATGGCTGGGCGGACTTTAGGCCTTGCACCCACATGACCTCCTAAGGTGGGGCGGACTTTGACTATGACACCCATGGACCCTCCTAGCTTATGGTGGACTTTGGAGGTTGCTCCCAACACTTGGCAAGCTTGGGCGGACTTTGTTGTTGGCCCCTTCAAACTTGGGCGGACATTGGAGTCTTCTCCATCTTGGTCTCCTAAGCCTTGGGCGGACTTTAACCCATGCTCTTCCATAACCTCTTTAGGTGGGGCGGACTTCAGGCAAGGCACCCACATGGCCTCCCTAAGGCATGGCGGACTTTGATGAGAGCACCCACATAGCCTCCTAAGGCATGGCGGACTTCATGCAAGGCTCCTTCATGGCCTCTTCAACCTTCATGATGGGGTTTGAACCTGCAGAAACACTTCAGAACCCTTGTTAGCTAGACTTAGAAGAATTTTCAAAGAAATTTCAAAATTTCACAGTTTAATCTAATTTAACCGGATTAACTTGAAATTTGAAATCTGTGCTTAGGTGGATCATCATTTGTCTTTCTTGAAAGAAGAAGAAAGATTGTTGTCCCATCCTATTTTATTTTTAAAGTTGTAGTTAGATAGGGGGAGCCTTCCCTTAATTAGGAGAGTTTTACTCACACGTTGTGGTTGAAACCACAATTTTGTATATTTTCCGCAGTGTACAAAATTTTCAACCAACATCATTTTTATGTAAACCCTAATTAGGGTGATTCTAGGGATTTGTTGGCATTATCTTGGCCCTTGATTTAGTTTTAATCTTGGTCATCCATTTTGTATGAGACTATATATATACCCCATAGTCTCTCATTTGTAAGAGAGAGTTTTTGTAGAATTGTTGGTATATGCTGCAGCTATTTGAATATAAATCATCGTTCGATTTGATAGTGATTTTGTCTTTCAAGTGTTGGCTTGCATTCATGGTTCTCAATTCCTCCAAGTTAGATTAGAATTTTAGATTAGAATTTGTTTTCATGTTTATTAAGATTGAGTGGAAGATTTGTTGAGTATATTTGTGTGGAATCCTTAATCCATACCACTAGCCCCCTTGCCGTTGGTAAGTGCGTCTTGTGTGGTCAACTGGAAATTTGAGTAAGCTTAACTTCAATTATATGCATCCCTTGATAAGCATCAACTTGGATGGTGTCAATGTGTGATGGTAATAGTTTAAAAATCAATAAGTATACCTTAGATGATTGCACTAAGCTTGTGTCAAACCTTGTTTGTGAGACCTTGCCTAGTTTGATTCCACTAAATTTGTTCATCATTTCCTACATTCCTAGGCTTAGAATAGATTTCCTGAACCCTATTCCCTTTCGCCATTTTTTTTAGTAAGTCTTGTTAAAATTGAGTCTAGAACTACATTGCCATATCCTAAGTTATCAGTACACCCATTCCACATATTTTATGATAAGAGAAATTGATTCGAACATTTGTGTAAGTCCCCAAGTGAAAATAGCAATTCACATCAACCATTGAGTTACCCACTCGTCAAGACCTAACATGTAGAAACCTTGGAATCATTTTAGTTGATCTTACCCTTAGCATCGGAGGTGATTTTGTTCAAGAGAGGGTAAAGTGTTTTAGTATTTTATTCTGAATATGTGCATAAAACACAGATCAACAAGACCCAAGCCCAGTAGCGATCACCTGCCCTACTGGCCTACTGATCTAATATGATTTAGTAGGTGGCCTACTTGGGTGGACAATATCCCTTCTACAAATCCTTTTTCCTCCCTAACAGATGTTCATTTAAAGGTAAATTTAATAAATTCTCTACAAATGCAGACTGTAATTTACTGCTAATTGATATAGAACATTTCAAATTGTTTAGTTCAAACTTTTTTATATTTACTCTATTAGCAATTTACCAGTTTATACCTTATATCTTACTTGTGGATTTTTGTTATTATTATATCAATGACAGAATATTGATCTAATAGGACACTTTTGGTACTAAATTGTGGTTCATTTCACTATTAATTTACATACATGTTAATGTATTTAAGAAATATTGAATATTATATCACAGACTATTAACAGAATTATTAACAGAGTGTCAAATGATTAATGCATATGTCATGTTGAGGCTGTAATATTCCTAATGCCAATATAAGTTCGACGCACTGCAGACAATGACCCTTTCTTTCTTCCGTTACTTTTTTACTTCGCTCCCTTATTCTCCCTGTCCAAGTGGAGCCTGGTCGCTATCTTATATCTTACCAATGAACAGGTTGCATCTCTTCTTATTGATGAGACACACCTCCTTGTTCGTGACTCCTTAATACTATGAATCGCATCACTTTGTAGAAACTAATTAGTTATTGGCAACTCGATTGAGGAATTAGTATTCGAATCGCACCCCCCCTCATAATCCTGGTGTGAATTAATAACTATTATTTTTAACCAACTTTGTCTATACGTAATGATGTTATTTACTTATGGTTTGTAACCACCCATAAACTAGTCAACCTTCTTATGTCATGATTATGTGTCTTGACTTAGTCGCTTTTCTTTCTTATTCTTCCATACAACGGTGAATGTAGAAAATGAGCTTCGTGATGGTAGCTGCCTCAATGGATATTGGAAGTGTTTCTTTGAAAACATAATTGGTTCTTCAATTGTGATCAATTGTCTATTCATAATGGAAATAATCTATAGGTTGTTAATCGGTAATCTATTCATATAGTTTGTAGCATCTTCCTCTATTGGATATCGATGAGGATTGATTAATCTGCTTATTCAATAATGATGGATCATAGCTATGTCCTGCTATGATTATCTTTATGAGATCATTAATTTCTACTCGCAATCATCGTCGGTTATGTATGAAGCAGATCGATATTTATGTTGTGTATCAATCTTCTCCAATCTTTGAGATGCAATTAAGAATATGTAAATTATGTTTATAATATTAATTTATTTTCATTTGAATATTTCATGAATATAACTAGTAATAAATATTAATTAAAAAATAATATTTAATAAATAAATAAATTTCAAATAACCATTCGTTGGTAATTATTAATAATAATTACTTTATTCAGGATATATATAACGATCGAGGAGGGGACATTACACTAATTTAATCCAGCAGGGCTATTTGAGTATAGCAGGTCCATAAATATGAGAAGAGCAGGAGTTTGTATACAACCAGACTTCAACTAAAGAAAATCTCCAATCATGTATTTCCAGCTTTGCATTAAAGACTCATTCCAGGATCAAGGAGGGGACATTACACTAATTTAATCCAGCAGGGCTATTTGAGTATAGCAGGTCCATAAATATGAGAAGAGCGGGAGTTTGTATACAACCAGACTTCAACTAAAGAAAATCTCCAATCATGTATTTCCAGCTTTGCATTAAAGACTCATTCCAGCTTCGAAACGTTACCTTGAGTTTGTCCCAACAATAATAATCATTTCTAAATTCCTGCAACAACCATATAAGTCAAAGCAATCACAGGAATTGCTGATATTTTCCAGCTGAATTATTCTGTCATAAGTAGCTACAGCAGTCAATGCAGTTTATATTGATTAATGCAGCAGTTCTGGATTTCTAATTGGTGCCAACAATATCTACAACAGTTAGTCAAATGTTAGACTCTTTTTCATGCACATTCATGTATCAGCAAAATCTATTTCAGCAGTGAAGATTTTGGGATAGCAAATGAGATCGGCAATAAACTCATTGTACTTGCTTTATCCGAGTATAATTGACGTAATCATATTTTACATTTTGTAATGACGATTCAATGGCAATGCAAATATCAATATTAGTGTGTCATCATTTTGAGTTGATGATATATTGAGTGGATTTATGTCAAGCATTTACTGATTTATAAACTGAGAAATCTAACAGGTTGAGAATACATTGGGATTTGAGCAAAACAGAAAATTTCATAAAAATCCTATAATGAAGGGATAGGATTGCATTTCCAAAAATAGTAAATTTTTGCAACCATTTGGAATGTGGGGGACAAGTGCATTTAGGGGGTTGTTTACTCTTGGATTGTAGTGGAGGTAATATAGGCTCATTTAATTATTTTTGCCATGTGAGGTGGACAATAGGACAATTAAATAATAAAAATATTTAACTATGTGTGAGAGGGAAAATGACTAATATAATAATATTTATTTAGGTGTGGTACATTATATAGGTGAAATGTGAATTAAATAAATAATATAATTATTTAGTTGATTTTAGAGAAGGTTACTAGGAAAGAATTAGGTGTCTACATAAATCTCATCAATCAATGTCAATAAAAGGGTTTAATATTATATCAAATTATGTTGCCATCTAATACCTATGATGAAATCTTGGAGTGTGAACCCAAATCTAAAGTATTATATTGAGTACTACAGCTTCAAAAAAATAGAGAATCAAGCTCTTTAAATTCCATGACTATACAATGTGCAAAGTGCAAGACATTTAACACCCACTAAAATGCGATATATACTAAGCTCTAAACAAATTGTAAAAATGCATTCTTTAATATTTTCATCACTTGCAAATATTCCTCGTCAAAAAACATACCATTTCATCTTTATCCTCAAATTTGGATTCCAAAAGCTTCATTTCCATTTCCTGCAAAGTTAGTTAAATATGCCATTAATTAAACTGTTGAAATATTGATACAAAAAAATGCATTACATACCCATAGTAAACTTAAAGCTAATTTATTTCAACACACCTTTACCCTAGAACGTTTAGCTTCTTGCACCGAATCATCAGTACATCCCTCAACATTAGTTGCAGGCTCTACCAAGAGAAAAATGCGATCCAAGTACACTAAAACTGGTTCTTGACCCAATCTGCTCCAGGGGACCTGAAGATAAAATCAATGCTCAGAAAAAATGAACAGTCAGAAGCAGTATTTCCAAATATTATAACACAATTTCTATCAACCATGCTACTTTAAGGAACAAACCTTCAGTCTTACAGAGCCCAGAAACCCTGCTTTTACTTTAACAGGCAGCTTAAGGGCATTCAATGCCTCTGGCCTCAACTCCATGTTAGTCAATTCGACATCACCTGAAAATTTTGTCATTCAATAGATTTGAACCATTAGAAAGCAGCAACAAAACAAATTTGAGACAACTTCAAAGACTAAAAATTTCACTCTAATTAACCACAGAAGAATTCTGCAACCCAGAATGATCAATCTATTTTCTTTCAAGATGCATACCTACATGAACTGATCCCAATTACATATTAGGAATTTTGTCCAGTAGATAATTAACTGTTGGCAAATAGATAGAAATTTAAATATCAAGATCATTGTTCTTCAAGTACCTCAAGCATTTACAAGCAGAGAGGATTTCTTTTCTAAATTGCCTTTAACTTTTATTCTAAATCAGCCAGTGATTTTCTTCCCAAATTGTCATATTCCATTAAATAGAAAAATAAAAAGAAAGTGATTTTCTTCTGAAATTGTCTTATTCCATTGAACAGCTCCAAAACTGGTTCCAGGATCAAGTATCAATCTCATGATTAGCTATAGGTAAAATATGAATGTCGTGTGCTACAATTTTAAAATATTATTCATAGAAATTGAGCAGCAGTTGAGACCATTCCTACAGTTCGCCACTAGAATCCAAGAAGATGACAAGGTCATGATAAAAGATCTGAATGCACTAGATATCTACATCAGAAACACTATAACCTATTTGTCAATGCCGAGGGAATTTCTCCATTATAGAAAGGAATTAGCTCTTATTAAATGGTTGAGTCCAAAATAAACATTATTCCTATTGTGACCTTTTCACACATCACCCCATTGAGAATGGGGACCCTCCTTGTTTCTTGCTTTCTAGGGTTTTTGTTAGAGACTCGCAACCTTCCCAGTACCAACTTTCTCAGTTTTGAATGGTCTGAGTTTTGGAAGTCATAAGTCAGTTTGTGCAAGTCATGGTTAGAGCAGAATCTAGACATGCCTAGAAAGCTTGAAGGACGAAAATTACAATTGATTTGTGAGTGAATTTGGACAACTTTCTATTTTTGGAAAGTTTTGTTGTTTTGCTTTTTTTGCTTTTTTTGCTTTTTACTATTTTTTAGGAAGTTTCGTTTTTGTCACTTTAAGCACGATCCCCAAAATGGCTATTTTTAGAAAGTTTTTCCTATTTTTTAGGGATGCTTGCTTTTTCTATTTTTGAAAGGGATCTAAGGTTTGCACTGTTGGCTCTGAGTTGCATTAAAAATGATTGAGAATTCCTCCAAAATTCAAGTTTTGTCTGAAAAAGAAAGGTTCCTAAATTTTAGGCATCCAGGGGGATTCAGGGGTTAAGAGATGTGTGATTTTCAAATTTCAAGAAGATCCAAGTTAAAATGCATAAGTTATGAAGATCTAGTTCTCATGAGGATGGAATCTCTCCAGGTCCACCCAACAAAGGTGTACACAAGGTCAAGGATCTTATAAAGTCCGCCCTCATGATGTTTGCAAGGGGAGGAGATCTCTCTAAGTCCGCTCACCTTGGTGCCCAATTATCATAAAGTCTGCTTGGAATCAATGCACAAAATGAACCAAGTCCACCCTCATGGTGCTCAAGTTTGATGAACCCCGCCAAAGAGAAGGTGCATGAGTTTGATGAAGTCCGCCATGCTAGTGAAAGGTGCACAACTCCCCTCAAGTTCGCCTTGTAAAGTGCAAGGATATGAGCAATTCCGCCAAGAAAGAGGTGCAATGACATCTCCAAGTCCGCCCTCATTGTGAAAAGAATCAACCAAGTCCACCCTACAACTTGAAGATGGAAACAACACTCAAGAAAAGTCCACCTAGATCACTAGCAATGAAATTCACCAAGTCCACCTACATGAAGAAACTTGCTAAATTGGAAATTAAGGAATATTCTCATGGTGATCAACAAGACATTTTGTCCAAGTTCGAACTAAGTGCAATTTTAGTAAATTTTTGAAATTGAAAGAATGAAGATTAAGTTCGATTTATCAACTGAAAATCTAAAATAGAAGCTTTCTTTTGAACTGAAACTTACCATTTGAACTTGCTAAGAAGATTCCAACTCAACTGAAACTCAAATTAGAAAGTTTATTTTGCAAACCGAAAGACTAAGGAGTAATTGGAAACAAATCAGAGAAGATTTCTATGTTTCTAATTAAGAAGTTCGAACTCCATGAGGTTTTAATACAAATACCATTTCATTCTCTCATTCTTTCATAAGAAATTCGAACTTAAGAGAGCAGGTTGAGAAGGTTTTGAAGAAGCTTGTGCAGGTTTGAGGCTTTCCAGCAAAGATTTCAAAGGTTTATACACAATTGGGAGAAGGATTTTGACTGTTTTCAAGAATGATTTCACAACAATTTGAAGTACAACCTCTGATTTTTTTAATCACGAAAAGCATTTCTCCCTTCTTTCTTATTCTTTTTGAAGGAGAAATTTGGTTTCAGGGCAGATTATCAGGTTTCTTAACTTGATTTTTCAAGATTTTTCGAAAGAAAGAACTAATATAATGCATTCTCCTTCTATTCTTTCTTATTTTTTGCCCCATAAACCAGTGTTAGTGCACACTTAATCGAATTTCTTGGATTTAATTTTTATTCTCAGTTCTAATTTTTTATTAAAATCAGACATGCAAGTTCACAAGTTTGGTCATATTCAAGGATTTTTCTAAGACATTCAAGAATATCTAAGCATTGAAACCCCTTTTAAATGTTGTGTTTAAAAACTATTAGAACTCCAAATTTCCACTTAAAACGCAGATTCTAACTTAATTTTGTTCAATTTTTGTAGATTTGGATGACCACAAAAGCTGGACCATCACACAAAGTTCAAATGAAGTTCCAGGTTGACAAGGATTCCCTTCCCAAATCCAAAATGAACTCCAAATGGAAGCAAGTTGGAGACACCAACCTTGGGCACATCAATCTTTGTGAGTTCAAGATGAGGATGCATGACACCGATACACAATTACCCATTCCAATTGCACAGAGGATGATGAATTATGGGATAGTGCAGGCTGCTGGTTTCCTTCCAGCAGTTCAGTGTACCGAATTGATTGCAGAATGTTTTAGACATTATAACCCTGAGAATAGCGAGATAGTTGCTCCTGATGGTAGAGTGCTTGTAAACATTGGTGAACTAGCAATCCGAGAAGCCTTTTGCATCCCTGAATACCACAACACGGTCTATATAACCAGGGATGAAGCAACCGAATTATATGAGGATAACACAGAGGAGTATGAGGCTAACATCAACCACTCATGGTTGGATAAGCCTAGAAAAAGTGTTTCAAAGATGCCTAAGACCCTTCTCAGGCCTTATTTCAAAGAGGACTATGGAGACCTCATTGTCTTATTAAACAGAGTTATGGGCAGCCAACAAGGTGCACCCTTTGAGCCATGGATGTACTATTTTATCCATGAGGTTACTACTGGTGTAAAGATGATCAATTGGGCCAAGAACATAAGTGACAATTTAGATGGTCAATTGAGAAACCTGGAAAAGAATGGAACATTTTACATGAGTTCCTGCTTGATCTACTCCTTGGCCAGAACATACAGATACAGAGGCCTTATGTGTAGAGGAGCAGTTGGAAATAAAGAGAACCAGTTCGTTGTCTATGATTGTTATCCACAACTACACCTGGAGGAGAAATTTCATTTTAAGAGGGTCAATGATGCATATCACAAGAACCCTTCAAGGAGGTCTCCATCAGCGACTCTCTCAAGAGTCAAAGGATTTGATCAGCAGGTTTGCGCATTGGTATATCCAATATCCCAGGTTCACCTACTTGAGGATCCAAGGATTCTCTGGACCCCCGTACAAGTTGCCCATGTTTCCTAGAAACCGAATGGTTATACTTGTGATAAGACAGTTGGAAAATTTTATGATTGTGCAAAGAGGAAAACAAAAGACAGGAGCGTCTTTTCCTCTCAGTATCGGAAAAAGGTTGGAGACTTGTCCATCAGCCCAAGCTGCCACACATGTTGATGAGGAGATTCAATGGTACCCATTTTTGCATTATCAAGCAAGGAGTCATTTTGATCCTTTTCATCAGATGGGAATGGTTAATGGAGAGAAGTTTGAGCGTAGGCCAGACCTTGAAGATGATTGGGCCAACGCTACTGACAACTTTGAGATAAGGAAGAGATTCTGGTCTAGAATCCCATTGAATTTGATCAGGGCATCTGAAGTCTTCTGAGTGGCAGACCAACTTGAGGAAGAAAATGAATACGAGCAGCCACACTATGCCAACCTGAAAAACGAGCCTCTTGTTGTCGGGTAATTATGTCATGTTGTAATTAGAACGTTACGAGTGTTAAGGGTCGGTGGTTATGTGACGGTTGTCGGCAGTTGGCACCGGACAACCCACACTGACACCTATATATATGTACTTGGTTTCCTATTTCAGTGTGCAAAGATTATGGAAGAAGGTTATGTTTTGAATGTACTAGTATTTGGCATTAATGAATACATACATCTGAGTTCTTCTGTTTACTTGCATTACTGTATACTAACATATTTTTGTACTGTTATGCACTATTAAAACCCACACACCCCTCGGGGGAAAACATCTGGCGCCATTGCCAAATTAAACTTGGAATGATGGGAATATACTACATGGCACGACGATAATGGGGCAACCAGTGAGCGAGGGGACCAGCAGTAATCCCGAGGAAGAGCCGACGGAGTTGTTCGAAGGAGAGGGAGCACTAACAAGGGATTTCACCTGCATTCTACAGACATCCATCGAAACTTACGTATGGAGGGAGGCCACGACCAAAGACGTCCCTGAGAGCGCAGTGTGGAGTGCCCTTGGCATAAGTCCGGTCATAAATTGGTTGATGAACAACTTGCCTAGTCTGTTGACACAGGCTTACCTTGCTCTCCAAACTCGCCGAGAAGAAACCTACTGCGAGACCCGTCGACAACAAATTTTACAACAATTTGAAGAAAGGAGTCGACTCGGACCTTATAAGATTAGAGAGGTCGGCAAGAACGGGGCGATGAAGCTATCCACTCTAGATAACAATCCAATCAAGGACCCAGTGAATGGTTCGAAACTGAAAGTCTACAAAGAATGAAACAAACCTGTGATCGGGATTAACATGTTGGGATACGCTACAAAAGGGAACTGGACCATTGGCCAGAGCAAGGAAATCAACGAAGACCCGGTGGTAAAGCAGAGCCCTACCAGAGAGATGAAGATTGGGCAAAGCCTCTTGCAGCCATGGAAGAACGGCTTGTGCCAAAGTGGGTGGAAGGTGTTGCGGTTCCCAGGACCCACAAGCACCTGACAAACGCATATTTTGGGGATCCAACTGTATGGGTACGGATTGCAGGACATTGGAAGACGCGAGCCCCATATGAAGGTCTTAGAGAAGGGTACGTAGCATACGATATCGATGAAGAGGCCCAAGCCCGAAGGAAAGCCGAGAATGCAAATAAAGAGGAACCTGTAGAGCTGGAGGAAGAACTTGACTTCGAAGAGTACGAGGCAACTCTAGGTCCCTGCATAAACATGGTGCTGAAAACGGAAGACCTATTCATCATCGACTCCCAGGCAGGCGAATTGGAAGTCGAACCAAATTCATTGTATCAGGTGATCCCTAACCTCACAGGACCTCCGGAGGTTGACAGAGAAAAAGTAAAATGGTATCAACAGTACGGAGGCCGCTACATTGACGGGCGGTATAAGGGGGTGGGACCAGCGCCGTTAGTTGACAAGATATGGGACCTAGAGTACGTGGTGACATGTTGTGCACAAGAATGCTACAGGAGGATGTCACACGTATGTATGTGGTTGCACGATTCGGAGATAAGGGCAAGGTCCCAGGGTGGTTCCTCAGGTATAAAGAGGAACATAGGAAGCGAAGATGCTGATTAAAGGCTAAATAAAAGATGGAAGGAAAACAAAACGCATGGCAAGGGAACAGCAAAGAAAAAATCAAGTATCCGTAGAGCAAAGAGGAAACTGAGGGGACGAAAAAATTTAGAGGCATCTGAAAAGGCAACAAGCTATCCTGAGGATCAGAAAGGGCCGAATGCACGACGGAAACAGACCTCGAGATACCTTAGTATATTGAAGGTACGGAAGGTTGAATTTTAAAAATATTATTGTCTGAAGACTTTAAAACAATTGTTAAAGAGGGAGGTACTGAAAATCAGAAATGAAAAGTATATGGAAGAAATAAAAAGGCCAAGGTTTATAAGCATAAAAAAATTAAAGTGTAAGGCAAAGGTTATGGAAATAAGTAAGGGAAAAATACAATTAATAAGGAGGCAATTATTTTATAAAAAGTTAATAAAATATTTGAGCCTAACCCTAACCCTGAAAAGGTCAAAAGATTATATAAAGCCCTACAGAGCCCATTTGTACACAACACATAGGCAAAGTCAAGACAGTGGAAGCAGAGGCAAAGGAGAAAAGGAGAGTGCAGGAAGGGCCGTACGGCCAACACGCACAGCAAGCAAGTGGAGTCTATATGGCGTACGGATTGTGTGTATGTACGAGCAGAGGATGCAGTGCACACATCATGATCCGTACGACGTATGGATTGTACATACGAAAGAGAAAGCACAGAGCAAACATACCATACGGTGGCCACTGAGTAAAACACCGTACAACGACCACAGAGCAAGATACCGAGCAAAACATCGTACTGCGATCACATAGCAAAACACTGTACGGTGTACGACAACCACACCAAGGCCGTACGGTTTGTGTTGACCCCCACAACCTAGTCCGTACAACATATGGTATCCATATCACGGCATATGGCAAGCACAAGGCAATTCGTATGGCATACATTGCAATCCGTATGAGGAGATTGGAAGTCTATACGATAGCAAACGGTTGTCAACGCAGGGGGAAAGAATACCGAAAGAATACCATACGAACAGAAGAAAGGGGTCCGTACGGTTTGCCGATGCCGAGAGGAATTGCATAAAAAGTTTGCAGGCATTAGTACAAAAATTTGTGCCATTCGTGCAAAGTTGGCGCAGGTGGAAGAGGTCGTACGGTCAAGTAAGGGAAGTGTATGGACTAATCCGTATGGTGTCGAGGCAGCAGTTAGCCCAATGGTCCATACAAATTGGCGGGTCACATTTGCAGACAGTTATAATAACGGTCAAGGACTGGACAAAAACAAGAAAACAGGGCAAAGCAGTTACAGTGCAACCATGACTGCTACAAACTCAACCAGCAGCAGCAAGAAGGCCAAAATCAGGCCAAAAGTGCAGAAGGATCTGGAGGGAATCACTGTCGAGAATGTAGCCTTTGAGAGTGTGACTGGCAGGGAATGTTGTACTTGGTGGGAGGAAACCCCTCCCGACCATGTGATAAAGGACTCCCTCAGGAAAGCACAGGTAGACCATGCCATTCAGATGCCGACATTCAACATCAAGGATTTTGAGCCGGTCTTGCGAACTATGGTGTCTAGATACAACTGCCAGGAAAGGGCTTCCATCATTCAGTTCCAGGGATGCACGGTACGAGTTTCCTTCAAGGCGAAAGACTTCAAGAGGGTATTTGGTATACCCAAGAAGGGAGCATCTGCAGCGAAACCGGCCAAAAAGCTCACCAAGGAGAAAAAGAAGTGGCCGCTGGACTTGGTATGCAGAGATGACCTAACAGAAGAGCAATGGAAGAGCGCCTAGTCTGACAATAGGGGATTGAAGTGTGCTTTTATTGCACCAAGAGAATGGAGAATGCTGTTGGACTTGGTAAAAATTCGGCTCACAGGGGCCAGCCATGCATCCGATATAGCCATCTGGATGATAGGGTTGATGAATGGCATTAAGTGCGGCAAAGTCTACAACGGGGGGCAGCTTTTAGCTGAGAGTATTCATGATTTCCTCAAGCTGGAACACAAGACATTTTACATGTGCCACCACGCCATCAGCCTATTTCTAGATGTCGTACGCCTGCAAGTACCGCCAGAAATGTGGGGTACCTTCGAACCACGCGGAAGGGTGGAACCCAATAAGTCGTCCATGTACTATTATGCCCATCTGGACACTCTTGATGACACCACGCAGCCAGCAAAGAGGAGGAGGGAGTTGGACATGTCCGTTGAAGTTGAAGAGGACAGCAGTACCGAGGATTCTAAGGAGGAGGCCAAAGAAACTAAGCAGGAGAGTGGAGATGAGGGATTCCGTATGGCACTACACACGACAGGAGAGGATGAAGGGGAAGAGGAATCACAACAGCAGGAAGGGGAGGAGGAGGAAGAGCAGCATGGAGGGCTGCGAGCACAGTGGAAGAGCACATGGGTAAAATTTACACCTCCCAAATTGCCCTCTTCAGCACACTTGGTACCACAGGAAGCACTTACAGTGACCAACCCCGTAGGGGACGTAAGACCAGTAGGGGTGTTGTTCCGAAGAATTGACGAAGGAGAACCACCAGCACAATGACAGGTGTCACTGCCGCAGATCAGTCTGGCTGTACTCGAGTCACAAGTTGCACCAACCGCAGAGCGTACCAGTAGGCTTGACCATACGGGTAGTGACCTAGGTGGCGGGAGAATGGCAGACCATACGGTGGCAGACGAGGTCGTACAACATAGTCTAGATGGAATGGTTCAGGAGGCGGCCGTACTAGTGGAAGAAGAACCAGTCGTACAGGAGATCAGTACTGGTACGATTGGTACTAGTACGTCGAATACTAGTACGCCAGGTACTAATACGGTACCAACAAGGAGAGATGAGTCGGGGTATGTACTGATGACAGGAGATGAGTTGGCGGTACTAGACACACTGACGGACGAGGATATAGATGCATCTTTGGACGGGTGGCTAGGGCAATTTGCACTCACACCTCACCCTCCCACCTCGCCTTCACCTCACGCCATGGCAGTTGGACGGACCCAGACACGGCATGGGACCACCCCTATCACAGATCAGGATGAGAGGATGTCTGTTGAGGAGCAAAATAGAGCAATTGGAAGTGGTGGACATGGCCCAAAGATCATCGATGTTGAGGAGAGCGGGTCTGAAGGACTACTGGCAGGTCTTCACCTCACTCCACCAGACCCTAGCGATCCAGCAGACTCACTCCAATAGTTCTTTGGGGAGCTACAGGGATTTCAGATATAGCACGTGGAATGGCACAGTTGACTAGACAGATGGATGTCGGCAACTCAGTTCATGCTGAGAAGTTGTGCCACTTCATGACTTCTAGATGTGCGAACGAGTTTGCACGCCACTTTGAGCAGCAGGGGTGGCCAGACAGTAGTACGTCGGAGATGGTACAAGAGTGGACGCGCATGCGACTGGTGGAGTGAGTGGGCACCTTGGGCGCCACCTTGAGCAATATGGAAGAATCTTTTCGGGATGTCTACCTGCAGATGCGACAAAGTCAGATAGAGCAACAAACCCAGCAGCTGTATGCAGCAAAACTAGAGAAGGAAGGAGAGAAGCGTGCAAAGTTAGCCGCAGTGGAGAAGAACCTGAGGATTGAGCTAGAAACGAAGGTGACTACTTATGAGGCTCGTTGCAGCATGCAGAAGGAGGTACAGGTACTGGCAGCACAAGTGGCTGAGCTTACTCTATAGATGGAGCAGAAGGACAAAAAACTATTGGAGGCCGCACACATGGTCAGGAAGGCATGGGAACGACAGCTAATAGCAGAGAAGAACCTTAGACTCCACACAGGGCAACAAACTTCTTCGACCACCACAGGGACGCCTCCTCCCCTTCTCAGCCTTAGTCTTTTGTTTGTTATTCCAGCTCCTGTTGTCTTGGTCGTCTGGAAGACGACTACTTTTTTTTGGGGGGGTGATGTTAGGAGTCAATAACACATGTTAGTTTATAGTGGGCTCGGGTGTTTATGTTTGGTTATGTTGAGTCGCCAAAAGGTTCCCGTGGGGTAGTTGGTAGTTAGTGGCGGTTGACAACTCGGCCAACCGCCGAGTCTATATATGGTATGGATGGAACCTGGGAAAAGATGGTATTGTACAGGCATATTTTGAGAATTCAATAAAGATATCATTATTCTGTCATAGTTGTTCGGTTATTGTTATTCATGCTTTGATATAAATTAATGTTTTGTTACATGAATTGTTGGTACGTGTGGGATATCTCTGTTTTATCCGTGAGTGTACCAACCTCACCTTAAGGACTAAACATGAGGGTTTTCTTTACTGTGTATTGCATTTTGCTCAATTGAATGTAATTATTCTTACTTCACTTAAACCTCACAACACCAATTTGGCAAGCAAATTAAAGTTTGCAAGGTCAATCACCAACCCAGGAAGAATCGAGCAAATATCAACTTGAACAAAACTCAAGAAAAGATTCCACAACTTAGCATAAGACATGCAAATAAGGGATTCTTTGTCTTCACAGCATTATCTTCATTCAAGTGTAATCATAATTACTGAAATTGACTCCACAAAACTAATTTCCAAGACAATTCAGACTTTCAAGGCCAATTTGCCAAGCCAGTTAGACATTAAAAGAAAAGGCTTGACCAAAACTCAGCAAGACTTCACCAACCCACATAAGGTGTTTTACATGCAAATGAGGGTTTTTTTCTTTTATAATGATAGTTGCTCAACTTGAACCACAACACCAATTGTCATGCCAATTTGCAGTCACGATCAATTTGCCAAGTCAATTTGGCATGCACCAAAAACAACTTGAAGAAAACTCATCAAAAGACTGCACTACTCCACATAAGGCCTCAGACGTGAGAATGAAAGCAACTTTTCTCTGTAAGCTGCAGTGCTCAATTGAGTGTAACCATAGTTACCAAGAGAAATAGGGGTACCAATACGGGGACATGAACAACATTCAAATTGCAGTACGTCAGAAAATGAATATGGATATGGCTATATTAATATAAATGTAGTCCCCAGAAATTGTGGTGGTTATAAACTTATAGGGACAAAGAACCAAACAATGTTTCTCTAATGGAGTGTCCTGGTACTCAACTTGAACTCTTAAACACTGAACTTGACAAGCCAGCTTAGAACCACGCAACCAATTTAACAAACCAATCACACTTGGGCAAATAAAAAACTTGACCATATATAAGAAAAAAGACAAATAATAGTTAAAAGTTCGGATCTGTGGTGTTGATTTCCATTTGTTGAGGGAACCTTCCTTTTTGAATTATAGCCCTTCTGTTTTTGCATGTCTTACCTATTCAAAGAGAACAGGCATTAAGACTATTCTTGGAATGTCAACATAAATGGTCTGGATGTCATTATAAAAAGCATAAACCAAAGCAACAGGAAAAGAACATAAGTTATTGCAGTAAAATATATATTCATTGAAAAAAGCGTGAATGAAGGTACTTCATTTTAATTTTTCTCTGAAACATTGCTGTTGGCATAAATTATTTATATATATGATATATGTATGTTAAATTTCTCTCAGTTAGTGTTATATGAAACATTGATATTAAATTGTCTCAGATAAATTTTCCAAAAGAATCAACGAATGTTATTCTAAATATTGAAGCTAAATTTTACCACTGAGTGTGAACCCAAAGATCAACATCAAAGTGTGACCCAAACATTTAAGTTAATTTTTTCTAGCAGCTAGTGTGATCCAAGCATTAATATTACTTTCTATAATGGGTTTTTTCAAATGCATCAGTTCGTGTGATTTGAGATATGGATGTTAAATTTTCTTGTAGGTTTTCTAGAAGCATCACTTGGTGTGATTAGAAATATCAAAGTCCAATTTTTCTACCACCTACTATGATACTTTCTATAATGGATTTTTTCAAATGCATCATTTAGTGTGATTTGAGATATAGATGTTAAATTTTCTTGTAGGTTTTCTAGAAGCATCACTTGGTGTGATTAGAAATATCATAGTCAAATTTTTCTACCACCTACTATGATCCCAAACATCGATGTTAAACTTTCTATAATGGGTTTTCCATGATTTGAAACGTTAATGGTAAAATTTCCATCAATGCTAAATTTTCTAAGACCTAATAAAATTTGAAGCATCGACATTTAATTTGCTCTCACTGGTTTTCAAGAAGCATTAAGTAGTGTGATTCAAAATATCAATGTTAAATTTCCGAGTCTGGTTTCTCCAGAAATGTCACTTAGTGTTATTCAAAACATCAATGTTGGATTTTCAATCTCCTAGGTTAATTCAAAACATCAACGTTAAATTTTCAATCTCCTAGCATGACCCCAAACATTAATATTAAATTTTCAACCTCCTAGTATGATCGCAAACATCGATGTTAAATTTCATATCACTTAGTGTGATTCAAAACATCAATGTTAAACTTTCAGTCACGGTTTCCCCAGAAGCATTACTTAACATAATTTGAAACATCAATATTAAATTTTCTACCTCCTAGTATGACCTCAAACATCAATAATAAATATTCTACTCTTAGAATGATTCGAAAAATGAATGTTAGATTTTCTACCTCCAAATGTGACTACAAAGATCAATGTTAAATTTTCTACCACCTTGTATGATTTAAAACTTCAATGTTAAATTTTCTATCCCCGGCTTTCCAAAAGTATCATTGAGCCTTCCAATTCGAAACATCCAATGTTAGATTTGCTATCAATGGTTCTCCACAAGCATCATTTCTACCAAGCGTGTTTTAATTAAAACATTCACCCGATCAGAAGGGGGGAAATGCCATTTATTTTCCTAGAATCAAGCTAATTAAAAGCTAAGGGCAGGTAAGTACACAGAAGAGAGCAAACAAAACGACAATTATCGGCCATACCTCGCCACACGCTGATCTTTAAATCCTCCTTCGACAGGTCCTTCACGTAATTGCCAAGATACTTCTGTAAAAGGAAAGCAACTTTGTCCTCCAACATTTTCGGCAGCTTAGAATTCACAAAAATGCTCGCACTTCTTTTTACTAGACCCTCATTTTAGAAGAAATAAAGACTAAAGCCTAACTCTTGTTTTCTGCAATTAATTCAACATCACGCAGACTAGCATGTCCACTTTAAAATCTATTGGATAAAATGGCCTCAAATTTATTTATTTTTTTGGTTCAATATTCAGAGAGTGTAAGATATCTAAGATCTAGTGAATATTTACACAGAGAGTAGAATATAACATCTTTGTATAGAAAGCTTCCTTAGCTTGCAATTCTTTGTTTTTCTGATAATGTCGGTCATTGTGGCGGTGGTTAAATGGCTCGCGTTTCTGACGCCCAACAAGATCTCGGCCGTTGAGATGCGCCAACGTGCGAGTTGCTTAAGTATACAGAAAATCAGCAGATGTTGACTTTTTGGACACGTGTGCGTATTTATAAAGTAATAGGCTATAGTGGTTTAGGGATGTCGACTTTTTGATGACGTGTCGGTTTTCTCTGCCGTGGCAAGGTCTGAAGCAAACCACGTGGCAAGTGCGAGATATTTTGATTTGTAGTTTTATACCCTTGCATTTCTGAGCTCCACGCAAAAGTTGGATTGGAGTGTGGACTCGTAGGTACTGCCCTAAAAATAAAGTGGCCTTGGACTGTAGTTCAATAAATCTTTTTTTTAAATCTCATTTAGTAGGTTTGGTTAGAGTCGTAGTACAACGGTAAATCAACGTTTTTGTAGTTAGACTGGTAGTACAACGGTTAATCAGTATGTTTTTGTTGGGTTGGCACCGTGGTTCAATAATTATTATATAGATTTTTTAAGGTTTGGTCTGACGTGTTATTATTACTATGAATTTGACCTTTTTTATAATTATCCAAAAAGTTTTGAGGCAAAAAAATTTATAGCTGGGATAAGAAATAATTTGTACAGTGTACAATTAGGATAGTAAAAATAGAAAATAGTAACATTTTTATAACAAGATTCTTATAATAAGGAGTAGGTTCATAAAATAAGAGAATTCATTATTAAATTGATTAGCAAAATATTAGAACTTCAAAGAGTAAAAATTGACTTTCCTTCTTTAGACTCTCCGTATTAAAAATCTTATATGCTATTCAATTTGTTACAATTTCATTTTATAGAAGACTTTTAATAATGTAACTTTACATGGGACAAAATATCTAGGCATAATGGTGAAAATTACGTATCCATGTTTTTTTTTCAATATTTTAGGTTATTTTAATTATTGTCTTTAATAAAATGGTATCATGTTTATAAATAGTGTTTTTTTCTAAATTCGGTTTATAACATTATTATACTTATATCACCTACCTTGCAAAAGGTTGAGCAATGTTGTTGTTGCAATTTTCTCTGGCTACTAGGGTTTTTGCCAATATATGCAAGCACGGGGTGCCTTTCATCAATGGCGATAGCCTTTTGGTGGTTTGGCACCTAGTTAGGATTTATTAATTGGGCTTGGGCGCTTCATGTGTTCCTCTTTAGTGGCTAGGTCTATTCTGATAAATGGTGGATTTCTACAAGGGGACGATGTCAATGGAGGCGCTTCTTCTTCCCTCAATGGCAATAACTCTATTTTGGGGAGGAAGGAGAGGCTCGGTGTGCGAAAGAAATAGCAGGGAGTGATATACAAGGGTGAGCTAGGCACAAGGGTTAGCTAGAATGGCGAGTTAAAAAATGCAACTTTGCCTTTTTGGGGGGTTGTACCTATAGCCAACAAGCCAACAAGACAACAATGAGTTTAGACGTTGAGATAGCCAATGAAGTGAGTGAAAATGAACAATATTTTGTTGAGAAGGGTTTGATAGGGCACTTTCAAGGTTTTTGACCAAGTCTCGGGGAGCTAGCTACATGAGTGGATTACAGAGTTTCAGAGCCCCATTTTGGAGGGGGCTATGCAGATCTATCCTGGAGCCTAGGGTTTTTTTATGGTGGTGTTTAATAATGTACAAGACAAGAATAGAATCCTTTGTGAGTATCTCTGGAGTTGGGAGGAGAAGCACATGCTTTTGCTAAAACCATGGTACTTGACCTTCAACCCAACCTCTAAATCATTCAACAAGATTCAAATCTAGGTAAGGCTTCCAAATCTTTGCTACAATTTTAGTTTGAATCTTGCTTTGTGTTGGCATTTGGCATTATAACAAACAAGGAGAGATTGTTGGCATTTCAATAAGGATATTGAGAAGGTTGTTGATGATTATGGATATAACTGATTAAGGATGTTTACTATCTTAATATTATTATTTTGTCATTGATGTCAAGAAATTGATTTTCTAATTCAGTATGATGTTGCCATATCTTGAGAAGTATGATTTGATGAGTATAAAGATGTCGGTAAAAGACACAGAAAGAATATGATGGATAAGGGGAGAAATAAGTTATTCAATGGGCAACTATTACCGAGTTAGACAATGATGAGATCTTGATGATTAGATTGTTTTGATATCCTACATATGTTATTGATTGAAAGGTTAATACTATACTATGTTACCGAGCAAAGAACCTAGTTAGTAAACCCTAAGGAACCTAGTCGGTAAACCCTAAGGTTATCACTATCGGTTAATGAAGGCAGAATGTCTACCGAGTGAAGTTTAGTATTTACCGAGTTGCAACCGAGTAATAATAGAATACATTAAATGATTACATGCATTATTTAATGAAGAAAGCTGATGAGCTGGCTATGATTAAATGACTGGTATGTCGTGAATGAAGTTTGTTAAAGAATCTATGGCAAAGGAAAATCAGTAGGAAGATCTACAGCTTAGATTGAACCGCAATACCCTAGCACAAGTTCCAAGAAATATATGCAAGTTCCAAGATGGGGTAAAACGTTTTCAGATTGAAGGATACATTGAACCTGGACAAAGTTTGAAGATCTGATGGCTATGATTGATCATGGGAAATGTGATCAAGGAGATTAAGTGGTTGGCTAATTATTTCTAAATAGGGAACTATTGATAAACAACGTATGCAGGCAAGTGTATGCACAGGGATGCTACATAGTGATTACCGAGCACAGAAGCTTGAAGACCTGTTTTGAATAATAGAGTATAGAGCCCAGTAGATGGACAAGATTAGTTCTATGTCTATATTGTATTGAGCAAATAACAATCTGCTTTAGCATTTTAGATGTGAAGTTGCTGATAGATTTTTATTACTGTTATTTTGTAAAGTGACAGAAAATCTCTTAACCGAGTGGACTTAATAGTCTTATTTGTAAAACCCTCTAGCAAGGTGACATTCTGATTGAGTGTTTGAAATCCTTTAACAAGGTCACTTCTAACAAAGTGAAGATCCTAATAGATCTGAGGGAAATCCCTTAACCGGGTCACATCTAGCAATGTGTTTGTAATCTTTAACAGGATTTGCTTTTAACCGAGCATACTCTAGAAGAGCATATTTCTTAGTGGGTCCAAAATCCCATAGTTGTTTTTCCCTATTTGGGTTTCCACATTAAATCTGGTGTTATGAGTGTTATGATGTTTATATGCTTTTGAGTTTGCATGTTTAGCAGTTTTGGTTATATTACTAAAGTATATGTTACCAAGGTTGAATCTGATGTTTTTATGGAAGATTGAGTTTGTATGATTCACCCCCCCTCTCATCTTATTAGCTTGGCATCTGTACTTATCTTTAAGTATCAGAATTATCAGCTTTGAAGTTGTAGGAAATACTTTCGACAAAATTTTGGGTGTGGATGAGGGCTCCTTAGGTTTTTTGCATACCACCTGTGCAGACATCCTAGTTGAGATGGATTTGACAAAATCTCCTCCTGTGGCATTATCTTTGAATTCTTCAAAGGGGAGTTGGGTGTTGTTGGTGGATTATGAAGGATCCCCTTTAGGTGTAGAAGATGCTTTCAAATAGGGCACATGGTAGCTAAATGTGTGAAGTATAATAATAGACAAGCTTCCTGGTGGAGGGAGGTTTCCCTCCACCATTTTTTGGTAGAGAAAGAAAATGTCAGCACCTAAAAGGATGGGAACACAAAGAAAACTGATAAAACTAAGAGGGAAAAGAAAAGCTCAAATGCCTAAATAAAAGAAGCTACTAATACTGCAAAGGAGAAGAAGATCATGAAATCTTTAATTTCAAATGTCATGGAGTGGTTGATTACATTGAATAGGGACAATGTTAGTGATGGATGTTGTTCTGTTGTGGATAAAGATGGAAGTCAAATTGGTCCACTTAGTGTGGGGAAGGGAAAGTGGTTTCCTCGGGTGAATCTATTAAGGATAACTAGGGGGAAAGAGCAGCAAAAAGGTTGGAATAGAGGTGAAGGGGAAGAGGGATAAGAGAGAAATGAAGGAGGACACTTCCAATATGCTTCTTTGTTCACATGAGAAGTA
This sequence comes from Cryptomeria japonica, assembly GCF_030272615.1. Classification (NCBI taxonomy): domain Eukaryota; kingdom Viridiplantae; phylum Streptophyta; class Pinopsida; order Cupressales; family Cupressaceae; genus Cryptomeria; species Cryptomeria japonica. The sequence continues at coordinate 501,022,891 of NC_081406.1, forward strand.
TGAAATTAAGTGAAAACATATGATAAAGTGATATGTTCATGCATCTTTGCACTTTAGTGCCATGTAGCTTGGTGAGGAGGCTCTTTGGTTGTAGCCACACCTAGTTCAAGCTAGGGTTAAAATCTTGATCTTAATAAAATGGGTGCAGGACCTAAGGTCTATCTTTCACCAATGAAAAGAAAAACATTAAATTGTATTTGTATCTTATTATTTTTCAAGGAATCAGGTTTAATCTTTATATTCCATATCATTTGTCACCTTCAATCAAATATAAAGGTATGGACTCGACCCAACTTACTTTGGTAGCCATGGATTTCAAACCTAAACTTTTAAATTTGAATTCAAAGTAAATCCCACAAACTCTTTCCTAATAACTATTATGAGTCAACCTAATGCAGTGCTTGATTATTGTATCTGAAAGGATGTCAAGTACATAGAATAGCTTCCTAACCAACCTAAAGAGGAGAGAATGTGCAAATTTGTTAATTTCAAACCCTTATTTAGTTACCGTGAAGAAGATGCACACAATAGATATTTTAAAACATCATGGGTGTGCATAACACAACACCAAAATGTACATGGGGTAAAATCCTCTCGAGAGAAAAACCTCACACTTTAAAACAATAGTACTTTTTATTATTATTAATCAATAAATGGTTACAATGCAATAATAACACCAATCTCATTAACAAGAGTCTTCAACATTGATAGAATTCATGGAGCAATTTCTACAACATGACAATATTCCTTCAGCCTATGATACAATGTAAATGGCTAAGTGTCAAATATATAGAACACCAACGCAAGAAGATGGATCCCAAGATTGCCATATGGAACACATCCAATGCATGTATGTTATTCTTGAGTCTCCTTAGCATTGCATGAAGTGTATTGTCATCACCAAGATTTTAAACTTAGTAATTTACTATTTACAACACTTTTATCCTCAAACATAGGAGCCCCTAAACATGCAATGCACCTACATGCATGCAAATATCTTACATGAATAGGTGTCACCATTACATGGGGCCCATGTATCATAGTTAACTCATAATTTGTCATCCTTGACTCTTATAATGTAATAATCAGTCATAACTTGACATGGCAAGTTGTCATAATCCATCATAGACTTGACACTTACAACTTATGATAATTGATAAAAAAAATTAGCCTCTAATGGGGTCCACCAAGTGGGACTCCTATTTCCATAATCTGTGCTTTCATGTCATACACATCACCTACCATGTAGGATGCCACCTCATCAGTAGGTCCGACAAGTAATGTGACATAATAGGCTAATAAACATTAGGATAAAATAAATAAATAAGTACCAAAATAAATGCAAGGACTTGCAAAGGCTTAGACACTGTAATCCCAACATTATACCAGTTATAAAAAACCTTTCAAGGATCAATTGCGTTTAACTTCTTAGGGTCATGAGGCCCATGGAACTAGAACACCACTTGTACTTTTTGTATTCTCATAGGCAATTCAAATGCATCTACAATATTCACCAAAGTGTCTACCTTTTTCAAATTTCACCTCATCATCTTCCAATTTATTATGAACAAAATGAAATTAAATATCAATGTGCTTTGTTTTGGCATGAAAAGTAAGATTCTTTGTCAATAAAATAGCCCTTTGATTGTCACAACAAATAGTAACCATCCTTTCACCATACACAAAATCTAAAAAGAACCTTGTAAGCCAAATGTCTTCCTTGAAAGCATGAGTAGTTGTCATATACTCTACTTCTATCATGAATAAAGTGACTACAACATGTCACTTACTCATCCAACTGATGGCATCGCCAAACATTGTGAGCATATATCCACTTGTGAATCTTCTATTGTCAATGTCACCTAGCCAATCTATATCCACATATCAATTAAGATAAATTGAATGATAAGGTCCAATAGAATAACAATGATAAAGCATGGCATACTCAAAAGTATCTTGCAAATATATGAACACTCTCTTAACTACATCCCTAAGTACCTATCCAATAGTTTCCTTAAGTTGAATTACGATTCCTCCCACTACTTGGGGCAATTTATGTCCTTGTACAAACCATTGCATACATTAAACTTCCTAGAGCACTAGCATAGGGTAGTCTTGTCATGTCCTCCATCTCAAAAGGAAACTTTGGACAATCCTCCATAGAAAGATTCACTCCCTATAACATATAAATAACTAACTATTTGCAATTTTCCATGTTGAATCTCTCCAATGCTGAATTTGCATACTTCTTTCAGCTTAACCCAAGCTATCAACGCTCTATCTCTTTTGATCACCATCCCCATGATATGCATCACTGTACCTAAGCCCTTCATTTTGAACTATGTTGAAACTAAGACTTCAAATTTGTAATCAAATTTTTGTCATTTACAATGAACAACATATCATCTACTTATAATACAATGATGAAAATGTGATCATTGTAATTTTTTTAGTAAACATAATGATCATATTTAGAACTCAAAAATTTGAAACTCAACACAAATGTGTTAAATTTCAAGTACAATATCCTAGCAGATTACTTGGACCATACAAATACTTCTTTAACTTGCATACCAAACATTATTTACCTTCAATTGCATATTTCTTAGAATATTACAAATACACTTCTTCCTCAAAGTCACCATGAAGGAAAGTTGTTTTCACATCCATTTTCTCCACTTCTAGATCGTACACTACTGCTAGTGATAACATAATATGAATGCATGTCAACTTTGTAATAGTAGATAATATCTCATCATAAACAATTAACTCCACCTATGAGAAAGCCTTTGTGACCAACCTTTCTTTATGCTTCTCAACACTACCATAAGGACCAACTTTCTCCTTGAACACCCATTTGCAACCAATAAATTTACGTCCTTTACAAAAAGGTATCAAACCCATATGTTATTTTTCTTCAATATAGCCATCTCTTCATCCATGGGTTTCATCCAAGAATCTATATAGCTCATACCCAATTCCTCTTACACGATCATTATCTCATCAGCTTTAGCGATCAAAGAAAAAATAAAATTATAATCTAGTAATGAATAACCAAACCTTTCAAGTTGTCACTTGATATGAATCAACCTCCTCAAATGTTAAGGTTGGGATTCTTTTTCTGATGAGCATTCAAATTTGTTGGAGCCATCCTCATCATCAAATCTATTCTATAATTCTCATTCGACTATCTTAGGGTCAAGAGGAGGTTGAACCACATCTTCCCTTTTCTATAATTCTTTTATAGACTACAAAAATAGTAGAAGTTAACCAATACCGTAGTTGATGACGATACATTTAACATCCTTATTTTCCATTTCAACCTCTTCTCCTTTGAAAAATTAACATATGCCTCACAACCAAACACAAAAAGATGCCTCAATGAGGACTTCTTTCCTAACCACACTTTCATAGGTATCTTATCAACACGAGCTAATGTATGGGATTTATTAATGATATGTCACATAGTACAACAACCTCAACCCCCAAAAAAATTAAAGGCCAACTCCACTTAGCATACTCCCAACCCTCTCCATTAGTCTTGTTCATTATCTCTACAACTCCACATATGGAGTTAGCTTATGTCTTTTAATCTCATGGTCTTCATTAAACTTGTCAAATACTATGGAATAAAACTCACCACCATTGTCAGTCCTCCAACACTTAATCTTTCTACCAATATGATTTTCTACTAATGCTTCAAAATCCTTAAACTAACTAAAGAGTTCATATATACTCCTAAGATAATAAAGAAATGTCCTTCTATTGTATTCATCACTAAATGAAAAAAAAAACTTTTATTTGGATAATCAAAGAATATTTATAGAACCAAACAAATCAGAATGCATATAGTTTAAAGCCTTAGAAGATCCATGAGAATTGTGATAAAATTGAACACGATTTTGCTTTCCATAGATGCATTGTTAACAAAAATCAAACTAAATATTATTGTTATCAAATGCTAAATGTTTCCTGGAGAGAGTAAAATGTTTTATCTCTCTTTTATTTATACCATAGAAAGGCTCCAAGTATGTGGGTTGTCTGTAGATTGGAGTGAGTCTCTAGAGAGGGTTGGTTCTCTTGACATTTCAACTAGACTAGTCTATCCTATTACCATTTTGTAGGGAAAAGGGTAGAACATGATATATAAAGAAGTTTGAATCCTAATGGGAAATTATACACCAAAAGTTATAGTGACTTTCACTCACTTAAGTATGCACAATGTGATTTAGAAAGGACAAAAAGCTTTACACAACTCAAGTTTTAACATGTTTGCATTAGTGTTTCAAAGAGATGTTTTAAATTTTATGATAATTTTCAAAAAGAAACAAAATTCACAATTGAACTCTAACATGAAACTTGATAGAATACCACAAAGTATGACGTACAAGTTAATGTTAAATATTGCATAAAAGAAAAGAAATGAGACATAAATCAAGGATATAGGAATTTCATCATGAGATAAAATCAATCATTTCATAGTATACACAAAATTATGGCTTTGAGAAATAAAATATGGTTTTTTATTCATCGAGGTATGTTTAAAGTAGAATACAAGTATAATTTAAAATATTTCTTAGAAATTTTGAGTTCTTGAGTCACAATGATAGCTCAAAAGTTGAAAAGAACTAACAGTAGCCTAGGCATCCCTTTTTCTCAATCCAACATGGGAGAAAATATAGGACAATGACTTAAAAAATATTAAATCACTTTCCCTTGTCTTATGCTAATTGTTGCCCTTCAATTGGATAGGGGAAAAAATCCCTCCTTGTTTGACTCCACAAAAGCTCCAAGGTAGAATTGATGAAGAGTCCCTACTATTATTTGATTTCATTCATTGAGGATGCTCCTATATCAACTCCAATATTCTCTCAACTATTCAAAACTACTCCCTAAATGCTTGGAAGAAATCATAACTGACCCTTTGACCCTTTATTACCTTGACTACCACTTGCACAATGATAGGAAATGTGTAAATGAGTTTGAAATGGAAGAACCCCTTTGTGGCATTAGGATAAGCTTCGTAACTACCTTTTTGACACTATCTCTACCTTTTATGCACTATCCTATTGAAGTGTGAGAAGATCTCCTTGTTCTTAATTTTCATGATTGTACTCTAAAATTTTTATGTCTCTCCATGAAACTATTATTTAATGTTTGTGATTATGATATTCTCTATCCTATTCATCCTAGATTCGCCCTTCTTCATAGGCTATCATTTTATGATATTCTTGATTTTATCCATACCAAGATCTTAAAACCTGGTAGACCTTCTCGTTTTGAGGAAAAGTTATGTTTCATATCAATAATATTCCTTACCCTATATAAGGTTTGTGATATTCTCTCATGAATTTTCTATTCTATAATGATTTATGACAATCATTTTATTTTCTAAACTATAACTATCATACCATGCTATAATACATTATTGACATCCCAAGTTCCATGTTCATTTTGGTGTTGTTGACCTCTACACTTAATATAAGATCTTGATATGATTGTCATCTACTTTGAGCATATATAGGTAATGTTCTTTTCCCTCTCATCTTTTGTAATGCCCCACCAAGAACCCCAAAGGAAAATCGACAACAAGGGTGAAACAATTTTTTTTTTTAAGTATAAACATAATAAGTGCATTAAACACAAGCGAAAGACTTACATCAAAATTCCTTAAGAGTTACCAACGAATAATTAAAAGCAAAAGCTAAATTCCACAATTAAGGTTAATCCAATAATCCATCATTAACTCAATGATCACAAGAAGCCATATGCAATAACAGATTACACCATTGAAAGATTGAAAGGATACAATATAATTTCTCTTCAATAAGCATGTACATGTAACATAAAGGTAACTGATAAATAACATCCCAATCTTAGGATTACATTGCTGTTCCAATACATGGCTCTCAATATACATAAAAAGATACAACTTAACCAATTACAAGGTTACAAAATAAAGGAAATTGATAAATAACATCCCAATCTTAGGGTTGCATTGCTCTTCCAATACATGGCTCTCAATATACATAAAAAGATACAACTTAACCAATTACAAGGTTACAAACGATCATGATACAATGACCACATAGGTCTCCAAATAACAATAATCTCCAAACATGAGATAAGCATGAACCACGAACCACAGAAACACCTGAGAAGCCAATCCTCGCATGAAGGTACGGACAAGAACATCCGATGGGAAGTGGCACTACCACCCGACCATGTAATTCCCAAAATGGAATCACCCCACCGTGTTAGGAGATAGTCAAGGACCCTCAAGCAAGAAAAAGCATGGCATGGTCGACAAAACAATACGACTCCATGACAACACAATATGACTCCACAATAATCCAGGTGACTCAACATCACAATTACACAAGTGAACCTAAAGAGAGAGTGTCATCACATATCTTATGAGGGTTACCATGGTCGGCCTCCATAGGTCCCGACCCTCATCCTGGGTTGCCCTGGTAGCCTTTCCCGAACCTCCGGCTCCAACTGTCTCATGCAGACCCTACCAGCCTTTCGTGAAGACAAGGTGGTCGGTTTGCCATTCAAGGCCTTCTCACTACATTATGAACCCTGTACAAGCACTCACCTATGCGCGAGGTACAATATCTTATTTAATGTTATGAACTACCCACCTAATTAATTAATTAGATTATCACTTTATCATCTGACTTTCGATGGGTTATCCTGCCAACCACTTTGGGTGCGAACCCCACTTGAAAGACACTCTCTCAAAGGACACTAAACAAACATGATCACTCCATGAGGACCCTATGGCGAAGCAGACAACCATAACACCACTATCCAGAAATAAGTGGTCAAAACAAGGACATACAAACTCTTGGTTAACCATAAGGCAAGACACTACATGGTTAAGACAACAAAGTCATCATATATCACTTGGTCAAAGGTAACAAATACATTACCACAGGACGACCGAACCACAAACCAGAAATAACACAATATAACTCTTGCAAGGAAGGCTAATTTCACCAAGTCCGCACTTAGACAATCTTTGAGAAATTTAGCATCTTACGCACTTGCAACATCATTGACTGAAAATTAAATAAAACGCTCTTCTACGACAATCATATCTATTCAATTTCCAAATCAATATTCCATCAAGAAAAAAAATCCACATCAAATATTCAACCGAATAAAACATGAATTCCTAACAAGCAATTGATTCATTTCCAGAATATATCCAAATTTACCAATTTGAATCACTAATTAATGCCTTGATTTCCATAGATAAATTTATTAAACCATGTAATACGATTCACTTTGAAAATTACCATTTTTATTTAACAATAAGACCATCTTTAAAAATAATTCATTTAATAAAAATAAATTCACGACACAGGAAAAACAGGTGTACCGCGAAGGTATAAGTGTCACGTGGGGGCTGAGGCCAACCCGCAGTAGTGTTGCTGCTGACTGTTAGTGTTGTTGTCGACCGGTAGCAGTCCTATCAACCGGTAGTACTACTACCACGTAGCAGTACTGCCAACCGGTAGTACTGCTACCTGCGGGTAACAGACACTACCGACCTACATGGTGGGACTAGCCCGCCAAGGGTAAGGTAAAGTCCACAAATAAAATAATTACATGCTTCAAAAGCATTTAAAATCAACATGCCACAAAACTGTTTAAACATGAAAATGATTCGTTCCCTGATCTTTTCACAGGCACACACACACACACACATAGCGCCAAGATCCAAATTTCAATTGGATATTTACCAGTAAGGTAAATGGTGAAATAAAATCACACAAGAACCCAATAGATAACAATTTAGGCAACAATAGAAGAGGTAATTTCTAGAAGTTGATTTTCAAAAACAAAAACATACAACAAATAGAGAAATGAACCATTTCTTTCCTATAAGCAATCATATGATATAAGCTTCACAAAATCAGCAATAACATGCATTTCTTCTTCCATTCAATCATTCCACAAGGATTTATAAGGAGACTCGCATTTTTTTTTAACACACAGGAAGCAACTGAAAAATTCAAAATTATATTTAAACAAGAAGAGATTATCCAACCTTCAAGCAACTAGCAAGCAAAAATGATGGAGAATCCCAATCCTTGCAAACCAAATTGAATACCAACTCCTCCTTTAGAATGGTTTTCCAAATTTCTCTCCAAAAAGCTCTGCTTGCCTCTTCCCGTGAATTTCCAAGAATATATGGGGGAAATAATTTCAACCTAAACTTTCTAGGTTTAAATTTTTCTCCTCCAATCAGATTAATTTATTTAAAAAGTAAAAACAATCAGATTTACCTTTATCCAAAGACAATTCTTTTCCAATAAAGAAAATACAAAAGTCAAATGGAAAGGTAAAAGAAAATCTTTTATTTATTTTCTATTTCCAAAATACTTTCTTTCAACATGAGCATTCAACATTTAAATGGCTAGGCAATTATTTACTTCCTTCCACAAAATATATTAATGCAACTTACACAATGAAATAAGCCATTTAACCATTTAATCTAGCAAATCATTAATTTAATTAAATCAATAATCTCAGATCATAATAATTAACTAATTATGCCAACATAATATAGCATTATCCATTCAATTAAATAACCATTCAGATGAACGAAAGCACGCAAAATGAAGAATGATCAAATGATGACTCACAAATGACCAAACCAAAGCACTATGACTCGCATACCGATGAGACGAGAAAGACAACCGACTGACAACACTCACACGAGTGTAACTACATGTCAAGTTAGGGTCCAACAACTATCTCCTCCACTCCCATCAGACATATAAGGCACACTCAAACTTGTGAAACCAGGTGGAGTCAATACCTTGTACCTACCCAGTACTTGTACCTGCAATGTCCTACACCAAAGAACCATGCGTGCATATAGACAAATATATATATATATAGACACGACACACAAATTGATAAAGGAGGATCGTGACGTTCTCTGTCTCACCGGAGTGAGTGAAGGAAAATCATCTCCTCACATCCCATACACATGCAAACACGCAACACATAAATAACGCATCACATATATAAGGTAAGAGTGTCAATCCATGATAACGATCCATAAAATAACATTAATCATAAGCATTGAGATACTGCATAAAATCATACACCACAAATCCAGATAAAGCATGAAATAACATCGCATAAAATTTGAATCAATATACAATAATGATCTTGAAGTCAATCAAAAACATACAAAAGGAGTCTGATCAAAGATGGGTACTACATCCTCCCCCCCAAGCCTAGGCTTACTCTTGGAAGCCTAAAATAGATAAGAATAAAGCTCTCTCATCTTCACTGCATCTTCCCATGTCGCTGAGGTCTCATCACTTGGGTCCCATAGGATCCTTACCTGCTCGATGGTACGACCCTTGAGGGTCAAATCCCGACGCTAAAGAATGTGCATGGGCTCCATGGAAAGATGCTCGTTCTCGACCTGCAAAGCATTCCAATCAAGAACATGGGTCACATCAGGATGATAAGGTGGAAGAACAGAAACATGAAAGACATCGTGGATGCTGGATAGACTCGGCGACAAGGCAAGATGGTAGGCAACAGGTCCTATCCTCTCAAGGATCTCAAAAGGGCCTACAAAATGAGGCGCAAACTTAGAACCCTTTCCATAACGGATCAGGATCTTTTGTGGATGCACTCTCAAGAACACATAGTCACCAACAGAAAACTGATGATCTACTCTATGGGCATCGACATACTTCTTCTGCCTATCCTGAGAAACAACCAAATGCCCACGAATCTGCTCAACCTGCTGCTCCATCTCACGAAGTAAATCCGGTCCTAAACGCACCTTATCCTCCAACTGATCCCAACTCAAAGGAGTACAGAAAGGATGACCATACAAAGCATGGAAGGGAGACATTCTTATAGAGCTGTGACATCAGTTGTTATAAGAAAACTCCACAAAGAAAAGATATTCCTCCTAGCGCAACTGCTGGTCCATAACATACATGCAAAGCATGTCCTCCAAAACCTGATTCACATGCTCAATCTGACCGTCGATCTCTGAGTGATAAGATGAACTGAAGTTCAACTGGGTCCCCAAAGCATGCTGAAGTGAGGTCCACAAGGTTGACGTAAAGACATGGTCTCTATCAGAAATGATCCACCTTGGGATCCCATGCAACCTCACCACATCTTCCAAGAAGACTCGTGCCACCACTTTTGTTGTATAAGAAGATCAAATAGGAACAAAATGAGCAACTTTGGTCAATCTATCAACAATGACCATGATGGCATCATGACAACGCGAGGAAATAGGCAAACCCACAATGAAATCCATGGAAATGATATCCCATTTCCAATCCGGTATCAAATTCGGTTGTAAAAGCCCTGCAGGGTGCTGATGCTCTGCCTTCACCTGCTGACATTCCAAGCACTTCGATATAGAATCAACAATGTCACGTTTCATACCATCCCAATGATAAATCTGTCTAAGATCTGCGCGCATCTTCTTGACACCATGGTGTGCCGAATAAGGTGCACAATGGGCCTCAGTCATGATCAAAACGCGAAGACCCTCCAAAGGAGGTACATAGATCCATTCAAGATGTCGAAGAAGACCATCTGACTCAAGAGTATATCCAGAATATCTACCCTCCAATGGTCTTCCAGACTCCACCATGACTCTAACATCCTGATACTAGGTGTCATGAGGAAGAACTCCAAGAATTCTCTCACTCAAGTCCACACCAAGGGACAATGCTGCAACCTCATACCGCCTATAGCTCAAAGCATCTGCCACTACATTCTCTTTCCCCTGAATATAACAAACCTCAAAATCATACTCGCAAAGGAATTCCATCCATCTTCATTGTTGAGCATTCAAGTTCGGTTGCGTGAAAATATACTGCAAACTGCGGTGATCACTATGCAGCTCAAACCGACACCCCAACAGGAAATGTCTCCATCTAACCAACGCATGCACTACAACTACCAACTCCAAGTCATGAAATGGATAGTTCAACTCATGATCCTTGAGTTTGCGAGACTCATAAGCAACCACACGTCCACCCTGCATAAGCACCATACCTATACCTTCTAAAGAGGCATCTGTGCACACCATGAAATCTCTGGATGGATTAGGAACTTCCAAAATCGGAGCACTAACAAGGAGTTCCTTCAAGGTATGAAAATAAAATTCGCACTGCTCTGACCAAACAAACTTCTTCCCTTTCCTCTGAAGAGAAGTAATCAGGTGGCCTTGTTAAGGCTCAAATTTGCACCCTACTAAACTACAAGTTTAGTAATTTGGCCTAACATGGGATTCACTTCTGCATGTGGGCAATGCGCAACTTGAAATGAAACCTCCGGTTCCTAGGCCGGTTCCTATTGGATAAATCGCCTATTTGCTCTTCTAACAACTGAAAACTTGGTAGGAAAAGGGAAGAAAAAAGGAAACAATAAAAATAAACTAAGTAACTAGGTGATTCACCAAACTTTGAGGGAAACTAAAATGATAATGACAGGTCTCTTATTGCAAAAATTTCTATTTTAGTGGGTAACACTTCTGTTCTATATAGGCCTGCATAAATGTTTCACAGAAAGGTCCTAGACTGAGCAATCAAGGAAAATATATATTCACATGAAAGCTCCATGTTCTTGTGGACACAAACTGCAACCTGCAAACAAAATACACTTCTGCAACTAGGCTCTTGATGAGACAAAATAACAAGGAATAATACAATTCACTGGTTACCTCTATCAATCATGCTATGAACACAAAGATACAGAAAGAAAAGAAGGCTTGAAAAAAAAACTTAATAAAACCTTGCTCCAAAAGATGTTGTCATCATATATTTAGTCTCCAAGATTGAGTTACAAAAATTATACAAGAAAATATGCTAAGGACAAAATGTTGTCACAAGAGCCTTCTCTGCATAATCAGAACTAACTCCAAAAATAGTGTCTTTAGGCACTAAGTACAAAAAACCCCAACTGATTTGGGTCGGATGCAAGAAAAATGCCTCAAAAAGAGGAGTCTAGAAGACACCAAAGAGGGCTATAAACCTGGAAAAGTCTTCCTTAATAAATAATCAACCCAAAAGAGCACTAGGAACAGCCTCAAAACACTTAACCAAGTAATGAAAGCTCCCCAAAATGGTGGAAAAGTCCAACTTCGACCCTTTACCTAAAAATGCTCCAACTTCCCTAGATTTGCTCCATTTGGTTTCAAACAACCTCATGTTCCTATAAAGACGCTCCTGTCTCCAAAAATATCTCAACTCCTTTTGAATGCTTCCCAAGTGGTTATGAGTGATCCTATATGCTCTCCTTGTGTCTCCCAACTGAAAAGACTTCTTCAATGAAAGCCTTATCTCTCCTGAATTAACTCCTCCTTCAAAACCAAGTCAAAAGACTTAGTCTCCTTTTTGCATATGAGTATACCTTTTACATTTCGAATAATAATATTTAATTACAATTTATAATTGCATTGTAATTAAATATCTTTTACAAATCAATACCAGCTTTTGAAATAAGAATGAAAACAAACAAAAAAAATAATAAAGATAAAACATATTTGATATTTCAATAAACATCCATTTATCAAATATGTTTGACTTTTATTATTTTTTGAACATTTATAATATCCCAGCGGACTTGAGGAAGAATTATCAAATATAACAAAGGGTTTTATAACCCTAAAAATATCTCACTCCCATCGCATTTTCCTCATTTTGCAAAATGAAAACCATTTAGAAGGTTCTCGAGGGTTTGGTGCCGCCATGGACGAAGAGTGCTGGGTTTTCAATGGGCTTCTTTTTGAATGCAAATCTTTTTCTCTACAGGTATGCTCGCACCACATTTACCAGGAAACCGACTGTGTTCGTTTTTTACATTTTGCATACACTGCATTTTGCACATATTTTTACCAGAAAAATAACGTGCTGTGTCTGGTTTTTTACATTTTGCACATTGCACGCATTTTGCATACATTTCTCCAGGAGAATAATGCACTGTGTTTGTTTCCAAACATTGGTACACTGCTTCAATGTCTGAATATGTGTTGTATTCGGTCGCCTTACCCGTAGAAGCTCCATATCCATGGTTCTTGCATTTCAGGAACTGGTTCTTCCATTTCATTTTCCTCATTTAATGGAATCTCTTCCAGCTTTGAAAGCGTACTCCAGCATCCTCCCTTTGGAGTCATAGGGGAAGCACAATTTGATCCAAAGGGAAACTTACCTCCACGGGAACTTCTGGGTGCACCATTTGAAATAGAATTAATACACAAATCAGTTCTTCGGGAAGGGGACGATGAGAATCGAGGGAATAAATGGAGAACTCTACCAGTTTCAAATTTGTTAACATCATTTAATTCCACGGAGTCATGTCGGCTGTCATGATTGAAACACGTTTTCTTCATCCAGATATTACTAGCAGTATTTATGTAATCATCCTCATCATCCTCATAGTCCATGTCAAACTGAATCTGCTCAGCCATGTGGTCTTCTTCCAATGAAATTTCCAAAATTTTATCCTCCTCTCCCTCAGACCTAATGGCAGACATTTCACGATCAACCTGCAACTTTGCCTGCATACAACAACTTCTAATTCACTCGGTGCCTCTTCCATTCCCTGAAATTCACGGCTCATCATTGATCCAATTTTTTTGCAAGACAAAGACCAGACTAGGCAGCTTTTTTCCAAGAAAACAGTACACAACACTAGAATCCTTAAACAAGCCTCTCGTACCATAGGTAATTTCACTCTCAACATCTCTGCATCCTTGTTGGGATCTATATATGTTCCAGTTCATCTTCTGAAAAAAGGTATCGAAGCCTGAGGCCAATGGAGCCACTCAAAATATGGATCTTCCAGATTTTCTGGAAGGCACAGACCATGATCTATGGGTATGAGCTCCACAAATTCTCCCCTAACTTGACAGCCACATTGGACGCCGCATTTCCCATCTTGATATCAACCCTTGAACGCTTTAAAAAGCACCAGCATTGCTGCACCACATCTCAAATCATCGCCTCCTCTCTATCTATCTTCAAATCATTCAGACCAGTTAACCACTTGAACCTTTCTAGATCTTCTGTTTTTATGTATGAAACATCTGGGTCATCTATTAAAACTATGCCCTCCAAAGCTTTGTATCTTCCCTTATGTTTGATCTGCTTATGCAAGTGCTGAGGAAAGAAACTTGTAAATTGTCGATCGTCCTCAATAACCTCCTTTAGAGGTGGAGGAAGATAACCTTGAAAAAAAAACTTATAGAGGGACAGAAGCTTCACTGCACAACTTGGGTTTGCATTTCTAAGAATATAATAATATATGTTCTCAACTTCTGAAAGTTTCATGAATGAAGCTTCCAATTGATCAGGAGTATATGGAGGAAGAGAGTTTGCTAATCTTTGCATGGCTGATTTTTTGGGCACTTCATTTTTTAGATCTGGACCAAAGTAAGTACCCATGATAAAGATTAACAAAACCGATGATCACTTAATGATGGCTCAGCCCGTGGTTTAGGTAAATTAGCAGGCTGCGATATAACATGGCCTTGTGAAACAGGATATTGCTGGATAGGGTCCATGTGCTGATCTCCTTCCATATCATAGATCTTAAACTTTCACCAATTAGCTCCACAAATTCTCCCCTAAGTTTCTCTGGTTTGATGGAAAACAACTTCAGATAAATTAGGTTTCACACTCCATTCACAAAAAACTTAGGCTAAGCCTAAGCCTTATGCCCGACCTCTGCCATGTGAGGTAGGCATTCTCTCCTCCTTATGGTAATTTTTAGACATGTCATTTTTCAAATGTGAATCTCGTACATCTTTTCCTGTTGCCATTTTGTCTATATTCTGGAAGCATCACATTCCATGATACCGCATCTTTTAAAAGGCATTTTATCAAACAGTTCCAGCACAGCTGTAACATGTCTTCTACCGTAGGTGATGTGAGACCAACTAGTGCAGGGCTCTACTAAATTTGGATCCCAAGTTCCAAGTAATGCTTGATCTTCAGCATTTGTTGCAGCTTTTGATGAGATTGTGTTTTATCCTTATTAACTTTCCGACTTTGGCACATGCTGGGATCAATCTTATGTAGAAATGAAGTTCGAGCACGGGCTCGTGACACTCATTTCATTTCTAGTTGATTCTGATTTCATTGAAGTTCACTGTTTGAACATGCATTTAAAACTCAAACACTTTGTTTCTTTACCAACTTGTTGCATTAAATTGTTCAACTTCATGATGTAGTATTGATCCTTTTAAAATACTGTAAGGTTTCACATTGAAATAATATGTCCCTTAAAACAGTTTATGCATTAACATTTTCTTTCTATGCATATCATGAATAGTAAAGTAAAAGGTTTCATATTTAAAACAAACATGTCCCTTTAATACTTCAGTTGGTTTTTTCATCATTCCACTTTGATAATCTGAGATTAGTTACTCTAAAGGGTATGTCGGGCTCATACCCGAAGGGAGCCTCGGTCAGGGGCACATGCCAATTAGAGTAACTAATTATCTGCACATGAAACAAACACATTAGCATAAACATTTCTTTTTCCTGAAGCAGTGATTTGTCTTTACCTTTCCCACCTTTTCAAAACAGAGATACGATAGGCTATAATAAATGATATGTCGTAGGATAATCTTTCATTGCTTAGATCGGTTGGATCTAACACCTCTTCTTTTTTGTGCAGGAAAGTAGGAGTTTTCAAAGTCTGAAGATCGAGAAAACATTCACAAGAGCAACGGGGCAGCCAATAACCAGTCAAAGCAACCCAAGGCAATGACTGGTTATCCTCACACTCATTTTTTAATTCTATCCTTTTTTGTTTTGGATATGTAGGAAAGATAAGAATGCTAAGCTCACGGCTTGTGTGAGGTTTTAAGAAACTCAGTGTATATAAATATGCTTCAGATGCATGAACTCAATTTGTAATCTATCATTGTTCAATACAAATGAAAAATATCCTCTTTTTCCTCTTTTTTAAACACTGCGATGTATCTTTTGTAAATGCAATCATTTGATAAATATGCATCATTTGGCTAAAATTACATGGGTAATGAAATTTTAGATAACAGGCCTATCCAAGAAAAACTCTAAACAAAGCGATGGTAATATCCAGCCAAACCCATGAAACTTAAAACTTCAGAAACATTGGTTGGTACTGGCCAATCCACAATGGCTTGGATCTTAGAAGGATCCATGGATACACCTTCTCCTAAGACTATATGACCAAGATAGCTCACCTCTGATTGGAATAAATCACACTTCGCCAAATTTGCAAAAAGTTGATTCTCCCTCAAGCACTACAATCCCTGATGCAAGTGACCCTCATGCTCTTCCATAGATCTAGAATAAATCAATATGTCATCCAAGAACACAAGGAAAAAGTGGTCAAGGCAGGTGCGAAAAACCCCATTCATAAGACTCATGAACACTAAAGGCACGTTCGTCAACCCAAACGACACCACTATGAACTCATAGTGACCATAACGAGTCCTATGAATGTTTGCATCATGAATACGCAATTGATGATACCCAGATTTTAGATATATCTTAGAGAACACCTTAGCTCCCTTTACCCGATCAAACAGATCATCTATTTGAGGCAATGGATATCGATTCCAGATGGTTACCTTATTCAACTATCGATAATCAATGCATAACCGAAGAGAACCATCTTTCTTCTTCATGAAGATAACTAGCGCACCCCAAGGAGAAACACTAGGAAGAATGAACCCCTTGGCCAACAACTCCTCAACCTGCAACTTGAACTCACTCAACTCCTGAGTAGTCATCCAATATGGTGCCCCCGAAATAGGTTCCGCACTAGGAACCAAGTCAATGTGAAAATCTATCTCTCGCTGTGGAGGCATACCAAGAATATCCAAAGGAAACACATCAACATACTCTCGAAGAATAGGGTGACCATCAAGAGCGATTTCTCGACTCTCTTCCTCATCCACATCCTCAAGAGCAACTGCAAAAAGCTGACACCCTTAACGCATGCACTACCTAAGTTGTATAGCAGAAATCATATGTAAGGATATCGATCGCTAAACTCCAACGATCCCCACTCTCCTACCATGGTCATCTAAACACTCTACTGTCTTCAGATGACAATCTACACGAGCGTTGTGAGATGATAACCAATCCATCCCCAACACAACTCCATAGGACCCCAAAGGAATGACTTGAAGTTCAACTGAAGTGACAAAGGGTCCTATGTCCAACTCACAACTTGGAATGAAGGCATCTACAAACACACGCACACTAGTAGCCAACTCTACTTGCTACCTATCCACCTGCTTAGCGGACACGGGTCCACACCGCTCCATAATGGATGAAGAAATAAAAGAATATGAAGCACTGGAATAAAAAAGTACAAAGATAGGAATACCACACAACACACCTGTAGTCTCAATCACGGTACTCTGATGTTCAGCATGGCTGTCATTCCATAGCTGCAAATACTCTATGGGATCTACCTGCATCCCCCACTGTTGGCTCTGATGCGGTTGGCCTCTGGCTACTCATCTGGTGAGGACGCTGAGGGCACTAAGTGGCTTTGTGACCAAACTAACCATAAGAGAAGCAAGCTCCTCTAATGGGTCCTCTACTCCAAGATGACCCACTAGACTGTTGAAAGCTTTCCCCACTAGGGGCCTAAGATGCACCTTGAGAGGACTGCCCTGGGAAGGTCTACTTATTCCTCTGCCAATTCCTGCTCTTCTGAAACTGAGAGTTTCCATTCTGTTGGCCCTGAGACTACTTCAGTCTCGGTGGCTGTTGCTGCTACTATGTTGACCACCCTTAGTGGGTGCCTGAGGACCCCTAAGAGGTGCAGCAATCTGGGACTGATTCCCTCTCCCTCTAGAACCACTGAAAGGATCACTCCCAAGCTAAACTCCAGACTGGCCACCATGAGCACGACTAAGGTTCTGCTCCACCAGCTTGGCTTTTGTCACAGCTACCTCTACTAAAGTAGGCCCAAAAACTCTCACTCCTCCACTGATGCGGTCATTAAGACCCCTCAAGAAGTGTTGAACAAGCATAGCCTCATCATTGTTGATCCCAACATACTATTTGAGCTCATAGAACCTGTGCTCAAACTGATCTACTGATAACCCAAACTGGCGCAGAGCATAGAACTCATATGCACGCAACTGCCTCGACTGTTGTGAGAGAAATAATGCCCTGAATCTCTCTAGAAAGATCTCCCATGACACTGTGTTAATGCTCACACCGATCCTCTCCTCCTCTAATTGCCACTAGCTAATTGCAATACTCTTAAGATGCATGATAGCACATCTTGCCTTGGTATTGCTACCATATGGATACATGGCGAAACACCGATCTAAACTTATAAGCCAAGTCTCTGCCTCAAGATCGGTACCTTTGCCGTCAAAGAAAGGAGGATTGGATCTCATCAAGTCCCTCATGTGCCCCATGTTAGCTAAATCTTGGTCCACTAGGACCTCTCTCCTTCTAGGAGATCTCTCTCTCTCTCTCTCTCTCTCTCTCTCTCTCTCTCTCTCTCTCTCTCTCTCTGTCTCTCTCTCTCTCTCTCTCTCTCTCTCTCTCTCTCTCTCTCTCTCTCTCTGTCTCACATCTGCTGAAGCGACTCCTCTAACTGGGCATGGATGGGTGAATCCACCTCAGGTCTGGGGTCTAGTCTAGCTAGCACGTCTTGAAACATCTGTCGTAGCTCTTCCCTTTCGGGAACCTTCTCTCCTGAAAGCGATCCCTCCTGATGAACAGATTGATCCCGATCCAGACTCACATGAATGGGTGATGGCAAATGACTATGGCGGTCGGAACCTTGACCCTGTCCTTCTCCTCTGCCTCTGGTGTGGCCACCAACACGGCCACCTCCCTTTGCTTTCCTAGCCATGACCTAACACTGCACAAGAGAAAAAGGTTCAGATCAAAGGCAAAGAAAGAAGCAAGGAAGTCACACCACAAGACCTACACAAAAGGTCAAGCCAAATGGGCTCACTACAAACCCAGAGTACCCAGTGTTGAAACATGGGCTCTTATACCAAAGGTAATCCCCCACCAGGAACCCCAAAGGAAAACCCACAACAATGGTGAAATAATTTTTTTTGAAGTATAAACATAATAAGTGCATTAAACACAACATGCATGAAAACACAAGCGAAAGACTTACACCAGAATTCCTTAAGGGTTACCAATGAAGAATTAAAACCAAAAGATAAATTCCATAATTAAGGTTAAACCAATAATCCATCATTAACTCAATGATCACAAGAAGCCATATGCAATTACATATTACACCATTGAAAGATTGAAAGGATACAATATAATTTCTCTTCAATAAGCATGTACACGTAACATAAAGGAAACTAATAAATAACATCTGAATCTTAGGATTACATTGCTCTTCCAATACATGGGTCTCAACATACATAAAAAGATACAACTTAACCAATTACAAGGTTACAAAAGATCATGATACAATGACCACATAGGTCTCCAAATAACAATAATCTCCAAACATGACATAAGCATGAGCCACGAACCACAGAAACACCTGTGAAGCCAATCCTCGCATGAAGGTACGAACAAGAACATCCAATGGGAAGTGGCACTACCACCTGACCATGTAATTCCCAAAATGGAATGACCCCACCTTGCTAGGAGATAGCTGAGGACCCTCAAGCAAGCACAAGCATGACATGGTCAACAAAACAATAGGACTCCATGACAACACAATACGACTCCACAATAATCCAGGTAACTCAACATCAAAATTACACAAGTGAACCTAAAGAGATATTGTCATTGCATACCTTATGATGGTTACCATGGTCGGCCTCCATAGGTCCCGACCCCCATCTTGGGTTACCCTGGTAACCTTTCCCAAACCTCCGGCTCCAACTAAGTCTCATGCGGACCCTACCAGCCTTTCGTGAAGACAAGGTGGTCGGTTTTCCATTCAAGGCCTTCTCACTACATTATGAACCCTGTACAAGCACTCACCTATGCGCGAGGTACAATATCTTATTTAATGTTATGAACTACCCACCTAATTAATTAATTAGATTATCACTTTATCATCTGACTTTCGATGGGTTATCCTGCCAACCACTTTGGGTGCGACCCCCACTCGAAAGACACTCTCTCAAAGGACACTAAACAAACATGGTCACTCTACGAGGACCCTATGGCGAAGCAGACAACCATAACACCACTATCTAGAAACAAGTGGTCAAAACAAGGACATACTGACTCTTGGTTAACCATAAGGCAAGACACTACATGGTTAAGACAACAAAGTCATCATATATCACTTGGTCAAAGTTAACAAATACGTCACCACAGGACGATTGAACCACTGACCAGAAATAACACAATATAACTCTTGCAAGGAAGGCTAATTTCGCTAAGTCCGCACTCAGACAATCTTTGAGAAAATAAACATCTTAAGCACTTGCAACATCATTGACTGAAAATTAAATAAAACACTCTTTTATGACAATCATATCTATTCAATTTCCAAATCAATATTACATCAAGAATAAAATCCACATTAAATATTCAACCGAATAAAACATGAATTCCTAACAGGCAATTAATTCATTTTCAAAATATATCCAAATTTACCAATTTGAATCACTATTTCATGCCTTGATTTTCATAGATAAATTTATTAAACCACATAATACAATTCACTTTGAAAATTACCATTTTTATTTAACAATAAGACCATCTTTAAAAATAATTCATATAATAAAAATAAATTGATGACACAAGAAAAAGGGGTGTATCGCGAAGGTGTAAGTGTCACACAGGGGCCAAGGCCAACCTACAGTAGTGTTGCTACCGACCGGTAGTGTTTCTACTGACCGGTAGTAGCCACTACCGACCGGTAGCAGTCCTACTGACCGATACTTCTGACCGGTAGTACTGCTACCTGCGGGTAATAGACACTACTGACCCGCATGGTGGGACTAGCTTGCCATGGGTAAGGTAAAGTCCACTAATAAAATAATTGCGTGCTTCAAAAGCATTTAAAATCAACATGCCACAAAACCATTTAAAGATGAAAATGACTCATTCCCTGATCTTTTCACGGGCACACACACACACACACATCACCAAGATCCAAATTTCAAAGGGATATTTACCAGTAAGGTAAATGATGAAATAAATGTTAGTATTTTGGATATGTTGATATGATTTTGTCATCGATGTCAACACCTATTAACACTTATCAACTCTGGCACTTTGGAGGATTCACAATATTCATCGACAAGCAAGTGACTTTATGCACAATCATCGATATCTGGTTCACCGGTAGGATATATTGTTCACTGACACTTGGAAGGAAATGGAAACACTTGGTTATGTTGAAGACATCGTTTGGACACTTTGTCTTGGAGATTTGTTCATTGGTATGTTTGAGTTTGCATATTTGTTGTCACCGACAAATAGGTCCAGAATAAGCACCGACAGGCTTATCTATTCCAGATCAGAACGACACACTTTGGAGATGATTTATCAATGTTGTAAATGCATTAAGCCAACATGTTGAATCGGATATTGCATCAGTTATTGATTTACTTGTAATTGATTTTATTGTAATATCTTTTTAGAACCGACCTACTAAAATTGGTCTTAGGTTATGGTATATATGTAAGATCTTATTTGTAAGATCGATATGCGATTGGGAGAAAGAATTGTAAGAAGGTATATGCGAGAATAAGTAGAGCTATACATGCAAACATCATTTGAAGGTGAAGCAAGGTTTTGTGAAGGCATGTCAGAACTAAACCGGTACTAAATCCAGCATATGAAGATGCTATTTTGAGGAGTACATCATTATTGGATTTAACCATCCAATTGTAGTAAGTGTGACTCCTATTTGTGATTAAGCAGTGAGCTCTAGGCGCTTGACCTTTCTGCATGTGCAGACCCCATTTGTATACACATACTATCTGTAGTAGTATCATCTGACTATGGGTAAGGTTTCCCAATGTGGTTTTTCCCCTTACAGGGTTTCCACGTACAAATATTGGTGTTATGTATTGTGGATGTTATTGTCTTTATGTTTCATGCATTAATCTTTACCGGTACTGCAATTAACTGATAAACTGTCTACCGACATAAAGTTTGGTTCACCGGTATTAAGCATTAAGTTTGGTTAAGTTGTTTTTGGTTTGAATTTATTAGACAAATTATTCACCCCCCCCCTCTCAGTTGTCTTTGGGACCTAACAATTGGTATCAGAGCTTAGTCCTCTTTTGCAGAAGTTTAACAACTTGAGGAGATCCAATGTCAACTAACTATTTCAGGAAGGGCAGTCCTAAACTTGATGGAACCAACTATGGCATATGGAAGATCAGGATGGAGACACATCTAAATTGCATTGGAAAGGACATCTGGGAAGTTACAAAGAATGGCTATACTGCTCCTACTCAAAGTCAACCTAATCCACCTACCTTAGGAAAAGATGAAGAAAATGATTGCAAAGCAAGGGAAACACTTTTGAGCGCATTATCAGATCAACAAATCATTAGATAGATCTACTACTAAGGATATTTGGGACCATTTGGAAACATTGAATGAAGGAGATTCCTTAGTAAAAATTGTAAAAATTGAAAGCTTCTGGGTCAAGTATGAAAATCTGAAAATGGAAGAAGATGAAAGGATTTCTACTTTCATGGAAAGAGTTAATGAAATTGTTTTGGGTATTAAATATTGTGGAGGAACCTTAAGTGAAGATGAAATTGTTTCAAAAGTTTTAAGAGGATTGCCAGTGGCATACAAAATGAAAGTTACTACTATAAATGAGTTAAGAACAATGCCTAATACATCAGTAACTAGGGATACATTGATTGGAAAACTTTCAACTTTTGAAATTCAGGAATTTGGTCTTGTTACTACTATAAAGATAGGTTTAGCTTTTAAGGCATCAACATCATTTGCACCATCATTTGGCAAATCTGGTTGGAAAGCCTTTTATGCAAGAGAAATTAAAGAAAGTAGGAGAGAAAATGAAGAACTTGAAGCACTATTTGCAAGAAAAATGCCTAAAGGTCCAGTTGGAAGTAAGTATGAAGGTAAAGCACCCTTTAAATGTTTTAACTGTAATAAGATTGGTCATATGGCTTCAAGATGCCTTGATAGACATGCTAGACTAAGAGAAGAAGCTAGAAGAACATACAAGCATAACCCTAAATATCAGAGATACAAATTTAAGAAGAATAAAGAGAAATCTTGTTATCTTGCTGATGAAGGAGTCACTGATGATTCTGATGAGGATCCGATAGACAATGGATAGGTCTTTGTTTCTATAACAAAAGATCAACCGACACCTACTGTTCAACCGGTAGAGTAGGCCCTGGTAGCTAAAGTTGAAATTAAGGATGAATGAACCATTGATTCAGGACGTTCACATCATATGACTGGTGATAAAGGTAAATTCTTGAATTTTCAGGAATATAATGGAGGTCTAGTAAGATTTGGAGATGATAAAGCTTGTTTGATCAAAGGAAAATGTACTATATCTCTTGATGGTAAGCATAATACCAACAATGTTTACTATGTAGAAGGTTTAAAGAATAATTTTTTGAGTGTTGGTCAATTAGTTGAAAAAGGATTTCAGTTACAATTCAAGAATGGAAAATGCAAAATTATGAACAGAACTGGTTTGGGAATTGCAACTGGTAATCAAACTAGAGGTAACATCTTTCATTTGAATAACAATGAAAAGACATGTTTGATTGCACATATTGATGAAAGTTGGTTGTGGCGTAAGAGACTCTATCATGTAAATTTTGATTGCATGGTGAAAATTAGTACTACTAAGGCAGTTAGAGACTTACCTAAGATTGTCAAACCTCACAATCTGGTACGTAAGGAATGTCAATTTGGAAAACAAGTTAGAGCATCTTTTAAAAGTATTCCAAAAAAATCCAATAATGCTCTTGACTTAATTCATACTTATTTATGTGGTCCAGCTAGAACTAAAAGCTTACAAGGTGATAGATATTTCATGCTAATCATTGATGACTATTCTAGAATGTGTTGGGTTACTTTTCTCAGAGAAAATTCAGAAGCACTTAGAAAGTTCAAATTATTCAAGGTAATGGTAGAAAATGAAACCGGTAAGAAGATCAAATGTTTGAGATCAGATCAAGGAGGTGAATTTACATCTAAGGAATTTAATTCATTCTGTGAAGTGAATGGAATCAGAAGACAATTATCAGCACCCCGAACACCACAACAGAATGGAGTTGTAGAAAGTATGCTATCAGAAGAAAATCTACCACATGTATATTGGAGAGAAGTAGCGAGTACAGTGGTCTACACATTCAATAAAGTTCACATCAAAGGTGAAACCGGTAAGACCCCTCATGAAGGAATTTCAGAATATTTGGAAGTACTCTTAAATATTTCAGAATATTTGGAAGTAAATGCTATATTAGAAGAGATGAGTATATTGGCAAATTTGATCCTATAAGTGATGGAGGAATATTTCTTGGTTATTCATCTAAGAGAAAAGCATATAGATGTTTTAACAAAAGAATGCAGAAAATTGTTGAGAGTACAAATGTGAAGATTGATGAACAATTTAGAGGAACTTCAAGGTATATAGACTCTAAACCGACAACATAGATACTGACAAATGTACCTGCATTGAACCCACTAGTATAGAATGAAGATCTAGTTACACCGGTATCATCTAAAATTCCATTGTAATTGAGGAACAACAACAAACAAAGACACCTCGGTATGTAAGACTGAATCACTCTGAAAATCAAATAATTGGGAACAAGTATCAAGGAGTTATGACAAGAGGAAGACTGACAAATGAAGAGGTATGTATTATTTCTCAAATTGAACCATCATCAATTAATGAGGCATGTGAAGATAAACACTAGATTAAAGCTATGGAAGAGGAACTAGAACAAATTGAGAAGAACAACACATGGACATTAGTTCCCCAACCTAAAGACAAAAATGTGATTGGAACAAAATGGGTATTCAGAAACAAACTTAATGAAGATGGTAAGGTAATCAGAAACAAAGCAAGACTAGTGTGTAAGGGATATTCTCAGAAAGAAGGAATTGACTATAATGAAACCTTTGCACCGGTAGCTAGAATTGAGGCAGTCATATTATTCTTGGCTTTTGCAGCACACAAGAACTACAATGTATATCAAATAGATATTAAATGTGCATTTCTTAATGAAGATCTCGAAGAAGAAGTTTAAATTGAGCAACCTGATGGATTTTCTTTGACAGATAACAAAGATATGGTTTGTAGGTTAAGGAAAGCTTTGTATGGGTTGAAGCAAGCTCCTAGAGCTTGGTATGCTAGATTGGATAAATATCTTTTGAAGATTGGTTTTTCTAAAGGTAATGCTGACAACAATTTATACTATAAAGTGACTAATGATGACATCTTGGTTATAGATGTTTTTGTTGATGATATAATCTTTGGAGGAGAAGATGGTTTATGTAAAGACTTTTTTATTGAAATGTAGCAAGAATTTGAAATGTCTATGATTGGAGAGATAAAATTCTTTTTAGGATTGCAGATCTCACAGACTGATAAAGGTATATTCTTGAGTCAATCCAAGTACTTGAAGGAGTTACTAAAGAAATTTGGGATGGAAAACTCTAAACCGGTAAGCACACCTATGACTACAAATGACAAATTATCACTAAGGGATGAATCTACACCTATTAATACGACTAGGTACAAATCTATGATAGGAGGTCTACTGTATTTAACACAAACAAGACCTGATATTATGAATGCAATATGTATTGTTTCAAGATTTCAGAGTAATCCTAAAGAAAATCATGAATTAGTAGTAAAAAGGATTTTCTGGTACTTACAAGGCACTACAAATCTTGGCTTATGGTATCCTAGAGATGAAAGCTTTTAATTATGTGCATACACAAATGCAAATTGGGTAGGAGATGTGGATGACAGAAAAAGAACCATCAGCGGAGCATTTTTTCTTAGAAGCAGATTAATTTCTTAGTTGAGTAAGAAACAAAGTTGCACATCTTTATCAAGAACAAAATCAAAATATGTTGCAGTAGCAACTAATTGTACACAAGTATTATGGCTTAAGAAAATGTTGAAGGACATAAAGGTAAAATGCAAGGAACCTATAACTATCTATTGTGATAACACAACAACAATTGATATATCTAAGAATCCGATACTACATTCCAAAACTAAACATGTTTCTATCAAACTGAATTTTCTGAAAGAGAATGTTGAAGCAAAATAAGTAAATCTGGTTTATGTGAATACTAAAGAGCAGATTGTAGATATTTTCACTAAGCCTTTGCCTAAGAAAACTTTTGAATATCTTAGAGATCAGCTTGGAGTCATACCCCCACTGGTAGAGACTTAGATAGTTGATGCTTGTCATCAACCGACTGAATTAATAGAGAAATCTTTTATTCCGGCTTTGATGAAGAGAGCTACTTCTCAAGGGGAGTAGTTGGTATACTGAATTGGTTGGTATTTTGTATTTGAACTTGGTTTTGTACTAGCTTTGGAATTTGATGTTAAAGGGGGGGAGATTGATATGGAAAAACACAAGGATAACACATGTTACCCCTAGGAGGAGAGACTTTGGGAGTGATTGTTACTTTGGGGAGAGATTGATTACTCTTTGTATCTGAATATTGATTTTTGGTTATGATCTCTTTTGGGAGATTGTTGGTTTTTTGGTATTTGGCATTTCTGTTTTGGCACTTTGATGGTTTTTCCATCTTGTGTTGCCATCAATTCCAAAGGGGGAGATTGTTGGTATTTTGGATATGTTGATATGGTTTTGTCATTGATGTCAACACCTATTAACACTTATCAACTCTAGCACTTTGGAGGATTGGCAATACTCATCGACAAGCAAGTGACTTTATGCACAGTCAATGGTATCTGGTTCACCAATAGGATATATTATTCACCGACACTTGGTTATGTTGAAGACATCATTTGGACACTTTGTCTTAGAGATTTGTTCATTGGTATGTTCAAGTTTGCATATTTGTTGTCACCGGCAAATAGGTCCAGAATAAGCACCGACATGCTTATCTATTCCAGATCAACACGACACGCTTTGAAGATGATTTATCAATGTTGTAAATGCATTAAGCCAACATGTTGAATTAGATATTGCATCGATTATTGATTTACTTATAATTGATTTTATTGTAATATCTTTTTAGAGCCGACCTACTAAAATTGGTCTTAGGTTATGGTATATATGTAAGATCTTATTTGTAAGATCAATATGCGATTGGGAGAAAGAATTGTAAGAAGGTATATGCGAGAATAAGCAGAGCTATACACACAGACATCATTTGAAGGTGAAGCAAGGTTTTTGTGAAGGCATATCATAACTAAACTGGTACTGAATCCAACATATGAAGATGCTATTTTGAGCAGTACATCATTATTGGATTTAACCATCCAATTGTAGTAAGTGTGACTCCTATTTGTGATTGAGCAGTGAGCTCTAGGCGCTTGGCCTTTCTGCATGTGCAGACCCCATTTGTATACACATACTATCTGTAGTAGTATCATCTGATTGTGGGTAAGGTTTCCCACCGTGGTGTTTCCCCTTACAGGGTTTCCATGTACAAATATTGGTGGTATGTGTTGTGGATGTTATTGTCTTTCTATTTCATGCAATAATCTTTACTGGTACTGCAATTAACTGATAAATTGTCTACTGACATAAAGTTTGGTTCACCGGTATTAAGCATTAAGTTTGGTTAAGTTGTTTTTTGTTTGAATTTATTAGACAACTGATTCACCCACCCCTCTTAGTTGTCTCCAGGACCTAACAATAAAACCACACATGAACCCAATAGATAAAAATTTAGGCAACAATAGAAGAGGTAATTTCCAGAAGTTGATTTTCAAGAACAAAAACATACAACAAATAGAGAAATGAACCATTTCTTTCCTATAAGCAATCATATGATATAAGCTTCACAAAATCAACAAAAACAGACATTTCTTATTCCATTCAATCATTCCACAAGGATTTACAAGGAGATTTGCATATTTTTTAACACACAAGAAGCAACTAAAAAATTCAAAATTATATTTAAACAAGAAGAGATTATCCAACCTTCAAGCAACTAGCAAGCAAAAATGATGGAGAATCCCAATCCTTGCAAACCAAATCGAATTCCAGCTCCTCCTTCAGAATTGTTTTCCAAATTTCTCTCCAAAACATTCTGCCTGCCTCTTCCCGTGCATTTCCAGGAATATATGGGGAAAATAATTTCAACCTAAACTTTCTAGGTTGAAAGTTTTCTCCTCCAATCAGATTAATCTATTTAAAAAGTAAAAACAATTAGATTTACCTTTATCCAAAGACAATTCTTTTCCAATAAATAAAATACAAAAGTCAAATGGAAAGGTAAAATAAAAGCTTTTATTTATTTTCTATTTCCAAAATACTTTCTTTCAACCTGAGCATTCAACATTTGAATGTCTAGGCAATTATTTACTTACTTCCACAAAATATATCAATGCAACTTACATAATGAAATAAGCCATTTGACCATTTAATCTAGCAAATCGTTAATTAATTAAATCAATAATCTCATATCATAATAATTAACTAATTATGCCAACATAATATAGCATCATCCATTCAATTAAATAACCATTCAGATGAACGAAAGCACACAAAATAGAAAATGATCAAATGACGACTCACAAATGACCAAACCAAAGCACTGTGACTCGCATACCAGCCAGACGGGAAAGACAACTGACTAGCAACACTCACACGAGTGTAATTGTGGGTCAAGTTAGGGTCCAACAAGTATCTCCTCCACTCCCATCAGACATATAAGGCACGCTCAGACCTGTGAAGCCAAGTGGATTCAATACCCCGTACCTACCTGATACTTGTACCTGCAATGTCCTGCACCAAAGAACCACATGTGCATATAAACAAATATATATACAGACATGACACACACACTAATGAAGGAGAATCATGATGTTCCCTGTCTCACAGGAGTGAGTGAAGGAAAATCATCTCCTCACATCCCATACACATGCAAACATGCAACACATAAATAATGCATCGCACATATAAGGTAAGAGTGTCAATCCATGATAATGATCCATAAAATAACATTAATCACAAGTACTGATATACTGCATAAAATCATACACCACAAATCCAAATAAAGCATGAAATAACATCGCATAAAATCTGAATCAATATACAATAATGATCCACTGACGTCAATAAAAAACATACAAAAAGAGTCTGATCAAGGAGGGGTACTACATCTTTTCCTTATAGTTTGACAAGCTCCAAATTTATAACCTTCAAATTCTCCTAAGTTTCTTGTTATTGGTAAGAGTATATTCAACTTGTTCAAAGGCCTCTCCTATCTTTTTATTTGCACACTCTTCAACTTCTTGGTGTCTCCTCTATTAAATCATATTCTTCTCATACCATTCCAAACCTTGATGGAAAATGCTATAGGATTCTCCAAATTTTCCCCATTCTTTTGCACCAACATAACTGAACTAGTATCAATGTTACGATAAGCATACACTATAAAATCCTTAGAAAATAAGGATTCATAAGAGTTGGTATTGTTTCTAAGGCTTCCTTTATTTTTACAAAAATTATTTTCCCTTCCCTTGTTCAGTTGAAAGGCACATTTTTCTTCAAGATTGATGTTATTGGCTTCAATAAATTAGCAATATTAGTCATAAACCTTCTAAAAAATTTGATTATCCCTCAGAAACTTTGTAAAGCCTTCTTGTGAGCTAGTAAAGACAAAGCCAATATAACACTTACTATTTTTGGGGTGATGGTGATACCATGTTTGGACCCCACGTGGCCAAACTGTTGAACACCTGGAATACTTAGAGGGGAGGGGTGAATTAGTATTCCCTTGAACTTATTAAAAAATCAACCACATAACATTACTTAGCTAGAGAAATCACAATATAGTAGTCAAAAGAGTACACTATATAACACAAAGATTTATACGTGGAAACCCAATATGGGAAAAAATACATAGACGGTTAGAGTAATAAAAAATAAGTGGCTCACTGCCAAATGGACTCATTGTCAAGAATATGATGGCTCACTACCGAAAAGTGGCTTATAGCCAATAGTACAAAAATAAATTGTTGTGATTGCATCTATCATATGCATGAGATACAATTCCAATTAAGTGCACATTCTATATTACAATCACTGTACAAAATCACTTTCACATTTACTGTTTGATCGCACATATTATACACCTTATCATATGATCAAAAAGATCATCTGCTTAAACATTGTTGGCTAACTACATTTTATACCAACCAGATCTTCATAAAGTCAGCTTCAACTGGACTAAAGGATAGGCTCCAAAAATCCTTTACACACTACACTATACTGATTATATTATATATTGAAGAAGTTGGCCATAATACGAAAAGGACTTCCTTCATAACTTAAAACATAAAAAATCTAACTTGTCAACGATTCTGAATTAGACTGGGCCAAAAAATGTTGTGTTGCACTAATCGAGTAAATAGAGTACCTTATTACCAAAACCATAACAAATTTGCAATAAAACATCACTACCAGAATATTCAAATGTAGAC
Source organism: Cryptomeria japonica (assembly GCF_030272615.1). NCBI lineage: Eukaryota > Viridiplantae > Streptophyta > Pinopsida > Cupressales > Cupressaceae > Cryptomeria > Cryptomeria japonica. Next base: position 501,053,533 of record NC_081406.1, read on the forward strand.
GTCAAGAGACATATACACCATGATCCCAAAACCTTATATGATTTATGCACTAGTAATAGTGTCAAACCTTATGAAGCTTATGCAGATTGTGCTGCATGTGAAGCTTATGCCAGAATGTGCCGAACCAATGTTTTCAGGACCAAAAACATCAATGACAATATTTTAACAATCTCCCCCTTTGTCATTAATGAAAACATTTTATATGTGTACACCAAAAGGAAGAAAAAACATATATGTCCAACCTTTACATATTCACTCGTCTGTATAGTTTTTACAAATTATATATATATATATATATATATATATATATATATATATATATATATATATATATATATATATATATATATATATAGTCACTCCCCCTTTGACATCAATGGAAAATGGTGTGGACACAGATTATACAAACACAAAAAATAAGCTACCCCTAAGAACATTAACCATAAAAGAGGTTAATCGAAAGATTCTTTGATTTCTTAAATGTGTGTAGACCAAATACCTTCATTGTTGGTCCATTGTTGAATGGCATCTCTGAGAAGAGAAGACTGAACCTGGATAGATACCAGTGTATCTTCAACATCTTCAATGGAACTGGGTTCAAAGAAAGTAAACAGTTGTGCCTTAGAGAGGGACGATTCATCAATGAGATGTAGTCATGACACATGTCCCTCAACTGACCAAGAGCGATAATGATGTCCCTCTATTGCTGAAGCTCAAACTATCTTTTGTGCACATCTTCAATAATAGACCTTCCAGTCTCAGTGAGGTCCTAAGCTAGCTGAAACAAGAGAAATGCCTCCTCAATTTTTGACTCAATTGTGCCAATCTCTTTAGCAATACTCTTGGTAGAAACTGGCCATTGAAAATTGTAAAGATAGATTGTATTACTAGTGGAGAGACAAGATTGTATTACTAGCGGAGAGACAAGATTGAAATTGTGCAATAAGTTCACATAGGTCTCCATTTGCTAGTGCATGTTTAATTTTCAAATCAGATAATAATTTTTCTTTTTCAGATTCCTTTTCATGAACTATCCAATATTCTAGAGTGGAGGAATATCTTTTGATAGATTTTACCAAACACTTGCATTTATCCAAGATGTAAGAGGATGGATCAACCGAACTACCAAAAATAGCACTTTGAAGAGATAATATCACATCCTTAATTACTCTGTTCTTCTCTTTTAACTCATCAAAGACATCCTTTTCAATTGAAGCTTGAATGGATTTACCAACCTGAAATTTCTAAAAGGAATAAATCTTATTGAGATCAACAAGCGATAAGGTGGAATGATAGTGGAGTGGCAAGCAAGTTATCTAGTGTGTCGGAGCTGGATATAGCTTCCACCCTTTCAGTGGTGTCAGTTGATGTGACATGATCTTCAAACGAAGCCTTTTCTTCCACTTTATCCTCTTTCTCTTTTCAACTATCGGTGGGAATATTCAAAACAACAGTGTCATTAGGTGCATTTATTGGAGGATTTTCTTTCAATTCGGTGACATCAGGCACAATATTCTCAGATACAAAATCATCAAAGATAACATTTTCATTAATAATGTTGTCAATGGCATCTTCATTAGATATATTTTTTGGATCTTCAATAACTGATAAAAGCTTAAATTTACTTGAAATTGATTTCACAAATTCTATTGTTTCTTCTTTCAATGTATCTATATCTTGTGACCTATCCATAAGAGCATATAGCTTTTTCTTGGTCCTGATCTCTCTTGTGCATATTTGTACAAGTGTGGCCTTATATTTCTTGGAAAGAGTATTTCCAACAACCTTTAGAGCATGATTCCAAATTTCCTTGTCATCTTCTATAGCTTTGCGTTTGATTTCATTCAGAATTTTTCAGAGATCTTGATGAATATCTTTGTTAAAATCTTCTGGAACAACATTTGATCTAACACAATACTGAATGAAAGCATTTATAATTGTTTCCTTGTCTTCATTATTGACATCGACATACATATCACTTACTTGTTTTAACTAACCTTAAAGAGCTATCATATTATACATAAATTCTAATTCAAGGGGTTACTGTTGGCGGCAATATTGTACATGGAGATAAAACTAGTTAATTAAGTTGTAATTGTGTTGGCTAGTTGGCAACCGAGGGGTGGCAGTTGCGGTGCGATGGTTGGTGCTCACACCCCCTCAACATCTTTATATACTTCCGAATGTAACTTGTGGAGAACAACGACTAGGAATGGAATAACATCTGATATATTGCATCTGATATCTATGGTATTATTATTCTGCATTACGTGTTTTATCTATGTGCTTTAAGTTATTCACCCGAGAGGGAAAACATTTGGCGCCGTTTCCTAGACGAACTCGAGAATGGAAGACACGGATGGCGCATGGACACGATGGGCCTACCCATCGGTGAGATTAACCCAGAGGCCGATGACGCGCAAAGGGAATAATCATCGTGGGACGCAGAGCGTGATGGCAAGAGGCGAAGGGGAAATTGAACCCTGGAATAATCCCGACACACTGTTGATATAAATCGTGGCCGAAAGGCAAAATAAAAATAAAAATAATAAAAAAAAAAATTTTGTACATGGCGTGTGTTTGCTGTTTACAGAAGTGACTTATGCCCAATAGACTAAATAAGGACAAAAATAAAAAGATACAAAGTGACAAATGGGAAGTGGCACAAACCACGTTGAATCTCAGACAGCAGATAGAACTAAGGTGTAGGCTAAGGCAGCTTGCCGAGGGACGACCGGACGAGGGGTTGCCCGAAGGGAACCCAGGAGGTGTCACGGAGGTTGCGGAGGCAGAGATAGACAGAGAGAATTACACTATCGTAGGGTTGCCTGAAGGGAACCGAGAAGGAGTCACGGAGGGTGTCGAAGGAGAACTCTACAGTTCACCAGAATACCACCGTAGGGTAAGAAGTCGTGAAGAGTTGGTGGAACAAACAAGGCAAAGTCTAAACCTGATCGACACTACCAGAGACCTACTAAAGAATTTGTCCATTTTGGAGGACAACCGAAGGGAGACAACCAACCGGAGGGAGACAACGGAAGGTGATGATACGATTGAAGGTGCCGAGGGAGCACAAGGGTACCATACGGGAGGCAATTTGTTCGGTTCGGTGTCAGCAACTTCCTCTGGAGGACCCACGAGTGGAGGTTCAGTTGCAAGAGGCCGAGGATCGCTAGGTACAAGCACACAAGGAATTAGAGGAGCAAGACCTAGTGGTGGGATGGGGAGTAAACATAAATTGCCAAAGTTCATAGGGGAGGGCAAGGAAGATCCCTTATGGCACTGTCGTACATGTGAAACCATTTGGTCCGCCAATGGAGTGATAGACCAGGATGACTAGGTACAACAGTTCCCAACCATGTTACATGGAGTTGCCATAGATTGGTACTCCGATGTAGATAAGCAAAAAGTGGCCACGTGGGCCAACCTACAGAAGGAATTCACGAAAGAGTTTTGGTTGCTCCATGATGACAATGAAATTGTAACAGAGATATACAGTACCAAACAAGGTACTAAGGAGACAGTATAGGCATACAACAGGAGACTGAAGGAATTGTTGGGTAAAATGGAAAGCCAACCGGTTGAGGGCTTGAAAAAATGATGGTTCGTTGAAGGATTGAAATCCTCCCTATGGAAAAAAATGAAAATTGTACCCTCGACGTCATATGATGATGCTTATAATAGGGCGATGGACCTAGAGAGTGAATACAAAACATCAAGGAAGAAGAAAAGCAATAAATATTCATTTGACGATGATGAAGATTCTGATGGGGAAAGCAGTAGCAGTGGCGAATCGAGTAAAAAGGTGCATGCTCTCCAAAAGGACATGGAACAAATGCTGAAAGAATTCAAAGCCATGAAAGGGAGTACAAGTAAGACGGAAGAAAATGACGTGTGGTGTACCGACTGTAGGAGTGACGGACACACCAAGGGGTCCTGTCCCAAGAAGGCTTTCTGCGACATTTGTCAGATTACAGGACATTTGACAAAGGAATGTCCCTACAATATGAAAACCAGGAGCCAACAAGTTCTCTTCATGCAAGAGCAACCGGTCGTCGGAACTTTGCAAACCAAAACAACGACATCATCTGGAGGTTACCGGGACAATAGACGCGGTGGCGGAAGGAATAACAACAATAACAATAACGGAAGCCGTATCCAGTATGATGCTAAGGGCCGACCAATTATCCAATGTAGAGCCTGTAATCAGTGGGGGCACTTCGCCCGTATGGAGAAGTAGAGATTACGGGAGGCAAAGGCCAATATTGAATGTGAGATGACGGCCGAACGACAAGACAACGAGGTGGCGAGTACATCATCCCGTACGGAAGTGAAAAATAACATCATTGGGCAAGTACTGCAGATGGAAGTACCTATAAGGGTAAAGGACCTTCTAGAAACAATGCCACAGTTAAGAATTGCCATTTTTAATTCCATACAAACCACTACGCAGGCACGTTTGTGTGCCACATGGGTGGAAGTTTCGGTTAGCCCCTCGGCTGACCCAATGTTGTTGGCCTTAAATAGTGGTCGACATCCTGCTGTAGTAGAGATGGGAATTCTCGAGGCTATCCTCAAAGACACCATCGTGGACGGAGGTTCAGGAGTGAATGTACTGCCAGAGGATACGTGGAAGAAGCTGGGGAAGCCAACACTATGGCCACCCACGTTCAACTTGGTAAGTGCAGACCAGCATGACATCAAGCCACTCGGCACCTTGATGGCCCAGCTGGTCACCATTGGCACACAACCTTTCATACTAGATTTTGTGGTAATCCCACTCAAGAAGAAGGGGTACAACGCCATCTTAGGCAGAGGGTGGCTGGTTATAGCAAAGGTGAACCACAACTGGAAAAAGAACACCCTTTCTATGGAGAAAGGGGGGTGGAAGTACACCATTGATCTGAGGACCCAGGTTGTTGATGAGGAACTGACACCATCTTCAGAATTGGAGGGTGAAGGGAAAGGCTACCTGAGGGACGAAGGACGGGGCTGTAGGGAGCCCAACGACGAAGGGATTCTCAAACTAGGAGAGTGCTCTGAGGATGAGACAGGGTCATTGAATGAGCTCTTCCATTGGTAAATGGAGGATTATGAAATGTTCCAGAGCTATAAGCTCAAAGTAGAGGAACCAGAGCAAGTAACAGAGGAGGCATACCTGCCAGAATACATAGAATATTGGAAGGGAGATGCCCCAAACCTTGGTGACATAGATAATTCGAAGATTAATTATGTCGGCAACGATTGGAACCTTGTGTGGAAGGTTGCAGCTTTCAAAATCTTTATTATTCTTCTTCTTCTTATGTATGGGAAGGAGATCGTGGTCCCTGTAGAATTTGTGGTTCCAGGTCTTCGGATGGCCATTAGAAATAGATTGGCCACCAACAGGCCCAAATTGAAACCCTACCACGCGAAGCGCGCAGGGGACCCGAGAGGCCAAACAGACACCCGAGAGCCTGGAGGGGGACCCAAGAGGATGGAAGGGGACTCGAGAGGCTAGGCAGGCGACTCAAGAGGCACAGGACCACAACAGGCGACTCTCGGGCGAGGAAAACTAAGAAGGATGAAGGGCAATCCCAGAGACAGGGGACCTGAGCAGACGACTCTCTAGACAACTAAATTAGAAGATGAAAAAAAAACCCATACAATCATACGACAGGCGACCGTACGGTCAAAAATATATTTTAAAAAAATTGAAAAAAATAGTACGGTCGTATGACAGGCGGTACGATAAATTTTTTTTTTTAAAAAAAGAAGAAGAAAGTGGGCCCACCGTATGGTGGCACCACCGACGGTGGAACCACTGTGCGATGGGGCCATCGATGGTGGATGCCACCGTGCGGTGGTCACCGCACACCGCCAACCGCCAACCGCCAAAAAAAAGAAAGTGGGCCCACCATACGGTGGAACCACCATGCGGTGGGGCCACCGGTGGTGGATGCCACTGTGTGGTGGTCACCACACACCGCCAACCGCCAACCGCCAACACCAATTTAGCAGACCTCTGCAAAACCAACATTCCAAGCCACAACATTCAGTGATATTACATGCCAAAAAACCCTTCAGCCGCACTGCCGAACTTCCCAGATCGGAGCCCAAACGCCCTCGCTACGAAGTTGGACACACGCAAGTGAACAGACAAACAAGTGCTCATCAGTGGTAGCTGCTTTGTCATCAGTGGTCACTATACGGTTGAATTGCATTGGGCATGCAGAAGGAGGACCGTACGGTGTGCACAGTTGAGCATGTTGTCCGTACACTAGAGGTGTGTCCATACTGTAAGGAGGGCGTTGACCGCACGATTGGGAAATTCAGAGTGGAGAAGAAGGGTTTTTGGCATCTTAAAATATCACAGAAATGTTGTGCGCCATGGACTTTTGTATGGTTTTGAGGGTTGTAAATTGGTGTTGGCGGCGGGGGTGCTACCCCTCGATCCCGCCTTGTACTGCGATAGGGAGCGCACCTGGGGCGTTGCCCCTCGACCCCGCTGGGGCGCTGCCCCAGACCTCGTTGGAGGTGCTGCCCCCAGACCCCTAGTTTATTTTTTGAGCTACAATACACTTTTTTGAGTTGGGCGAAGGGCATTTGAGAAGTCATGGTAAGTGTGGGTTGTTTCGTATGGTGAGAAAGAAGCCTGACGCTAAGCATTGGCGGGAAGCTGTAAGCCGTAGAGGGAGACGAATTTGGACGGTGCGACCAAACAGAGTTGCGGGAAGGCATTGTAGAATCCGCATAGTCGTATGACAACAGGGAGTTATTCAGTTCAGTTATTAGCCTTTGGGGAGTGTGATGGAGGATTTGAGGTGTCTCCTAGCTTTTGTGCCAGCGGGTTGTGGCCACCTCCAGGCAAGAATGGTACGCTTTGAGGAACTTGGAGTATGTCTCAGCTGGACGTGAGGTTGCCTTGGTGGATGCATAGAGGGCTCAGGAGGAGCTGACCACTAGGTTGGAGGTAGTACTAGCGTGAGACTTAGTTCAGCATACCCAGGAGTTGGATGTCGAGAGGGCAATGCGGGTGGCTATCGAGGACAAATTGGCTAGGGAGACAATATCATTTGAGTAGCAGTTGGTGGAGGCTGAGACTGAAACGCGTGTTTTGCAGACAAGTTTGGTTTAGGCACAGGAGGACTTTGATGTCAAAAGAAGCAATAATGGTGAAATCCGCACTTGAGCATCAGATGGTAGCAGAAAAGGATTTTTCAGGCGAGGATGCAACAAGTGTATAAGTTTTGGGCTTGACTAGTGTCAGTAGTTCTATTTAATGTCATCTCTATTTTGCATTAAGTCATCCGGAGATGACTTCTTTTCTTTTGGGGGGGATGATGTTGGCGGCAATATTGTACATGGAAATAAAACTAGTTAATTAAGTTGTAATTGTGTTGGTTAGTTGGCAACCGAGGGGTGGCAATTCCAGTGCGACGGTTGGCGCTCGCACCCCCTTGGCATCTTTATATACTTCCGAATGTAACTTGTGGAGAACAACGACTAGGAATGGAATAACATATGATATATTGCATCTGATATTTATGACATTATTATTTTGCATTACATGTTTTATCTGTGTGCTTTAAGTTATTCACCCGAGAGGGCAAATAGTTACATTACTATTTGCTTACCTTTTCCTTTCCGAGACTAATTTTGGAATCCCTCTGTATTAGTTTCTTCTTTTGATACATCTTCTTCAAACTCAACTTCAATTACTTTCTTGCTTCCCCTCCCGGGATTCTTGGAAGTGGATGGAGAAGGATTTACTTCTTCCTTTTGACAAAATTTTCAGCTTCTTTGCTTGAAGAGCCTTTTTCTCTCACCAAAGCATTGTATGATGCAACGATCTTGCCAGAACTCTTGAATTGCTCCACTTCCTCAGCAGTAAGGCCGGATTTCTTCAGAGACTTGTTGATAGTTTTTTGAATAGTTCTCTTCCTAACATTTTTAGTTTACTCCATATGAATTTTCAAGGATTTTTATTCTTTTGTCCCAAACCTTTATTTAGACTCATCAACCAGACTCTCCAACAAAACTTTTGCAAGTCCTTCCAATCTTTCTTCAGAAATTTCATATCCCAGAGCCGAAATCCACTAAGTTCTTGGAACTATAGTTTTCATAGTGCATTTTTCTATTTAAATCACAAATGTGATATCATCTTTGCACTTTTTCATGAAGGATTTAGGGATTCTATATTTGTTGTGCATTTTAAGCTGGAATACTGTGAAGTATCCCATGAATGCTTCTTCTTGTTTAGACAAATTAGTGAACTTTCTTAGGTGCTCTTCAATTTGATGAGCTATCAAAGTGCCTTCCGACCACAATACTCTTCTAATTACATGGATATGTTGTATGGAATAAAATAAGATACATAGTTCTAGTGAGCCATACTTGAAAGGATTCTTTTCCCCTTGCACCGCTTCAAGTTATCCAAAAATTGTTGCTTTATAATTTCACACAAATCAAGATCTACACCCTTCTCAGCCATTTCGTATGTTATATTGACTGTAATGGCTAAGATGAATTTTTCATGATTGCTATAGTAGATCTTGTTGCCTATCATCATTGAAGCATAGCATACAATAGGGTTTTTGATATTATCAACTCTTAGGGAAAAAATATCGTATATACCCTTGGTCACCCTCTCAACCTTCTTATTCTTCCCTGTTTTCAGTGTCGGAATAGAACCTGTATCACACACACCAGTGATCACCTTTATTAAATTCTTGGTAATCTGGAATGGTTCATTGAGTCATAGGAATTCAGTGAAATATTCTCATAGCAATTCTGACCCATTTGTAATCAGAATAGAAATTGGGAAAGTAGTTCCACACATGGATTCTTTTCTCAGCTAGGGTTTTGTATTTTAGTTTTATTTCAAAGTCATTCCCAATCAACATGTTCGTCCATAACTTCTCCAACTTTCTATGGTCAAATTCATCCAACTTCACATGAATATATGCCCTGATGTTTTCTGACAAAATAACTCCGAAAGGAAAGCTTGAAAATACACCCCCTCGATCATTTTCAAGGGACTTGTTTGGATACTTATTGAATGAAGGTTATTTTTGAGCGTTAATAATATAAAAAACTATGGGGTAGCCATGCATAAAAATGTTTGAGAATAATATTGTAGAAAAATACCTCTTGCCACTTTGCCAAGAAACCCTAACCCTTGCTCTGCTTTCTTTGCTCTAGAAATATCTAGACTTATCAAGTTCCCTTTTATGCCTTTTAAACCCACTTGCGCACATTAAATGCAATAGGAAATAAGATCAATTATAGCTGTTGAAAAGTGGCTTATAGCCAATAGTACAAAAATAAATTGTTGTGATTGCATCTATCATATGCATGAGATACAGTTCCAACTAAGTGCATATTCTATATTACAATCGTTGTATAAAATCAATTTCACATTCACTATCTGATCACAAATATTATACACCTTATCATATGACAAAAAGATCATTTGCTTAAACATTGCTAGCTAATTGCATTTTATACCAACCAGATCTTCATGAAGTCAACTTCAACTAGAGTAAAGGATAGGCTCAAAAAATCCTTTACACACTATGCTATACTGATTATATTATTGTAATGGTAAAAAATTAGGGTTTCCACCATTAGATGTATGAAAACCACTAATTTATCATTACATTCAGAAGAGGGGTGAATCCAATAGATCCAATCCCAAATCAAGAATGATAAGGCCTAAATGCTAATTGGATTCAAGGGGGTGTGAATTGATTTTCCTCTTTTGGGAGTTGAAATGTTGAATTATGGTAAAATGCTAAAAAATGAAGGTAAGATTGAGAAAACAACGAGCTACAGATGCGAGATTTTGCATGTACTTGGATCTAAATAATATATACAGATTCAGATCCGATCCTCGAAAAAGCTCCAAAAATGTCGAGACCACAGTGGTGGACACCCTTATCCTCCTAATTTTTTGCATGCCAAAGAGGGTTGATTTGTCTCTACAAATAATGCCTATCCTAAAGAGAATAGCTTCGTACGTGTTTCCTACACAGAAAGAAGGGAAAATAAATTGGGAATAGGGGTTTGCCTAAGTCAAACCCCAGTTTAGGAATTAACCTTGAATGAAATATTGCATATACTTGAAATAAATGATGGAAAGGTATATCTCAGATCTGCAATGACTGATAATGATGCTTTGCTTCTTGAATGTAATCACATATGTTGTATAAAATGGCTTGAACATGACAAAACCCTAATCACACACACATGCTTGCAAATGAATGATTAATTTTCTCCACAATGGTTGATGTAGAATTGATGACTATTTGATTTGCTGATTGAAGACTTCACATAACTTGTACTTTCACTTCACGCGAGGGTCCTTCAATTGCTAGAGTTGTTGGATCAAATGAGGAAAGGAAAGGCTATATGTATGAAACCCTAACTTTGTTTTTGATCATAGGCCGACCTAGAAATGATATAATTTTGCACCAAGTCACATTTAAACATTATAAAACCGCCAAAACATGATCCCAAAATCCATCGAGAAAAAGTTGGGACCATGGTGATCAATTTTTTTCCAAATTTTTAGGGATGTAAGGTATCAAAATTATAAAGTCAATCCTAGGTGGATGCGATGATTCAACATATTTAGATATGTGAAATCAGGCCTTGAAGGTTGTAATAGGACATAATTAGGGCTTTTGATGAATTAATTAATTGAAAGAATAAAATAAAAAGGTGCACACTTAGGATTAAGGGCCCAATTTTATGATGTGTAGAGGGAATGAAAGAGGACCTTAGATTTAATTAAATTAAGTAATTAAATGATTAAAGGAAATTTACAATGAAAGATGCAACACACTAATGTGGGTGGTACCCTAAGTGAGGAATTATGCCACCCAATTAAAGGTGTACAATTTACGACATTACAAATATATATTCAAGAAGTTAGCCATAATATGAAAATAACTTCCTTCATAACTTAAAACACAAAACATATAACTTGTCGATGATTCCAGATAAGACCGGACCAAAAAACGTCGTGTTGCATTAACCGAGTAAATAGAGTACCTCATTACCAAACCCATAACAAAGTTATAATAACACATCAATACCAGAATGTTATGATGTAGACATTAGGAGAGATATACACCATGATCCCAAAGCCTTATGTGATTTCTAGACTAGTAATAGTGTCAAACCTTATGAAGCTTGTGTCGAATTGTGTTGCATGTGAAGCTTATGACGGAATGTGTCGAACCAATGTTGTTGGATCCAAAAACATAAATGACAATATCTTAACACAATTAATTTACCTTCATGAGCAACAAAAATGAAATTTTTGGGGTTAAGTAACATACTATATTCCATGCAACTTTTAAAAACTTGCCTCAAGTGGGAAAAATGTTCCTTAACATCCTTGGATAAAGTAGTGATGTCATCTAAATAAACTAGCACTATTTTATAAATTAACCCCTCAAAGTCCATATCCATGGCCCTTTGAAAAGTTGCCCCGACATTGGACAATCCAAAAGGCATCTTCTTTTAAGCCATTATACCCCATTTTCTTGTGAAATATGTCTTATACTGGTCTTATCTCTTGACCAAAATCTAATTATAACTAGAATATCCATTAAAAAATTAAAACCTCTCGAAACCTGAAACAACTTGTAAGATTCATTCCATGGAGTGCATTAGGTAATTGTCTTTAAGTGAGGCATCGTTAGGGTCTCTAAAATCTTCAAACAATCTAGTTTATCCACTCTTTTTCCTCGCAAGTACTAATTTGGAGACAAGTTCAACTCCTCAATCAAAATATAATATTTGAATGGAAATATAACGTATCCCTCAATCGACCTATTCAACTTCTTTTTCATAGGTGGTTTGAGCTTGGGGCTAAGGGATATTTTCTTTTGTCTTACTAGTTTTGCATTGGGTTCAAGATCAATAAAGTGTTGGGCAATTTTGGGGTCAAAACCTTTGAAATTAGAATACTCTCAAGAAAAAATATTACCAAAATATTAACAAAGCAATATGAAAGCTTTTCTTTTTCCTCATTGTTACATACCTTTTGAAGCTTGAGAAGCTTACATTTAATGATTTATGCCTCTTCATGATGCTCTTGTTTCACTTGTGTACTGGCCTTTTTTTTCTCACTTGATCATCTGAGTTGAAAATTGACTCTAAGTCACTAATCCCCTTGGAAACTTATTTATTTTCAATTGTATGATTTGATATCATAATGTTATATTGTAACTTTTCTTGATTTCTAGCTGAAAACTCTGGTTCCTTACAATAAATTTACTATCTTCTAGTCACTACCAAATGATTTCTAATGAACATTGTTGTTAGGTATATAAGGTATTACTACTATTTCAGCTACTATTGCATCTTACTATTGTTGATATCACTTGGTATGTCAAATTGTGCCCCTATTTCAGCCAACCTATCAACATGCTTATTCTAATTTCTAGGTATGGATGAAAAATTAAAACAATCAAATTCCTCAAGTATATCCCATACCCTATGCTTATAAGACTTTAAAGCATCATTCTTTGTAACATGAAGGCCTTTTACCCAATTTAAATGCATTCACTATCATCAAATACCTAAACACACTTGACTTATATCTTTCTTTCCCTTTCCAAGCCATGAACCAAAGCTTCAAACTCAATTGTATTTTTAGTGTAGATGAAAGTGAATCTGAAAGAGCAATACTTCTCACCTTCAAGAGATACAATAATGACATCTCCACCGACACCATTCTTACTCCTTGATCCATCAAAACACATTTTTTAAACCCCATTAACTTGTTTTTGGACTATTCTTCACCACTTTTTTCAATGTTAGGCATCAATCAATTTTATGCAATAAATATTGATGAAGGGTACTCCCCTTATAGACAAAAACACACAAAAACAACAAGACAAATAAATATAAAAGGCAAGAAAGGAAACATTTGCTTTCTATTATTTCAATCAAATGAAATTACAATATTTAGAAAATAACATGCTACAGCCATATGATCTTTCTCATTAAAATAATTTGCAAGGTCAGAACCACAATCTACACTACTAGAATTATGCTTTATAACCTTCATTCACCACTTTCTTTAGCACCAATAATTGCATTAGAATATTTTAGAAAGTGTAACTTGTCTTCATTTGGCACCCTACAATTCAAAAATTTATTTTCCCACCCTAGTGGATTTTTCATTGAAGCTTAAGTTTTGGTGGTACAAACTTTGTGTGTCATCACTTTTGACTCAAGCATCTAATTCACTATTATAATATATCATTGGAAAGCTACTGAAGAGATCTACAATGCCCAAAACATCTAAAGATATATTCGTCCATTTTAAAAACAAAACAAAAAATTGGGGCTTCTAAGGTCCTCAAATTTGAGTTTAAAACATCACTGAAGAAATTTCTTAAGACAAAAACTTTAATATATCCCAAATGATACAAGATATTGAGATAATTCTTCTACCACTCATTTTATTTTTTAATTTTACTCCTTGGTGTTAGTTTTCGTATCCATATAACTCAAATAGACCAGGTTACCAAGAATAGTAGGTGAATATTTTTGGTCATTTCAAGCTTCTAATTGTCCTACACCTCTCAAGTGTCATCATAGGCTCCAAAATAACTAAAGAAAACCATAAAATAGAAAGAAAACACATTATTTTTGGGTGATGCAAGAATTCCCTTACACCGTTAGATGGTCCTACATTATACACCCAAGGTAATTTGAAAAGTGATCTCGTCACATCTAAGGAGTTATAGGGAAATTAAGATACTTAACCTCAAACTTAGATAATCATGTTGAATCTTCAACAAGCCTTCCTTTACATTTAATTATATATTCTTATATTGCATGTTTATTGTGCTTCTACCCACATGACTATCCAAGATATTTTCTATCTCCTCCTTTTCTAAAGAAGTGCGAGAAAAATACATTGTGCTTTTGTTCCTTCATCTCCAATGCCTCCTTCAATATACTATGTCAAAACTAAAATATTAAACACAAGTGAAATTTTAAGTCCACTTGGCAACTTAACCTCATAAGCATTTCCTAAATCATGCTTCTTTAGGATTCTATATGGTCTAAATTTCTTCATCTTCAACTTATTATACATTCCTATTGAAAACCTCTCTTTTCTTAGATGAACCATGACTTCATCTCCATTCTAAAATTCCTTATAGATCCTCTTCTAATATACCTTAATCTTGTATTGGATATTCATCATATTAATATGATTTCTCACCTCTTCATGCAAATTCTTCAAGTGCTTTGTAAAGTCTTTTGGTTTAGCACTTTTATCCTTTGTCCATCTTCCTTAACTTTGAAGCACTTTTTGGATTACTTACAAATACAATTTAGAATGGTGATATACCAGTGCTCCTATTGACAAAATTGTTGTAAGCATATTTCATCTATGATATTCACACCTCTTGGGTTTATCTCATACTAACAATCTCAACAAGTTACCCAAACTCTTGTTCACCACTTCTATCTGCCCATCAATTTGTGGATGGTTGCAGAACTAAAATTCAAATTTGTCTTCTTTTTCCACAATATCCTCTAGAAATTCCCCAACAAACTTGGTATCTTAATATCAAAATTGTGCTCTTTGGTAGACCATGTAATCTCACCACCTCTCTAATAAATAACTCTACAACATGAACAACATTGGTGGTCTTATTGTAAGGAATAAAATGTGTCTTGTTTGAGAATCTGTCCACTACCACAAAAATGGAATCATGTCCTCTTGAATTCATTGGTAAAGGAAGAACAAAATCCATATGATATCCTTCCATGGTCTCTCTAGCACAGGTAATAGCTGATATAGCCCCGTATTTTGACTTGTTCCTTTTTCCATCTAACATATTGTGCAACTTTGTACAAACTTCTTTACATATTTCTATAATTGTAGCCAATAATAATGCTTAGTAACAAGAGCAATGGTCTTATCCTGACCAAAATGTTCAACCAATCGTCCATTATGCTTCTCCTTAATTAGGTTCTCCCCCATGAAACTCTATGAAATGCACAACTATCTTCCCCTAAATAACATGCCATCTTAGATTATAAATCCAACCACCTTGTCCTATATAAAGTAATAGGCTCCATGTAAGCTCTCCAAGCATCTCCAAAACCAAGATCTTCTGTATGCAAACTCTTGATTTCATGGAAACCAACAACTTTGATCTACATGTTTGTCAACAAATTTTGCCTTCTACTCAAGGCATCTGCAACTCTATTAGACTTTCCATTCATGTGCTTCAAAATAAAAGTGTAACTCTACAAAAACTCAACCCATTTTCATTGCCTTTTATTCAATTTTCCTTGACTATTCAAATAGTGTAGATCTTGATGATCAATAAATAAAACAAACGATTTTGGAAACATATAATATCTCCAATTCTTGAATGCCTAAATTATAACATAAAACTCCTAATCATAAATATAATATTTTCTCTTGGCATCATTCAACTTTAGAATAGTCTATTTGTATTAGGACTTGGTAGAACTTTTTTGTATACTCTTTGATATATTTTCCTATTCGCTCCAACCATTGCATCTTTTTCAACAAATCAAGCTCATAGTCAAGTAGAATGGATTGTCTCTTCAATTTATCCACCATCTGATCCCATATTTTTCTTTTTTCTTTTTGTGTTCTATTTCTTTCTAATTGAACTTCTTTCCACCAAATATTGGCATGACCTTTCAGCTTGGTCTTTGCAAAATTGACCTTGTAAGGATTTTCTAATTATCGATACTCAAAATAATTCTCCTAATCATTCATCCAATCAATCTATTCTTCTAGATTTATGTTTCTATAAAATACAGAAAACCTGGATTCTTGGCCTCTTTCTAAACCTAGAAATTTACCTCACAAATCTATCTTCATCAGGATTTCTCACTTCTTTTTCTCCTCCGTATTCTTCTTCTTCTTCTTTAGATTCATCCTCACCTTCATCTCTTGCTCTAATATCAACTCTTTTACGCAGCTCCATGTGTAGTGCTTGATCTTGTCTATGGAGGACTCTAGAACCTTCTTCTATCACAACAACTTTTCCTCTACCATGGTTCCTTCACATGGGATTTTTTCTCACTTTTCTCACAAACCCACAACCACAGTCCTAGCACAAACTACCTCACATTTGGTGATCTATTTACACACTTGCAAACTTCTACTCCAATATCACTTGATGAAGGGTACTCATCATACAAACCAATACACACAACAAAAACAATAGATAAATAAATAAATATAAAATACAATAAAGAAAACACTTGGTTTCTATTATCTCAATGAAATGAAATTAAAAAATTAAAAAAATAACAGGCTACAACCACATAGGCTTTCTCATTTCAATGATTCGGAAGGCCAAACCCACAATCTACACTACTAGAACTATGTTATATAACCTTTGTTCACCCCTTTAATTAGCACCAATAATAATCTTAGAATGTTTTGGAAAGTGAAACTTTTCTTCTTTTGGTGCCGTATGATTCATAAGTTCATTTTCCTGCCCAGGTGGATTTTTCATTGAAACTTGAGTTTTGGTGGCACAACTTCAAGGAGTCATAACTTTTGATTTACACATCTGATTTCATATTATAACATATTGTTAGAAATCTAGTGAAGAGATCTACAATACTAGAAATATCTAAATATCTATTTCTCCAATTTTCAATCCTTTTTGGAGTTTCTAAGGTCCTCAAATTTGAGTTTGAAACTCTAGTGTCATAAATTATAACCCCTGACAATTTCACACTCCTTTTTTGTGCCCTTTCCTTAGCGTGTCTCCTCTTATCTCTTTTCCAAGCATATTTTTGGATTTCCACCACAAAATTGATGTCATATCATGATATCATGATATGAATCCCTATCCTAAATTTGTATACACTAGGACCACCTTTGTTTCACCTCTTTTTTAGTGGACTAGGGTGATAAAAGACATAGTCCCCCCAACTTGGGCCCATTTTTTAATATGTTGGTGTACTAATTCTTGCGAATTGATTCTCAATCTTGATATTTTAATTTGACCATTGGAGGTTGGCCTAATTAATGAAATACCGTGAAAAATTTATATTAAAGCATCTTTCATAATTTATTTCCATCCTCAAGCATTTCATAACATCCTAATCACTTCCTAGAGAAAGTATTGTGATGAAATTCTTCAAATTTGAGCATTATAGAGTAGTAATTTGAAATGATTTTCATGCAAGTGGCTTTTTATAATTGAGTCTTTTATGTCTTGTCATGTTATATTATTGCATAAACATTCATGAGTCCTATCCAAAGAGAATTACATCTGTGAATGGGGGAAAAAATGTTTGAGATCTTATGGAGACAAGGTCTAGATTTAACCCGACATTCTCAAAAGAGTACTTGCAAACACACAACATGCAACACTAAAACAAATAAATATACAAAAAAACAAGAATTTTAACTCTATTCCACTCCTATCAATCAAGACTTCATGCTCGCATTGTAGATGCTCTTAGTAAAAGCATTTGCACAAATATATATGATTGAATGAAGGTTCGAAGCTATGTAAGATGGATGTAGGATGCAAGAATGATTAAGTAAATAAAGAATGAGAAAAAGAGATGCAACATGCAAGATGCGATATGGAAAATGTTGACTAGCTTGCCAGGCTTAGAAATTAGGAGGAGCAAGGTATTTATAGATGTTCTCAGGGTGGAATCCAAGTTGTAGGATAAATGTGGGTTAAAGATTAGATTGGAGATGTTGGTCCCACATGCATAGGTGAGTGTAGTAATAGATAGAGTTGAAATATGATAAATAAGTGATGACGTGGATATGAGAGGGGTTTTAGAAAATGGTTTTATTTTAAAATAAATAAAAAAGATTATACGTTATTAAATGGATGAATAATGGAATATATATTGATTTAATGGATTTAATGGAATAATGGAGAAAATAAAATGATATTATGGATGAATATAATGAAAAATAAGATTATTAAATAATGGACCCACTTGATTAAAGGGAAACAATGAGGTTGATTGGTAGGACAATTGTAATGAAATTTTTTATGTGTCTACATCATCATCATCATTAACAAAAACAATTTCAAGCTTTCAAGGTATAATATTGTGGAGTACTTCAGAGATTTCCCTTTATCTATTTTGTTTAAAGGGAATTCCAAACCCAAGGTTTGATTGAGGCCAACCCCTATCAACCCAAAACCATTCTTTCTATGTTATGTGTGCAAGTTATAGGTTCAGAAGAGAAGAAATACATATCTAGAAAGTATAGAATAAGACAAATAAAACCATATTTGAAGAAGTAGAAAAACATTGAAAATGTAGATTAGCCACTGTAGACACTTAAATTTGGTTAATTAATTTAATCAAATTTAAATCCCTTAACCATGTGTATTAATTAAATAATTAATATTATTTAATTAAATATTACATCCCCTTCCAATTAATTGATTAAGGTTTTAATTAATTAATCCCCCTTAACCCTTCTATTAAATAAAATAATTTATTTATTCTATTTAGTTCATGTCATCTTTTTCTTCTTTTATTTGAATTTAAATCATTCAAATTATCTAATTGAGACACATGTCTCCTAACCTTAACCACCCATCTAACCCTTCCTCTAGTCTAACCCACTAACTAACCCAAGGGTTCTAGCCAATCCTATCCCGTCAAACTAACCTTATCCCCTCCAACCTCCCTTGTCACATATGTGTGCACATTCTTGATTTCCTAAATATTAGGAAAATAAACTAATTTTGGGTGGCTACCTCCCAAAATGGACATGTGTACTTGTTTACACTTGTCGTTTTATCTCATGACACTTTCCCTTCTCAAGGACACTTGTCAATCCTTCCATTTCCACTTTTCCTTGAGTGGACAAGTGGCACATCCTCAAACCTCCTCTCATTTTCATCAAATCCTATTTAATCCCCTCATTTTCATTTGTAATTCATCCACTTTTTTGCAATTATATCATCATAATGTTGTTTTAATTATTAATACCACATCCATTTGCATCCACCATTATCTTAGCATATTGAATTTTGCATAATCACGCAACCTCTTCAAGCACCCTTGGAAGCGTAGATCGAGAACACATCAAATCGAAGGACAACCAAATCAAGGAAATTTAGAGAGTTTTCTATTTTATTGCTCATTAATCAACTTGCTTGATTTCCTTTTTAGCATCCCAATCTTGAGTATAGTTGAGCTTTATGTTTTCTTAGGTTGTTTATTGTCATTTCAATCATTTTATTAAGCACACAATTTTTTGCATATAGCCACATAGTTTGACACTTTTCCAACAAAAATTTAGAGAGATATTCTGAGTGAAATCTTGATCCCAAATTTGTTTCCAATACCTGCATTAGAAACCTATAGTACCAAGTCATCTAGCCACATAGTCCAATACTTTGGGGCTCAAATTGCAGACACGGGTTCCTCTTTGAATCCCATTGCCAGATTTGTATTCAAAGTTTGTATAACTATTTTAAAATTTTATGTTTATGCAGTTTTCTCTCAATTTCACATCATTAACCCTAGTTTTCATCATTTCTAAATAAAATAAAATCAATCAAAGGAATAATCAAATCAATAGTGCCTAGCTCTTTTCAATGTGTCTAAAGTGGGTCCTATTGATTGTTCATAAATGTATTGATGTGACTAGTGAGTTTGATTCCTAGTTTACATAATTAGATTAGTGGATTCTATTTACCCATCTTTACATTTTAATGAATTCATTGCTTCTAACATCTTGAATAATTTTGATTGAGTGTTCTTAGATTTGAGTTTTCATTACGAAATTTACAAAATATGACTAGTTTGCATTTCACATGTGATTACATTGTTTATTAGCTATATTTATTAAAATCATGTGTTGCATGATGGATTCTTTCACTTCATGTTAATTTCATTCATTCATAACACTCTAATGTATTGCATCATGAGGATTTCAAAGATGTTTCCTACATTCATTTCATTTCTTAAACCTTTCAAACAGGTTTCATGTTGCTAGATGATGACATTTTGAAAGAAGTTAATGGAATGTTTAAATTACATTAAAGATTTAGTGAGAATTTCAAGTGGTACCTTTGATAATCCTCCTAGAGATGACAATGAAATGAATCATACTTGTATCTCTCCTAGAATATCTCTTATTCATGAGGAAATAGTTAATACTTTTCTCAATGATCTCTCCAATGGAGATGCAACATTGAAGAGTAATGATTAATCCTCTTCTGAAAATTATACTTTGGTGAAAGAGAGACAAGCTAAGCAAATTAATCATAATACTTCTATCGCTTTAGAGCCTCCTTATAATTCTCCAAGAGCTTATCTTAGCTTGGGATGAAAGGAAAGACAACAATGAAACTTAGAGATTGTATCCTTTCCTCACTCAATGGCATGAGACTTGTAACATTAAAAATCAGTTTTAATTTTGGCACCAAAAAAGTCTTTCACATTTCATTTTGGACTTGACAAAACCAATGATTTGACTTAATGAAACTTCTTAAAAAGTCTCCTAGAAAGTCATTTAGGCCAACATGGCAAAAATGTCAACAATGAATTTATTCATCTCCTTCATGATATATCACCTAATATAACATTGAGTAAAGATGAAGCTTTAGATGATAAGAACACTCCTTCCCAACCTAACCAAGTAGATATGAATAATGATAGAAATGAGAATCTTCCTACAATGATCCACCCCCCTTCATCTATTTATCCCTTTATTCCTTCATAGTACACTTAACACAAAAAATTCTAATGAGGTCTATAATGATTCAAGTCTTATCCCTTCACAATTGCAAATTGTTGGCATTGAGTTGTTATTGATGTCAACCAGTATTGCAGACAGGCTACTGGTAGAGGTATGTCATTCAGTATGAAGAAGAATGTACCAGTAGGTGTGGTGAAAGACAAATAAGGTATTGTGAAGATTAACATGAAGGCTTGTCAATCGGTATGGTGAAAGAAAAGTAGTTGTTGAGACTATCAGTGACTTCATGGGCATGAGGTGAGATGCATGTGTGTGTGAGGATGTTGAGTGATAACCGATAGAACATAAACTGGTCTGGAGTTTGGCTGCCTGTTTATGATGAAGAGGCAGAATGTTAAAGTAATCACAAACCAACGGAGGTGAAGATGTGCTACCAGTGTAGTGTGCACTAGCGGTTAGCAGGAGGAGAAGGTCTCACCGACAAAGGTTTGTATTGTTATGAGTTTTTTGAATGTTCAAGTGTAAATCGGCTATGTGTAGGTGAGATAAGTGTATAACCATTGTGATGCCATTTGAAGATGAGGTGGAAAACATGCAAAGGTCGGTGAAGCCTCCATCGACATGGTTGTTGAAATAGCTAGTCGACATTAATGAAACTGCCAAAAATCATGAGATTGTAACTGATTGATGCAGCTCAAGGAAGAAATAATAACAAAGGAAGATCAGGGAGTAGTTGGCACTTGGATTGAAGCAAAGAAATCAGATTAAAAGAAGATCTCGAGAAGGAAACAACTGAGATTTTTACGAGTCGACTGATTTAAAGGTAGAAAATGATGTACAAGATTGCTATCTTTAGCAAGTATGCATTGGATAATGGAAAACATGTACACATGCATTCCTCGAGTACAGGTGATCGATCCAAGAAAAACTAGATCAAATCTCACGCAGATCATGTCGGGTAAAGGAAACTCTAACCGCCCCAAGTTTGAATTGATTCTTGCTGGGAAAGTTCAAGTTTAAATATGATGATTTGAGACTGTGATTACTACTGTTGTAGAGTGAAGGCAAGTGAGAAATTATTGTCTGAGAGCCATAGAGATAAACACTTGAAGTGCGTATGAGCGAAGTATATATCGGTAAGGAGAAGTAGAGTAAACCAGTGTAAGGAACAACCAGTGGATTGTGTATTGAACACAGAGTTGACAAACTGGAATAAGCTGTGCTTGATTAAGAGTGATCAAGTATGAGTTGAGAGAGGAAAGACATTGTGAGAGGGGATTTAGAAAAGTAATCAGCAAAGTCAAGTTGCAGAGTAGGTGGAGAGAATACAAACTAGTAGGGGTGAAACCAATAGAGGAGAATATTGTAAGGTTGCAAAACTTCATTTGCAACAGTGATTTCATTTGTATAATTGAGTTTTATATTATTTTCACTAAGTTGAAGCTTAGTTTAGGGGTTGTAGCTCCTTTAGGTTGTAGCCTATAAATTGTGCAAGGGTTGGTGCTCCTTGGGTTGGTGCCCTAAATATTGTAATCAGAGAGTTATTGTGAGGATGGATTGGAGCAGAAGATCTCCAGCAGCTATTCTCATCAAGGTTTTTCCCATATAGGGTTTTCCTCGTATATATCTGGTGTTGTGTGTTGCATCCCTTGTGCATGTGTTATATTAATGTTTTAGCAAGTCCATTCACACACCTTATCTGCACTGTTTGAGCTACTGGTTAGCCCTCGGTTTGTTTTATATATTACCGGTATCTCCTTGTTCAAAGAAATGATTTTAAATCACTGATTCACCCCCCTTCTCAGTGATCCATTGTGTCCAACAATTGGTATCAGAGTCTACGTTCCTTGTTTTGTCAAAAATATTCTCTAGCTTGGGTAGATCCTATCAAGTGTTCACAATGGTAAGAAATGAATCCGCCTCTTCAAAAGCTCCTATGTTTGATGGTGTCAACTATGCCTTTTGGAGTAGAAGAATGGAAACCTATCTATCCTCTCTAGGTTGTGATGTATGGTTGTTGGTTGTGAATGGGTATATAGTCCCTAATAACCCCCCTACTGATCCAGATGCTAAGAGGGAATATGAGAACAATGCTAAAGCTAAGAATGCCATTCTTAGTGGGTTGTCTGATAATAAGTTTGTCAAAGTATGCACTTCTCTTCTACCAAGGAAACTTGGGACAAGTTGCAGAAGATATTTGAATGCGATGCTAAGGTCAAGGAAGCCAAGTTGCAGACATTGAGAGCACAAATTGAGGGTTTGAAGATGAGAGATGAAGAGAAGATTTCTGACTATCTGCAAAGGGTTGATGAAACAACAAACACCATTAGAGGACTTAGAGAAGAAATAAAAGATGAGGTGGTAGTGAAGAAAGTACTTAGATCTCTTACATCTAAGTATGATACAAAGGTCTCAACAATAAAAGAAGTAAAAGATCTGAGTCTTTACAATGGATGAGTTGTATGGCTCCCTAACTGCTTATGAGATGAGGACTGTCGGTATTGATGTTGTGAAGAAAGAATTTGCATTCAATACATCGAGAAAAGAATCTGCTCATGATGCAATCAGTGAAGACTTTGATGACATCATGGAAAACTTTGTTAGAAGACTCAAGATTGGTTCAGGCAAATACAAAGGAAAGCTGCCTTTGAAATGTTTCAACTGTGGAAAGATTGGACATTTGGCTGCTAAATATCCTTATGGTGACAAGAATGAAGATGATCAATCAAGTGGTAGCAAATCATATAGTAAGGATAGGAAGAAGAATGTCTATCGACATGGTAGAAGAGGCTACCAGAAGCAGAGCAATCTTTACACTCATGAAAATGATACCATAGATGAGGAAAGTGCTGTAGAAGACTGTTGCAATGGAGATGAAGTCAAAGCAAACCTTTTCGTGTCTCAAGAGGTTCTGGTACCTGAAGATGCAGAAGAGGAAGAGCAAGATGGAGAAGTTGACCTAGAAGCATAACTCATTAGTACCTTAGATGAGCTAAAGAAAACAAGAAGAGATTTGAAGAAGGTAAAAAGGGCTGCGACTGAAGAACAAGAGTTGTCAGAACAATCTCTTGAAAAGTCCAAGAAAACTATTGTAGATCTAAAAATCCAGTTGGAAGAGGCCAAGATGATGTGCGAAGTCACTAGTGTCGGTTTGAGTGAAAAAGAAAAGGAACATTAGAATCTGGAAGCAGAAATAGTGAAACTCTGGAAGGATTTAGAGAAAAGTTAGGAAGAAATAAAAGTGAGAAGCAAATATGAAGGCAACACTGAAGCTCTGGACAAGATGCTGAGAAAACATAAGCAATTGAAAGATACCAGAGGCTTAGGTTTTCAAGAAGGTCAAAGTTCAAACAACAAAGACACATCCAATAGGGAAATATAGTTCACTTCTTCAAATGAAGGTGAAGGGAAGAAAACATTTACAATAAGCAAGGATACTGATAAGAAGACATATGCAGATGCTGCTAGAAACCGCCATACAAACCAATATACTCAATCAATGAACCGAATACCATACTCAATGCACCGACATGAAGATCCAAGGAGAAATGAAAGTATTGATCATGAAGGATTCACAAGAGTTAGCAGCACGAAAGGAAGACCCCCAGTGAGGCAGCCGTTTGCAGGTTCAAGACAACCTAACCAGTATGTTCCAAATTTTCATGGTTATTGTCACCAATGTAATTAGTTCGGTCATAGAATGGCAGATTGTAGGAAAATGAATGTCAACCCTAGTTTTGTGAGTAGAAACTCATTTGATGCATTACAAAGTACAAATCTCATATGTTATAATTGCAATGAGTTAGGTCACAAGAGTTATGAATGTAGGAGTAATACGCAAATGTTCTACAAGAATGCATTGAGTACATCTTATAGTGCTAATGTGAAATGCTATAAGTGTCAGAATTTTGGTCACATAGCAAGGTATTGTCAGCTGAGAATTGACAAGCAAAAGAGAATTGTACCGGATGAGAAGTTGGAAACAAAACTGGAACACAAAGTGGCAGAAGAGGAAAAGAAAGAAGAGAAATTGGTTTGGGTAGAGAAGGAGAAAAACAAGACAAAGTCCAGCTTGATTGTGCAGATTGCTCTACATGCTGAAAGGAGAAATTTATGGGTAGTTGATAGTGGTTTCTCAAATCACATGACTGAAGAAAAGAAAAATTTCATCAAGCTTGATGATTGGAATGGTGGTTTAGTCAGTTTCAGTGACAACTCCTCCATCAAGATCAAAGGCTGGGGTAAACTGAATATTGATGGAAAGCTCAAGGCTCATAATGTGTACTATGTAGAAGGTTTGAAGCATAACCTTTTGAGTGTAAGTCAGATGTGTGACAAAGGGTAAAAGTTCTCATTTGACTCTATCGGTTGCTAGATAAGGAAGTAGAGTACCGGTCAGGTGGTAGCAAAAGGAAAGAGAATAGAGGGAAATGTCTACAATCTGAAGGAATGTTATGGGTCCCAATGCATGATGGGACAGGTTGATGAAAGTTGGTTGTGGCATCGAAAATTAGGCCATGTGAATTTTGACAATCTGGTTAAGATAAGCAAGAATCGGTATTTGAGAAACATACCTCAAATCATAAAGCTGACAAACACATTTTGTGATGAATGTGTCAGAGGTAAGCAAGCAAAGGTCAACTTTAAAATAAAAGAATATAACATCTCAAGACCTTTGGAGTTGATACATACAGATTTATGTGGGCCAACAAGGACAAGAGCATTGGCCGGAGAAAGGTATTTCATGTTGTTCATAGATGATTACTCAAGAATGACTTGGGTAACCTTCCTGCATGATAAGTCACAAGCATTTAAGAGATTCAAAATTTTCAGGAAGATGGTGGAAAATGAAAGTGGACACTGGTTAAAATGCTTAAGGTCTGATAGGGGTGGAGAATTTTCTTCCAATAAATTTGTTGACTATTGTGAGAAACATGGAATCCAAAGACAGTACTCGGTTGCAAGGACACCTCAGAAAAATGGGGTGGTAGAGAGGAAAAATAGGATAGTGAAAGAGATGGATAGGACTATGTTGAAAGAGGCCAACATACCCAATATATACTGGAAGGAAGAAGTTCATACTGCTATCTACACTTTAAACGAAGTACAGTTAAGAGTGAATAGTAGAATGACTCCTTATGAGTTATGGAATGAAAGGAAACCATCACTTAAGCCCTTGAGAGTTTTTGGAAGTAAGTGCTTCATCAAGAGAGATGCTGATGGATTAGGAAGTTTTGATTCATGAAGTGATGAAAGGAATCTTCTTGGGATACTCAACCAACAGTAAAGCTTACAAATGCTACAATAAGAGATTGATAAGGGTGGTTGAGAGTGTGAATGTGAGAATAGATGAAGACTCACACAAAGGAAATTCTACACCAGCACCTTACATTGATGATTTAGATGTTGAAAATGAAGACCGGTAGAAGATACACCAAACAAAATCCCCAACCGGTATGTGTAGAAGAATCATCTAAAAGAACAGATCATAGGAGATAGGAATGAAGGTGTGCAAACCAAAAGGAGATTAGCCTAGGAAGGTGAGCAGGTAAATTTATGTCTCATGTCTGACGTAGAGCCCAAAACTTTTGATGATGCTAGCAAAAGTGAAAAGTGGGTAGATGCCATGGATGAAGAATTGAGACAAATTGAGAAAAATCAGACTTGGGAACTTGTTCCTAGACCAATAGACAAGAATGTCATAGGTACCAAATGGGTCTATCAGAACAAGATGAATGAAGAAGGTAAGATAGTCTGACATAAAGCAAGGTTAGTTTGAAAAGGATATGCTCAAGTGGAAGGTATTGATTTTGAAGAAACCTTTACAATGGTTGTTTAATATCTCCTCTTAGAGTCAGATGTATTTGGGAAAATATCTCTTCCTCCTTTGATAATCATGTATCCTTTAAAAGGATCCATTTTCACTTGTTGCAAGATTTCTCTTTTACAACTATCTTTTCCTTGCTTAAAAGTGTTGTATCTTATTTTAGCTTGGAATGTATGTGCATTGTTTCCTAAAGTATCTCCTTGGCAATGAATTTGTTCATCCTTGATGCATTCTCTCTCTACTTTATGATGTTATCATAGGGCTATGTTGACATCTAAAGGGGGGGGGCCACAAGTGCGGTCTCCTTCCTATTTGTGTTTGGTGTCTTTAAAATACTCATTTTATAGATGCATTTTTGGATTTAATTGCAAACATCATGTTTTTTTGGTATTCCTTGTCTTGGTATTATTGCAACACCCATTTTACAATTGTGTATTCAAATTTCCTTGCAAACAACAAATTTTGTTTGGTAATCCTTGTCTTGGTGTCAATATGACACCCATTTTACAATTGATTTCCTTGCAAGAAAAGGGTTTTATTTGGTAATATTTTTTAGGATGAGTTAACTAGCATAACATATCTTGCTAGAATGATTTGACTCTCCTTTCTTTGCACACATATCACCAAACATAATACCCTTTGTTGTCTAATAGAATTTGTGCTTCTCTCTGTTTTCCATGTATCACCTAAAATAACACAACTTGATAACCAATTGAATCCATATTTCTTTCTCTCTCCCTTATTAACCTATAGCATAACAC
This sequence comes from Cryptomeria japonica, assembly GCF_030272615.1. NCBI lineage: Eukaryota > Viridiplantae > Streptophyta > Pinopsida > Cupressales > Cupressaceae > Cryptomeria > Cryptomeria japonica. Next base: position 501,080,831 of record NC_081406.1, read on the forward strand.
ACCTTGCTATTTTTTAATCATGGTCTCATCAAGTGGTGTATTATCTTTATCTTTCTATAAGACTACTAGCATTCTATGAATGATATTTGCAGTTGAAACAATTTGATTATTAAGGTCACTTTAACTAGTTGACCTAGAGCTTTTATTTTTAGTGCTAACCCCTTTTGTATGTCTTTTTATTTGCCTTTATGTTCCTTTTTGTCCTTTTTTTTGGCCTATCTTTGTTTTTCCCTATATATTTTTTCCTTGTATCTGATTGCATGAGTTAATATCCTAAGATTAGTGGCTTGTTATTTCAAATTTAGTGACATCTTCTCTCTCTCTCTCTCTCTCTCAAGTATGAGCAGAAGATCATTTTTGTATCTGTTCCTTAGTGTCGCTCCTCCTAGCTCTTTTCCAAGCATATTTATAGCTTTTCACTTCAAAACTAATACCATATGATAATATGGTGATTTGAATCTCTGTCCTAAATCTATGTACACTAGCACCACCTTTATTTCATCCCTTTCTAGGCGGAATAGGGTGCTAGGTACTGTTAACCTAATGGAGTAGAGCGCTAGGCACCATAGCCCCCCCAGTTTGGGCCCTATTTTAAGATGTTGGCGTATCAATTCCCACCAGTTGATTCTTGATCCTATATTTTAATATACTATTGGAGGTAGGCCTAATTTATAAAATAACTTGGGAAACCTATATAAGAGCATCTTTCCTAATTTATTTTCATCCTCAAGCATTTCATGACATCCTAATCACTTCTTAGAGCAAGTATTGTGATTGAAATTCTTCAAATCAGAGCATTATGGAGAATCAAATTGCATCAATCTTCATGCAAGAGGATTTTTATGATTGAGTCTTTTATGCCTTGTTATATTATGTTATTGCATCAACATTCATGATTCTTATCCAAAGAGAATTGCATCATCATCATCATCAACAACAACATCAAGCTTGAGGTATAATATTGTGGATTCAACATTTTACTTTAGATTTTTTTCTTTATCAATTTTTATTTAAGGGTTAATTCAAAACCTGGGGTTTGACTGAAGCAAACTCCTATCAAACCAACACCACATTTCCTCCCTTGTGTGTAAAGGTTACAATTTTTGAATAGAAGAAATATAGATCCAAAAAGTACAAATTGAGACAAATAGAACTAGAGTTCACTCCTAGTAAACCTTCAAAGTCCTCTAACCTCTAAGTTTACTAACAAGTGTGAAAAGAGAGTGCATAATTGACTAATACTAATAGAAATGTATTTTAGCCACAAAACCCGAAAGAACTAGTCAAAGAGACTGCCTAATAAACTCTACATGCTCTTTGTCTAGGACATACACATGGGTATAGGACAACAACACAATCCGCAAGTGTCCCATACAGACAAACTATAAATTTCATGTAGATGATATTTTCTACTCTTGAAGTGATGAACTTTAAGGAGCAAACAAACCTTTTTTCTACCTCTCTTAGGTAGCACTCTAGTGAACTAGGGAATACAAACTATAAAACTTAATAGAAAAGTTACACATACCTTTGAACAACCTCTATTAAGCCTCTATTTTTAGGATGAATACATAGAACTGGGATACCAACACAACATGCTAACATCGTGTGGAAACAGAGTACAAAATCCATACAATGAATGTGGATATAACATAATTACTAAACTATAGACGCTATGCTAAATGAAAGAACTAATACAAAATGACAGCAGTTTAAAGCCTCCAGTAAATCAATATTACTCCCTTGATGACGAACCTTCACAAAAACAAGAGGAAAACTGTTGGGGTTGTGTTAAGAGGTCAACCTCAATCAAAACCCCGTTTCAGTGTTTCCACCTCTACAGATAGCCAAGATAATTGTCATGGATAAAGAAATAAGGAGATAATAAAAATAATATATATCTAACATAAAACAATGGATGTGGAACTGTGAAATGCAAATGAATAGAAAGAAAGGACTCCCATTTAACACCAAAGAAACTATCACCCGAGGAAGTGATGTTGAGCACCAAGAACTCTCCAAATCTGTGATAATGGTGGATGTTGAATGCTAGAAAAACTTGTGAAAGATGAAGTATAGAATGTCAAGAGATCAATAATTCCCAAACTGATCAAGTAGACCAAAGATAGGCTACAATGAACAAAATATAGAGCCCAGACAATAATCTCTACATCAATGGCTGTGGATAGAGGTGTTACAAACTCTTCCAAGTGCAGGTATAACACTCAAATGACCACACGTAGGTAGACATATTCATGGGATTCTCACGTAGTGCGTGGATGTCTCTATGATGCACTAGCATCAATAAGTCAAATGGTTAGCATGGGAGGTAAAAGGCTAGATTATAAGCTAACAAGGTGATCCATGTGGACAAAAGGACAAGGAGATGAAGAATGACTCCAATCAGTCTAAATCAAAGCCACTTATGCTACGCAAAATTGCACAAGGTGCAATTTATGATGTTACATTTTTCCCCCACTTTAGCGAGCATATCATTATTAAGAGATATGAAGCTAAAGTAGAGAGATGTTACCAAGATTGTGAAGGGGAAGAAAAACTCGCCAATCAAATGAAATTTCCTCCAATAAGATAAAATTGAAATTATATTAGATTTTGCTAGGTTGCTTCATCACAAACACATTAGCTGTAGACAATCATGTTGAATGAGAAATCAAAAATAAAGCAATCAGGCACGAAGTAGACAAGATAGCATAATATAAATAGACCCTGCTTAAAGGAGGAGAACCCCTATTATGACAGATAAAAGATAGTGTCGGTATGGGTAGCAAGATGTGTTATGCTAGATAGCCATACGATAGGGCAACGATTTAAAAGATTTCACCAGTATGGGTAGCAAGTTGTATTATGCTAGATAGCTATATGATAGGGTGACCAAAGATTGATTTGATAAACAGTGGATTGGCCCGTACAAATTGTGACAAGATAAATAGATCAAGTGGTTTGGCCCCAACCAAGGCAAAAATATAAACAAATCAAGTTGTTTTGCCCCTACCAAGGAACAAAGATAAATAGATCAAGTGGTTTGGCCCCCACCAAGGAAAACAAGATGCCAAGATAAACATATGCAAATGTAGATATGTAGATGTGATAGTCCCCCCTAGAATGGTATCCCTGAAAGGCATGCCATTCTAAGTAGAAGAAATGTTGTGTCACATCTACATAGCAAGATGTTTTTGTGGAATGTCACTTTCCACAGATGACACATAAGAACCACAATATCGATAAAAAAATGCAAGAGCACAAGGAGATTTGATCGTTTGGCGTCATAACCCATAGCAATAAGATGAAATAAATATTATAGTTGCAGATGGGTGTTTGATCACAATACCAAAGTTCTTAGATATGAAGGAGATGTGAAAACAAAAATAAAAGAAAAATTCTTGTCAACATGGATGAAGGCCTTAATGCCCCCAATGCTTTGCATCATCCCCAAATGTCAAAAAGCAAGAGTCAAAAAAAAGAAGAGAGATTAACAAATTGAAGAAGTTGCACAATGGAAAATCCCCTGTATCTGAACACCTATAGAGTAACTCGGGTCCTCCAAGAGAGCACAACATATAAAGATAGTCAACCTCCCATTTCCAAGCACCAACAGAGTAGCTTGGGTCCTCTGAAAGGGAGAAAGCATGTAAAGTAATCACAAGGGAACATAAACATGCACACACTCTAGGCTACAAGATAAGAAGGGTATTATCTTAGAGGTCATCCCTTAGAAGATCATCATCCTCCCAATCTAGATCATATGGGGAAGGAGGACAGGCCCAGAGAGGAATAACTATAAGAGCAACACCAGGCACCTCACCAACAAGTAGAGCAAGTGACAAGGTGACTCATGTAAATAAGTTATCTTTGTCAATCCTAACCATAAATTTCCATGCTATGTATAAAAATATTGGATCATTCACCTTTTATCATACTCTAAAAGCTACCAAAACTTAGTAAAGTTACCCCAAATTTATCTCAATCAATCTTAGCCATCCACTCTCATACTAGATCTTCAAATCTTAATTATTTACATCTTCAATCGAAGAATATATAAATCTATCATTTTCCTCCATGAAATCATCCATGAATAACATCACCTTGATAGGTACATGCTATAGAAATATTGAATGATCCTTGCGCAATCACAAATCAAGAGCACACCCACTCAACAAGGGAGATCATTTGATATGTGATAGTAAATCATGTTATTTGTTCTTCTTTATTACTAAATCTAATTTTATGTTGTAATTCGAATAATAAAATTTACTATTATTTTATTCTATTTGCATTTCATCTTAAATTTTGCATATACAATTTTCATACGAAACTGGAAGAAATTATTAAAAAAAATTAGTAGGGCCAAAGTGGATGTTTGTTAGCATTAAGTGATGTGATAGTTTAAAATTAATTGTAGCCAAATATTGGCTATAAAAAATCAAATTGCTTATTAACTTTTCATCCCCACAACTATTGATTTAGCAACTATTGTTGCAATGAATGCTATTGTTCAATGATAAATACCAAATAGGAGACCACCTTGATATTTATATATCACTATGTCAATTTATTAGTTTTAAATGCAGGTTTAAGTACAAATAAACTTGGTGGTTAGTCTCTTAAGTAAAATTGTTTGAGGTTATAAAGTGAATGAAATTGCTCTATGTTTGTGAATTTTTCGAAAAGCTCCTATGAACCATAAACCTAAAGGTTATTATGAGCTTATTTCCTAAATTATAATGTATAAATGTTTACACAAATTTTCATGACTAAATCATAATAAAAATAAAGAACTTGTAGAAATATTTAAAACCTTAAAATAAAAGAAAAAAGCCTATTTAGAAATTTCTTATTCTTGATCATAATAAAGAAAGTAATTGTTATATTTTGTTCACATACAAATAGATTTTAGAAGGAATTAGAGAAAAAAATAATGTATTTAAATCATTTATTGAGATTGGATATTCTATTCATTTTGCAAGTATACAATTGATTAAATGGATCAATGTCAATGCTTAATTTGATTATTGACACTTATCTGATGATGGTAGGGAAAAAATTAAAGATAAAATATAGAAAGCTTTTTTTTCCCATAAAAAGGAATTTTTTTTTTTTTTTAGTAAGTGCTATCATTAGTGGGGATAGCTCCCTATATTGCATAAATTTTAGAAAAATTACATACTTTTCCTATATTTAGACAAGACTAGCCTTGTCTACCTTACTCTCCTTGCTCATTTCCATCTTACTAATAGCTAATAATCACACTAATATAACCCATAGTTACATCTGGCCACCAATAGCTTGGTATATCACTGCTGCATATTCACTAATGTTGATAACATTGCAGGTGGAATTCTCAGGGAGCCACCATTCCAGTCATCTGATTCATTCAGTCTTCGAAAAGGCTCCATGCTTCCATTAAATACTGCACATCTAAACACTTCCCATGCATTATCCCCAAATGTCTTCACACGCTCTCGATCCTCCTTCCAAACTTCCCTTCTAGCCATCTCACGAATGGTGTCACTATCGACAGAGTCATCACTGTCGGCAGAGTCAATACTGTCCTCATCATCAGACTCCTCCTCTGTCTCTGAGGGTAAGTAGTTTTTGAACTGTAATTATACCTTCAATATGATTACTTTGACAACCTTTTTCTAGATTTAGTATGACATTGGCAACGTTGTCCGCAATGAATGGTTTCACAAATCCAGCAAATAGTTCAATCGCACATTCCCTAGTGTCAATGACACCAACTAGAGGCAAGAGGACTACCTCTAACACCATTGCATCACACCAATGTCTCTCAAAGTTGAGAATAATTCCCACAAGACCGCGAATTGCATCATAAACATGACCTTCCGTGATGAACAGATTCCTCAATTGAACACCCAGCATGCCTTCGCAATTAACACAACTGATCATTCCAAAATAAGCCATCAGGCCCAGCTCTGTCTCTGCATCAGTACCAAAATAACACTTGCTACTATAGAGTAAACCATCTCTTGGAGACTCTTTATATAAGGGCGCAATCTATAGATAGTAATCATTCCTACACAATCCATATCTAGTAAGATCTATCTCTAATCTGAAGCACGTTCGATGTGGTGAGTAACCATAAAAAGGCATGCTATGGATTATTGATTTTAGAATTAATTTTTGGAGAAGAAATTATGATGCTCATCTCAAGGAACATATTATCTATTAGAATGAAATACACTCACATTATCAAAGGATTCTAGATGATATTTTAATAGGAGATAATATTTAATTATATTTTTTATACTTTGAGAGTGTTTACACAATCACTATAATTAAACCATAGTATAATAATCAAAATATTGTATAATATTCTATTGAGTTTAATATATACTATTAGTTGTTTTTCTTCTCTTTTTTCCCATTCTAAGATTTTCATTTTGTGAATTTTGGATCTGTTGGTAATCAGATTTGTCTTTCGTTATGTAATTAAATAACATCAGTGTGTAACATAGAAAAACAGACAATTTCTCCTACCAAACAGTTGGAAAACAATTTAATTGATTAACCTCTAAATTTAGGTATAGCTCCCTCTAGTTAATGTTCATTCGGCTCCAAATTACATACAATCAATGGAATGCTTTTCACCAGAAAGCACTTAAAGGCAATTGCATACACCAGCCAATACAAAATGAATGCAGGTACTGATCCATATATAATTTTTAATATAAAGCCGACATACTTCTTATGATCGTTAAAACAAAATGAAAAGACTTCCAAAATGAATCTAGCTAATAACCTTCTACATATATAAAAAGTATAATAGCTCTTTCTTCAAAATAGACTTGCACAAAAATCAACTTTGAAATCAAACACATAGATTTGAAATTGAAAATAGCTGTTAAAAGGATTCACATTCACAGATGTTCCTCCACTTTCTTCATACACAAAATGTATTTAACTAGTTTTAAAGCCACTCTTTTCAAAAACTTAGCCAACCTCGACAAAGTCATTACACCAGATACTTATAGGTCTCCAGACCCAATAGTTTTAACCAAAGTAAAATTAACTCATAAGAGTTAATGGAAATTAACCCTAACTACAATAACTGAATTTTAAAGAAAATAACTAGACCTGCTGGCAAGCAACTGCTAGCAGTGCTAGTCATGCAGACTACTCTGTTTCGGTGTTATCACTTGGATTAGTGTCTTGGATAGACACCATCATCGCCTTGGCCACGCTCCATTCTTGATGTACCTTTGAAAACTCTTGGATCACCGTTACGTGAGGCAAACTGATATGAATAACCCTCTGCTTCCAAAGCTCCTTCTTCCTCTTTACCATTTGCACTTTATCCCTGCGGGAATCCAGATGATCGAGGCACACGGTGAGTATTTATTCCACCTTAGATATCCGTGTAAAATCCTCCATAGATAGGGTTTTCTCTATTTTAATATCCTTGATGTGACTGCAGAATTGGTTAATCATTTCCCTGGTGTCCTCCAGAGTTTCACTGCCTTCCTTAAGTAATTGAACATCCACGCACCGCAAGTCCTTCTGCATGGTTGTCCTCAGGGTTGTTAATTGACTGCATAGGCTGGCTGATTCATTATAACCCTGCTCAATTATCTGATTGCGCCATTCGATACTTTCTTTGCAAATGAACATGACATATTCGTTAAGGCCCGACACTTGGTTCTTAGCAAGAAAGTTCATTAGCCCATAATGTTGGATATCCCTCATCTGCTTTGAAATCATAGTCCATTTAGACTTTTCTTTCTGCCATGAGACCAAGTCAGTGTCTAAGGTTTTGGTGACATCATTGGCATCCTTAAAAATTTGAACCAAGTTAGTTATGTAATTGGTTGCCTGGCACATGATTGTGGTGAGCCATTTTGAGAAAACCTCGGTGATCATCCTGTTCCATTGAACTTGATCCAAGAATTTCTAATTGCTAGGTGACTTTGGACAAAAAGGTCCTAAATGTTTTGATAATGGCAGCAGGCTATTCTGCAAGGTGTGGATATATTGAGCCATTTGTGTCAAACTCTATTTCAACTCAACCTTGTCCCTTTCATCCTTCCAGGTTTGGTAGAAGTCTTCAGGTGTTTAACATCCACAACTCTGGTTTTGACTCCCAAATCTATCTGTTCCATAGCATAATCCGCTTCTAAGGCCGTAGTAGCATCTTTGTTAGGCCCAGGTCTGGTGATATCTGCAGTCCAGTGCTTCGTATTTTCATCAAAGTCAATCATTGACTCTGTTTTTAACTTTCTAGGCTTCACAGACCTTCCTTAGCATTTGCTTACAATGTCCTCCATTGATACTGAAATTGGAACTACACTCCTTTTTCTGGAGATGGAGTCATTTAGCCATTTTGGTGCTAGGGTTAACTCTTTTGAGGGCATGGATGAAAACCCTGCTGAGGACAGGGGAGTGGTATGACCTACATGAGACTGAATCTCAAGTGTTCCCGAATCCTGAAAAATGGTATCAATGTCAATTGAAAGCTTGTCTACTTTTGAAATAGGGGATGTCATTTTGCTCAGTGTTTCTTTTGGATCCAAATCCAAAATGAGGTGAGAAGCCGACGGTTTGAAACCCTTCTGGGATCTTGATCTGTTTACCCGACCAGCAACAAGAAATTCGACCCCAATGCTAGATTTCTCCTCCTTAATCTTTCCCTGTACTTTCCCTACATCAGAAACAAGAATGTTAGTCCCAACAGAAATTTTATTCACAGTATTCCTCTTCCCACTTTTTCTTCTTGGGCTAGTGGCTTGCTCTAGGTGGGAACGATGACCCCTCAACCAATTTTCTATCCTCTGGATTACACCAAAAGTGCACGTCTGAATATTGTCACTCATCTTCTTGTTCCAATCTACTTCCGGAAGAGGTTCATTATGAACAAGTCTCATAAACTCAGAGTCAAGTGTATCCTCATCATCACTGGTGACACCTAAAGTATCCATGGGTAACTTCATATCATGAATCTGCTTCAAAGTTAGGCTTGACCAACTCCTCCTCCGTACTTCAAATTCATCTTGACAACCCTCCCAATAATCTTCCAACTGAGAAACATGTTGATCAGACACCGCTTTCTTTACATACTAAGGAATGAAACCCCTACTGTCAAAGTTATCTCTCTTTACAAAAGACTTCAAATGAAACTTTTTAAATTTGAGTTCTAGGTTCAATGCATGAGAAACTGATCTGCAACTATAATGTCCTAAATCAATGGGAAAAATCATGCTTGTGTTGGAGTCTTCGCCATAATCTTTGGCCACGTAAGCGAGCTGTCTAGATACTGTTGGCAATATAGCATTATAACATACAATGAAAGATTGTTGGCATTTCATAAGGATATTGAGAAGGTTGTTGATGATTATGGATATAACTGATTAAGGATGTTTACTGTCTTGATATTATTATTTTGTCATTGATGTCAAGAAATTGATTTTCTAATTCAATATGATGTTGCCATATCTTGAGAAGCATGATTTGAAGATTATAACAATGTCGGTAAAAGACACAGGAAAGAATATGATGAATAAGGGGATGAATAAGGTATTCAATGGGCAACTAGTACTGAGTCAGACAATGATGAGATCACGATGTTTTAGATTGTTTTAACATCATACATATGTTGTAAATTGTAAAGGTTAATACTATACTATGTTATCATGCAAAGAACCTAGTCAGTAAACCCTAGGAACCTAGTCGGTAAACCCTAAGGTTATCGCTATCAGTTAATGAAGGCGGAATGTCTACTGAGTGAAGTTTAGTATTCACCGAGTTGTAGCTGAGCTATAACAAAATGCATTAAATGTTTGCATGCATTATTTAATGAAGGAAGCTGATGAGATAGAACTGATTAAATGATTGGTGAGCCGTGGATGAAGTTTGTTAATGAATCTAAGGTAATGGAAAGTTGGCATGAAGATCTACAATGCAGATTGAACCGCAATACACTGGCATAAGTTCCAAGAAATGTATGCAAGTTCTTAGGTAGGGTAAAATGTTTTCAAATCGAAAGATGCATTGAACCTGGACAAGATCAAAGATTTGATGGCTATGATTGATCATGGGAAATGTGATCAAGGAGATTAAGCAGTTACCTAATTGTTTATAAATAGGAAACTATTGATAAACAATGTATGTGGGCAAGTGTATGCATAGGGATGCTACATAGTGATTATTGAGCACAGAAGCTTGAAGACCTGTTTGAATAACAGAGTAGAGAAGCCCAGTAGATATACAAGATTAGTTCTATGTCTAGATTGTATTGAACAAATAGGAATCTGCTTTAGCATTTTAGATGTGAAGCTGCAAATAGATTTTATTACTGTTATTTTGTGAAAGTGACAGAAAATCTCTTAACCAAGGGGACTTAACAGTCTTATTTGTAAAACCCTCTAGCAAGGTGACATTCTGATTGAGTGTTTGAAATCCTTTAACAAGGTCACTTCTAACAAGGTGAAGATCCTAACAGATTTGAGGGAAATCCCTTAACGGGGTCACATCTAGCAATGTGTTTGTAATCTTTAATAGGATTTTCTTTTAACCAAGTATACTCTAGAAGAGTATATTTCTTAGTGGGTCCAAAATCCCATAGTGGTTTTTCCCTATTTGGGTTTCCACGTTAAATCTGGTGTTATGAGGTTTATGATGTTTATATGCTTTTGAGTTTGCATGTTTAATAGTTTTGGTTTTATTACTGAAGTATATGTTACCGAGGTTGAATCTGATGTTTTTATGGAAGATTAAGTTTGTATGATTCACCCCCCCTCTCATCTTGTTGGCTATTGGATCTGTACTTATATTAAGTATCAGAACTATCAATTGGTATCGGAGCTTTGGACTCGAAAAGGAAAGTTTAAAGGCACTTGAGTTAAAGATCCAAAGATGTATAAGAGGGATGCACCGAAGCTGAACAAGTCAAGTTTCTCTACATGGCAAAAAAGGATGAAGCTACATCTATCAGGAGGTGGAGAATATGTTGTATACTATCTGGAGAATGATTTTGTTACACTGAGCACCTATCCATTGACTATGAAAGAGATAAAGGCAAAGCAAGAACATATTCAAGCAATGATTGAAATAACATCTGCATTGACCGACAAAGAGTTTAATGATCTAGAAGGTTGCAATGATGCAAAGGCAATGTGTGATAAGCTCATATTAGTATATGGAGGAGATGAACATATTCAAAGAGTAAAAGTAGATAGTCTAAGAGGACAACTTGAATCTATGAGGATGAATGAAGGTGAGAACATAACTCAGTACAATACAAGACTAAAGGAGATTGTCAATCAAATCAAAGAAGCAGGTGGAACTATTGAAGAAAAGGATATAACAAGTAAGTTGTTAAGAACCCTTCTACCAGCTTATGCAATCCGAGTCTCTGCAATCAATAAATTGAGGTCTGTACCTAATATGCCAGTTTCTTTAGATGCTACTATTGGTAAGCTACATGCATTTGAGTTAAGTAATTTTGATAACAGTGGATCTTCGGTAAATAAAGTTGAATCTGCATTTAGTTCTTTTCATCTTGATGAATATAATGATTTCAATGAAAGAAAGTATAAGTACTCTGAAGGAGATCACAGTGGAGCAAGTGAAAGATTTCGTAAGAACATGGAGGCAATACACAAACTGTATGAGGAAATCAGAAAGCAAGAAGAGTTTGAAGCACTATTAGCCAAAAGGTTACCAAGAGGCAAAGGTAAGTATAAAGGAAAACTACCTTTGAAATGTTTCAATTGTCATAAGATAGGACATATGGCTTCTAACTATCCTGACAAAGATTCTACTGAAAAGAGAGATTATCGAGATGAAAGACAGAAATATAATCATTACAGAGGACACCGAGACTTCAGAAGAAGAGATAGAAAGACATGTTTAATAGCTGATGAGGAATCTAACGATGATAACTCATATGAGATTGATACAGAGGAAGTAGTTTATGTGGCTATCAAAGATGGATCAAATGAAGAAAGGTATGAAGAAAAATCCCTAATATCTCACATAAACACTAATGATTCTTGGATTATAAATAGTGGATGCTCACATCATATGACAACAGATAAACACAAGTTTGTTATATTAGAAGATTATGATGGAGGCTATGCCAGATTTGGTAATGATGCACCATGTCCGGTGAAAGGTAAAGGATCTATAACACTTCTTGACAATGCAAGATGCAATGATGTTTATTGGGTTGAAGGTTTGAAATATAATTTGTTGAGTGTAGCACAACTAAACAACATAGGTTACCAAATAGAATTTCAGAAAGGAATTGTCAAAGTTCATGACAAGAATGGAAGGTTAGTTGCTACTAGGACACAAACAAAAGGTAACACATTTCACCTTGACTCAACTCATAATAAGTGTTTGCATGCAAAGATAGATGATACCTGGTTATGGCATAAAAGGTTTTGTCATGTAAATTTTGATAATCTAATCAAAATAAGTAAGAAGCACTGAGTAAGAGGTCTACCGAGTCTTGAAAAACCTGAGAATGCTATGTGCTGAGGATGTCAGATGGGTAAGATGACGAGATCAAGCTTTACAAGTAAGTCTTACACTTCCAAGAGAATTTTAGATCTAGTGCACACTGATCTTTGTGGTCCTATGAAAGTTCAAAGTTATTATGGTGATAAATATTTCATATTATTTGTGGATGACTATTCAAGGATGATGTCAGTAATGTTTTTAAAAGAAAAATCAGAAGCTTTTCAAATGTTTAAATGGTACAAGGCAAGAGTTGAAAATGAAACAGGAAGACAACTGAAATGTCTTAGATCACATAGAGGAGGAGAGTTCACATCTGATGAATTCAACTTATTTTGCAATGATCATGGTATTAAAAGACAAGTCTCTGCACCGAGAACTCCACAGCAGAATGGAATAGTTGAGACAAGAAATAGATCTAGTGTAGATTGTGCTAGAACACTGATGATTGAAAAGAAGGTGCCACAAACATTTTGGAGAGAAGCAATAAGCACTGCTGTTTACACCTTGAACCGAGTTCAATTGAAGAAAGGTACTTTGAAGACACCATATGAAATCTGGTATGATAAGAAACCTAATGTTAGTTATTTTAAAATCTTTGGAAGTAGATGCTATGTTCATAAAGATGATAGAAATGACAAATTTGATCAGAAAAGTGAAGAAGGAACATTTCTAGGTTATTCTTCCAGAAGAAAATCATTTAAATGTCTGATCAAATCATCTAAAAAAATAGCAAAAAGTGCAAATGTGAAAATTGATGAATTTGCAAAAAGAAATGATGAAGAAAATTCCAAGGAATCAGAAGACTATGATGAATTTGTGTATGTTCAACCAAGAAGTCTTACCGAGAAGACTGTTGAAGAAAATGAAGAGAATATCCAGTTACCGAGTGATGAAGAAGATCATACAGAGCCTACCGAGCCTGTATTAGCCAAGTATGTCAGAAGACATCATGCACCAAGTCAGATTATAGGAGATAAGGATGATCCGGTGATGACAAGGAACAAACTGAGACAGAACACATGTTTGATATCTGAATTTGAACCGAGAATAGTAAAAGAGGCATTTAACAGTGAAGATTGGATAAATGCTATGACAGAAGAGATTGATCAAATAAAGAAGAATGACACATGGACACTAATCCCAAGACCGAAGGACAAAAATGTAATCAGTACAAAGTGGATTTTCAGAAACAAGCTAAATGACAAAGGAGAGGTCATTCGAAACAAAGCAAGACTAGTTTGCAAAGGTTATGCTCAAGAAGAAGGAATTGATTACGGTGAAACTTTTGCACTTGTTGCTAGACTTGAAGGAGTGAGAACATTGTTGGCCTATGCTGCTTTCAAAAATTTCAAGGTATATCAAATGGATGTCAAATCTGCATTTCTGAATGGAATATTAGAAGAAGAAGTTTTTATTGAACAACCTGAAGGATTTGTTGAAGACAATAATAAAGACCAGGTATGTAAATTGAACAAAGCTTTATATGGTTTGAAACAAGCACCTAGAGCATGGTATGAAAGATTGCACTCTTATTTGATTAAGATTGGTTTTATAAGGACAAGTGAGAACAACAACATGTACATGAAGAATGATGAAAATGGAGTACTGATCTCAGCCATATTTGTTGATGATATTATATTTTATGGAAATGACTCTTTATGCAAGAACTTTGGAAATGGAATGAGCAAAGAATTTGAGATGTCATTAATCGGCTATATAAAGTATTTTTTAGGTTTATAGATACTACAAATGAAAAATAAGATTTTCATTACTCAATCCAAGTACATAAAGGAAATCTTGAAGAAATTTGGAATGGAGGATTCAAAACCAGTAAGTACTCCTATGACTACCAGCTGTAAATTATCAAAGAATGATGAATCTGCATCTGTTGATGAGACACTTTACTGATCCATGAGTGGAAAGCTACAATATGTTGTTCACAACAGACCAGATATAGCACATGCAGTAGGTATAGTTGCAAGATTCTTTGCAGATCCTAAGGAAACACACATGACAGTAATCAAAAGAATTTTTAGATACTTAAAAGGCACTGAGGATTATGGCTTAGTATATTAGAAAGGAAATGATTTTGATTTAAAAGTTTATACTGATGCTGATTGGGCAGGCAACATTGATGATAGAAAAAGCACAAGTGGAGGAGCTTTCTTTTTAGGAGAAAGACTAGTGAGTTGGCTTAGCAAGAAACAAGTATGTGTTTCACAGTCCACAATAGAAGCTGAATACATAGCTGCAGCATTGAATTGTACCAACATTGCATGGATCAAACAATTGTTGGAAGGTATAAATAAGAAAGTTACCGAGCCAGTAACTATATTCCGTGACAATACTAGTGCCATTAATATTTCAAAGAATCCTATTATGCACTCTAAGAGAAAGCACATATCTATCAAATATCACTATCTTAGAGAAGAAGCTCAAGAGAAGAAAGTGGTGTTGGAGTATGTTAGCACAAAGGAACAAATAGCAGATATCTTCACCAAGCCACTACCAAGGGACACTTTTGAATATCTCAGAAGTAAGTTAGGGGTCCTACCCCTATCTTCTACTCATTGACCGAGTTCGGTGAAAGCATCAATCCAATGACTCTATCGAATATCTTTTGGGAGTTGATGCTGATTTATACACTTTAGGATGTTTTCTATAGTTGTACATGAATTATTACAGGAATTCTTATAAGGAACAGGAATTGAAGACAAAATGCTTTGATCGAGACTGAATTGATACACAACAACAGGAAATCACTTCATACAAGAAGAAATTATGTTCTAGTTCTTTACTTTTTGGCATTGTTGTCAAAGGGGGAGAAGACTACTATAAAGGGGAGAAGAATAATGAGAAGACTACAGATTGGAAAGAAAACTAAAGAAACAGGAGAAGTCTAATGTATGGGGGAGAGCATTTCAGCATTTCAGAATCACAATAATCTGAAGCTTTTAAGGTCAAATCAATTGGTTTTTCCATCAATGCCAAAGGGGGAGATTGTTGGCAATATAGCATTATAACAGACAATGAAAGATTGTTGGCATTTTATAAGGATATTGAGAAGGTTGTTGATGATTATGGATATAACTGATTAAGGATGTTTACTGTCTTGATATTATTATTTTGTCATTGATGTCAAGAAATTGATTTTCTAATTTAGTATGATGTTGCCATATCTTGAGAAGTATGATTTGAAGATTATAACGATGTCGGTAAAAGACACAAGAAAGAATATGATGAATAAGGGGATGAATAACGTATTCAATGGACAACTAGTACCGAGTCAGACAATGATGAGATCATGATGTTTTAGATTGTTTTAACATCATACATATGTTGTAAATTGTAAAGGTTAATACTATACTATGTTATCATGCAAAGAACCTAGTCGGTAAACCCTAAGGAACCTAGTCGGTAAACCCTAAGGTTATTGCTATCGGTTAATGAAGGTGGAATGTCTACCGAGTGAAGTTTAGTATTCACCGAGTTGTTACCGAGTTGTAACCTAGCTATAATAGAATGCATTAAATGTTTGCATGCGTTATTTAATGAAGGAAGCTGATGAGCTGGAACTAATAAAATGATTGGTGAGCTGTGGATGAAGTTTGTTAATGAATCTAAGGCAATGGAAAGTCAGCATGAAGATCTACAATGTAGATCAAACCGCAATACCTTGGCACAAGTTCCAAGAAATGTATGCAAGTTCCTAGGCGGGGTAAAATGTTTTCAAATCAAAAGATGCATTAAACCTGGACAAGATTGAAGATCTGATGGCTATGATTGATCATGGGAAATGTGATCAAAGAGATTAAGCGGTTACCTAATTGTTTATAAATAGGAAACTGTTGTTAAACAATGTATGCGGGCAAGTGTATGCATATGGATGCTACATAGTGATTACCGAGCACAGAAGCTTGAAAACCTGTTTGAATAACAGAGTATAGAAGCCCAACAAATAGACAAGATTAGTTCTATGTCTAGATTGTATTTAACAAATAGGAATCTGCTTTAGCATTTTAGATGTGAAGTTGTAGATAGATTTTATTACTATTATTTTGTGAAAGTGATAGAAAATCTCTTAACCGAGGGGACTTAACAGTCTTATTTGTAAAACCCTCTAGCAAGGTGACATTCTGATTGAGTGTTTGAAATGCTTTAACAAGGTCACTTCTAACAAGGTGAAGATCCTAATAGATCTGAGGGAAATCCCTTAACCGGGTCACATCTAGCAATGTGTTTGTAATCTTTAACAGGATTTGCTTTTAACTGAGCATACTCTAGAAGAGTATATTTCTTAGTGGGTCCAAAATACCATAGTGGTTTTTCCCTATTTGGGTTTCCACATTAAATTTGGTGTTATGAGGTTTATGATGTTTATATGCTTCTGAGTTTGCATGTTTAACAGTTTTGGTTTTATTACTGAAGTATATGTTACTAAGGTTGAATCTAATGTTTTTATGGAAGATTAAGTTTGTATGATTCACCCCCCCCCCTCATCTTGTTGGCTACTGGATCTGTACTTATATTAAGTATCAGAACTATCAGATACTTCAATCAATATGCAAGAGTCTGAGACATACCTAGGAAGCCTAAAGGGCTGAGCGTTAAATTCTTTGACTCTTAAATAAGTGAAATGGCTGAACTATATGAAGAAATAGCCATATACATTGATGAGTTCAACCGCTTCCGCAGGACATTCTTCTATGCAAATTTCCTTGCAACTCGAAAGTTAGCCTTCTAGCAAAAACATCATTCCAACGGAGGTAATCATTAACATGCCCTTTCAAGGTTAAAATAGGATGATACTCATAAATTCTCATACTTTGAACCCATTTTACGTGTGACAACTCGGACCACTCTCTGACACAGGCAAGCATGTATAGCAGATAGGATGACATATAAAAAATTGGACATTCCAAGATAGTTACTCAGACCCTCATGTAATCTCTCTGCGATAATAGTTCCCCAATCAATAAACCAATTTTTATCCAGAGTAACCTGGATGAAGAAATACATCCAATCTTCCTAGAAAAAAGAATGAGAATTACCTTTTACCCTGCTCAGCAGTATGACCACATCTCAGATTACTGGGATTAAGTGTTCACGAGTTAAGGGTCTCGGTAACCTCGAGCCTCCCTTTTGGAATTTTATTAGCCAATTTCAGGCAATCACTATTCTATAATACTGCTTCTTCTCATAGAAGATCCCGTATGATTTACCAATGGTCCAGTCTTCATAGGGTTCTCGGTGCGGGATACCCATAGCTGCCATTACCGTCTGTCTGTCAATAGACAAAAAAACTTCACCATTTTTTTTCCTTATGGACCTGTTGCCCTTGTCATAATGATTCATACACTCCAAGACTAATTCTGGACAAGGAGCAGTAGTGGGGAAAGCAACGGCTTCCAGTAAACCGCTCTGAGCCACATCTTTCATCATGTCTGCGGTTAAATTTTTAATTCTCCCCAAAAAGACCTCTAAATCTAGCTGAACCAGGGTTGTGTCTCCCAATTCCAGTAAAGAGCTTACAAGGGAAGACAGGCTCACCAATTTGGGTAAAACAGGCCTCATCTTCTGGTTTGTGGTTTTTCCCAAATTAACCCCAGGTGAAGGAATAAATTGAACTCAAAACAAGCAGCTAAAGAACACCCAAATCTTTTAAAACAAACTACAACAATTTAGGAAATTGTTGAACATACCTTCCTTTGCTCTCTGTACACCCTTATCGCTGCCTAATTCTCTCGCTCCAAAAACTTCTTCCCCAAAATCTTCCCACGAAAAATATTATTTCTGATAAGACAACTACTCATTTTTAAAGCAGAAAAAAACCTTATCCATCATTACTAAAAGTGCCCTCATTGCTCCTTGTTCATGTGAAGTTACTTTGAAATGATTACGCTGTGGTTCGCCTTAACCATTAAGTCACTTCTCTTCTGACATTGTTGATTTTCACACATACTTGCGATAAATGGCAGATTTCAAATCACTGGAAAAAGAATATTCTTTCCTTCGGCGGCCGTCAATTGAGTTCTCAAAACTCATGCCATCACCACATGGCAAGTCACACGCCTTCCAAAGAACCTGAACATATAACTCAGAACCTTGCATGAGCACCACAAAAAAAACATTAACACGACAAATGTTGAACTTGAGCCTTGAACCAAAACAGTTCAAGTTAAAGGTTCAAAGAATACAAAATGCGGGTAAGGCTAGCAAAGCTTAAAGTTGCACGGGAGGAAAGAACACTCAAAACCACGCTCGTTGAACTTTGAACCTTGAACCAAAAAGGTTCAAGTTCAAGTTCAAGTTCAAGTTCAAAGCAATGAAGACTAACGAGGACTGAAAACAAGAGCAAAATTTAGGCAAGCCTTCGACCAATGAACTAGACCAGCATGACTAGAAACAGGGGTACATATAGAATGGAAATTTGTATATGGGCTCAACAGTGGCTCTGCATGGGGACTGGGTGTCATAAGATGCCAAGCAATGAATCATAGGATCTCTGGTTCGCAGCATAACTGACTAAGGATCTACTTAAAACAAAACGAACATACCTAAACTAACACAACAAAATAAATATGTACAAGTCAACATGGGATGCTTGTTTATAATTGATACAATTTTAAATCCTGCCCATTATAGGATAGGGGAAGCTCAAAACCATCTTGATAAGCAAGTTTAAAAGAATTGGGCCCCTTTTCCTTGTAGATCACATAAGGTCCTTTCCACAGCGACTCAAATTTGCCATGAGCACCTTTCAGTTCTCTTCTTTTATCCCATAATAATACTAGGTCTCCTTTCATGAACTTCCTAGGCCTTGTCTTCTGATCAAAAATATTTTTAACCTTCATCTGATGCTCTATGATCTTCTCAACCAACTTTTCTCTCTCTTCTTCAATTTTGGTTAAATACATGACCCACTTTTTGAGAGAGCTCTGAAAAAATGCATCTTCTATCACCGTCTGCAGTTTAGAAGCAGCTAATTCCAAAGGAAGAGAAACTTGCATGCCAATTCCATAAACCAGCTCAAATGGTGACATCCCTATGGCCCTCTTTGGTGAAGTTTGATCCGCCCATAGTGCTTCATGTAGCTTTTTATGCCAATCTTTGAAATTTTCACTAACTAACTTTTTCATAATATTAATCAAGTTCTTGTTACTTGATTCGGCTTGACCGTTACCCTGCGGATAATAATCAGAAGCGTGTGCCAAGGCAATTCCATGGTCATAACAAAACAAGCTCAATTCTAACGAAGAGAAATTTGATGCATTATCTGTGACTATTTTCTTAGGAACTCCAAACCTGACAAGAATATTCTCCTTAAGAAACGTACACACAATTTCTAAGGTAGTTTTTCTTACACGAATAGCCTTCACCCATTTGGTGAAAGAATCTGTCGCCGTTAAGATGTGAGTACGCCCCACACTAGAACTAGGATTCAAAGGACCAATAAAATCGAGCCCCCACTACTTAAAAGGTTCTTCAATCACCATAGGCCTTAAAGGCAAGGTGGCCAGTTGGGGTTTACTAGTAAAAAGCTTGCATTTCTCACACCTCACCACCCAAGAGTATGCATCCTGAAACATCCCTGGCCAATAGTAAAAATTTTGCAGGATTTTGTATGTAGTAACCATAGAAGAAAAATGACTGCCGCATGCTTCATTATGGAAAGCTTTTAACAGAGCTTCTTGATGTGGCTTATCCACACATCGGAGAAAAGTGCCATCGAAGCCCCTTTTATACAATATGTTATTCAAGAGAACATACTTTGCAGCTTTCAACCTCAAATTCCTTTTCTCTCTAGGAGAAAGACCATCTGGACAATCCCCATATGTAAGATAATACGAGACATTAGTGAACCACGAATCTTGATGATTGAGGAACAGAGTTATAGGTAAATTGCTGTCCTCTTTGAACTCATTTTCGACCATCAATCTATAGAGGCCTTGTCCTCTGACCAATTTAGTGGGCTTGATATCTAAATTTAATTCCTATATCTTAGAAACCCAAGACGCTCTATTATTGATGCCAACATCTTGTTGAGTTAAAACAACCTTCACTGAAGTATTAGGAACAAAGACAATTGCATGTGAGTGAAGTATATAATACCTGAACTGCTTAACAACCTTAACCATTACATAAGCGTGCTTCTCTATCTGTGAGTATTTCAGCTCATGCTTCTTCAGAGGAACAATCATAAATGAGATCGACACTTCTTCATTATCTTTGCCTTTTTGTACCAAAATCCCGGACATAGTATGGTCTGATGCGTAACAATAAATAATAAAATCTTTATTAAAGTCTGGATTTACCAAGGTGGGTGCATGTGCAATTGCCTTTTTAATCTCTTTGAAAGCTTTTCTGCCAGCTTCATTCCACTTAAAAGCTACCTTTTCACTCATCATATTCACAATGTACTTGGTAGTCTCAACAAAGTCAGGAATAAAGCGTCTCAAGAAGTTCACCTGTCCAAAGAAAGACCTCACTCCATTTCTACTTGAGGGAAGGCCAAGCTGTTGTATCGCCTTTACTCTCTGAGGATCAACTTCACTCCTTCCTATGAGACAATGTGCCCCAAAATTTTTCCCTCCATGACACCAAAAATGGACTTTTTAGGATTTAAAGATAACCCATGCTCTCTGCATCTCATTAAAAATTTCCTCAGGTCCCGCACATGATGTTTCCTTTTTCTGGAGAATACAGTTAAATCATCCAAATACACCACAATAATCTTATCTTTCAAATGGCCAAAGGAGAGGTCCATCGCTCTTTGAAAAGTAGCTCCTGTGTTAATCAGCCCAAAAGGCATCTTGTAATAAGCGAATGTGCCCCAGGGAGTTATAAAGGTTCTCTTGTGTTGATCCTGCTCAGCAACACTAATCTGATTATATCTAGAAAAACCATCCAACATAGACATCATTTCTGACCTGAAAACAATTTGTAAAATATGATCCATTGCAAGAAGGAGATAATTATCTTTCAAACTTGCTTGATTTAAATTTCTGAAATCAACATAGATTCGTATCTCACCATTCTTCTTCCGGGCAGGAACTATGTTCGCAACCCAGGTAGAATGATGTATAGGATAAATAATTCAAGCCTTCAACATTTTGTCAACCTCATGAAAAATTGCTTCTGCTACCTTGGGATTAAAGTTTCTTAACTTTTGTCGGAATGGACTAACACCTAGTTTTAAAGGAATTTGATGCTAAAACTTACCATCCCTAAAGTTCTTCAAATCATCATAGCTCCACGCAAATACATCCTTAAACTCTACCAGTAAATCAATAAACCTCTTTTTTTCCACTTTTGAACAACACTTTCCTAAATTAACCAATTTAGGATCCTCATCAGTACCAATGTTAATTTGCTCATACTCCCCAGAGCTCTGAGTCACAGGAGCTTCTTTATCCCCCCGCTTGACATACCCATCTTTCCTATCGAAGAGACATTCAAGAGAAACCAAACCTTTTGGAATTTTATTTCCCTTCAACTGCAACACCCCATCATGTGCTTCCTCTTGCGTATCAGGGGAAAACTTCTTACAACTCTCCACCAACCCTTCATAAAACAAGGATGTGAAAATGTTAGCACATTGCAAAAAGCTTTGAATCTGTTTATCATTTTCAAACACCTGCCAGGATTTAGAATTATCTAGCACACTAGGTCTATAAACTAGTTCAACCTTGTACATATCAGTTGTGAAATTTGGGTGTGGAACCAACAGAGCTACAGATATAGCCAAAGAATCTGCCTTCGAATTAAATTCTCGAGGAATGACTTCAATTGAAAAAGCATCAAAGGCCTCAATCTCATCCCAAACATGATTTCTATAGTGTCTTAATCTCTCATTTTTGATAGCAAATAAGCCCCTCACCTATTTCACAATAAGTTTGGCATCACCTTTCACACTCAACATCTTAATTTGTAACCTCTTTGCTTCATCCAGACCTAATAGCAAGGCCTCATACTCGACCGTATTATTTGTGTTTTGGAAATCCAACTTAAATGAATAAGGAATAATCTCTCCGTGAGGAGACACCAAAATGACCCCAGCACCTGATCCTGAAGATGAACAACTCCCATCAAATTCCATGGACCAGAGTTCATTTGACCTACCTGCGCCTAGTAACATATTCTCATCTTGAGGGTCAGTCATTATCATGTAATTTCCAAAGCCACAATCTTGATACAAAATTTGAGCTTTTGAATCATTAGAGGGAAAAACTGTGTATTTAGCCTTCATTTCAGGGTGCAAAAGGACTCTTTGTTTTCCAACTAAGATTGTCGCTTGAGACCAGTCCATCCTAATCTCCCCTCCCATGTCTCTACAAAATGTGTGACTCAACAACATACCATAGCTAGCAGGAATATCAACCACTAGGATTGTCAACTTAATTCTCTTGGCAGGATGTGCAACTAAGGCGACCTATGCATCTTTAATTTGTCTTAATAAAGGAACCTGCTTAGAGTCCATGGAATAACACTTGCCAAAGGTCTTTGTTAGGGTCAAACCTAAAGCTTTTTCTACAGCCGAAGGCATGACGTTATCAGACACTCCCGAGTCAATTATGCAATTACTCAATTTGTGCCCACTAATATACAAGGACACATAGAAAGGTTCTGGTTTACTTTCAAGGCTAGGTTCAAGGAGGTCATCTTGCAAAGGGGAGAACCTCGATGAGCTGTCAGGGGTTAGTTGAGTAGGACTAACCTTAGCATGTGCTGGTGAAACGGTATTCACAGGTGTCTAGGCTTCGCTAGCTAAGGCATAAGCATCATCCCCTTTAACAAATTCAACTAATCTATCAAGTTCCCATGGGTTCAACTTCAAATACTCAGCTGGAGAAATATGAACACGAGATGTTTTACAGAACTCAATTATATCAAAAGGGTTAGTAAAGGAATGAGAACTTAAAGGAGCAACATCTGGAACCACTTTTGACATACCTCCATGATGGGTTAAGATTTCTTTTTCCTTCTCTGAACTGTGTACGGGTGTTGCAACATCTTGAGATTTCAAATTCTGTTGAGTTCTTGTAAGAATTGCGTATGAAGAATCCTCCAAAGATACCAACATGTTTCCTTCCCTCTTTGAGTCGAAGACATATTCCATATAATCAATTTTAGAGTCACCGGGCATAATTTGAGAGCTTACTTCATCCGCCTCTAAGACTGTTTCTCCTTTACTGATCATTTGAGAAAAATGAACCATCTTCGGGCATGAAGATCCATCATGTTCATTAGTTAAATGGAACACACAAGAATTTGTTTTGAGTGGTGGTGCCTCAATAGTAAGTCTTTGCTGGACAGGGGGTAATTGTAATTGTCTTCCTCCACCCCCTGCCTGTTGATTAGGATATCTCCTGGGAAGGTCTTGATATGGTTGGGAATAGGAAGTATTTGCTTTAGGGGTTTGTCTCTTCAAGGCAATTACATCATTCATTAACCGTTGAATGACAAGATCTGAAGAAGAAGCAGGCTGTGCATTGGATATTTGCACTTCACGTTTCCATTTTCCTGCAGTGATCAAATCATCTTCTACTTCAACTACTAGGGTTTTAGCAGCATTCAAATCTGCAACCCTTTGCCTACGAATCAAGAAACTTATTTCAGAGGGCATTGAATTAATAAAGAAACATTTGAGATTATCATCTGAGGGTTTTTGGTTGATCAAAATCTTGTGTAGAATCTTATCAAATCTGGCCACAAAATCTCTCATAGATTCGGGAAGTTCCTTTTTCAACTGAGACAACTGAGCTAGAAGTGAGTGTTGATCTTCAGCTACCTTGAATATAGCTTCGAATCTTGTATTCAAATCCTGCCAGGTAGTTATCACACTATTTGGCAAATGATAAAATCAGTCCCCCACCACTCCTGTCAATGTTCGGATAAACAGCTGGATAGCAACATCCTCATGTTAAACCACTATTACTCCACATGCTACACTAAAAGTATTCAAATGTTCATCTACACTGACCATCCCATCCCCGCTAAACTTAGGCAGATGATCTCTAGCAGCCTTGGGCAAAGGGTTAAGGTTCAATCCTAGGTTCAACGGGCCTACAGTCACCCCCCAAGGGTAGGGTTGAATGAAATGGGGATGGGAACACCGTGCAAGACCAAAGCCTGACAAATGGGAGAAGTAAGTGCTGATGGAAAAGGAGAGGAAGGTCTACTTCTTGCCCTTCGTTGGGGCGAGAAATTGGGTTGGGAACCTAGATTTTGTAATTCTTCAAAGATAGGATCAAAAACCCCCCTCTTCTCTGGGATTTGGTATATGGTCTGGAGTCCAGTGTGGAACAATTAGGGCAACAAATGTCTGGGAATTTGGAATTGATTATCAGGGACGTGAATAAAGAAGACCCTAGGAACCACTATTCTTTCAATGACTAACTCTTGTTGATCCGATTGTCTTTCGATTTCACTAAGAAGAGCACCAATTCTATCATATTCTGCCCAACTTCCTCTATGCCTCCAGGCTAGAGTATCCAACTCTAAGGTAATGTTACCTTGTTCCTCTTGTAGCCAGTTTAAATTTGGTTGCAAGAAAGGCAAGAACCCTTCAAGAGGCAAAACCATTTATAGAAAATAGAGTATACTATAAAGATGACCTGGTTTTACAATTCAATTTTTCTCTTCATTCCCCAGTAGAGTCACCAAAAATCTGTTGGTAATCAGATTTGTCTTTCATTATGTAATTAAATAACATCAGTGTGTAACATAGAAAAATAGACAATTTCTCCTACCAAATAGTTGGAAAACCATTTAATTTATTAACCTCTGAATTTAGGTATAGCTCCCTCTAGTTAATGTTCATTCGGCTCCAAATTACATACAATCAATGGAATGCTTTTCACCAGAAAGCACTTAAAGGTAGTTGCATACACCAGTCAATACAAAATGAATGCAGGTACTAATCCATATATAATTTTTTATATAAAGCCGACAAACTTCATATGATCACTAAAACAAAATGAAAAGACTTCCAAAATGAATCTAGCTAATAACCTTTCGCATATATAAAAAAGTATAACAACTCTTTCTTCAAAATAGACTTGCATAGAAATCAACTTTGAAATCAAACACATAGATTTGAAATTGAAAATACCTGTTAAAAAGATTCACATTCACAGATGTTCCTCCACTTTCTTTATACACAAAATGTATTTAACTAGTTTTAAAGCCAGTCTTTTCAAAAACTTAGCCAACCTTGACAAAGTCATTACACCAAATACTTATAGGTCTCTAGACCCAATAGTTTTAACCAAAGTAAAATTAACTCATAAGAGTTAATGGAAATTAACCCTAACTACAATAATTGAATTTTAAAGAAAATAAATAGACCCGTTGGCAAGCAATTGCCAGCAGTGCTAGTCATGCAGACTGCTCTATTTCAGTGTTATCACTCGGATTAGTGTCTTGGATAGACACCATCACCACCTTGGCCGCGCTCCATTCTCAATGTACCTTTGAAAACTCCTGGATCACTATTACATGTGGCAAACTGATATGAATAACCCTCTGCTTCCAAAGCTCCTTCTTCCTCTTTACCATTTGCACTTTATCTCTGTGGGAATCAAGATGATCGAGGCACATAGTGAGCATTGATTCCACCTTAGATATCTGTGTAAAATCCTCCATAGATAGGGTTTTCTCCATTTTAATTTGCCTGATGTGACTGCTGAATTGGTTAATCATTTCCATGGTGTCCTCCAGAGTTTCACTGCCTTCCTTAAGTAATTGAACATCCACGCACTGCAAGTCCTTCTGCATGGTTGTCCTCAGGGCTGTTAATTCACCGCGCAGGCTGGCTAATTCATTATAACCCTACCCAATAATCTGTTTATGCCATTTGATACTTTCTTTGCAAATGAACATGACATCTTCATTAAGGCCCGACACTTGGTTCTCAGTAAGAAAGTTCATTAGCCCATAATGTTGGATATCCCTCATCTGCTTTGAAATCATAGTCCATTTAGACTTTTCTTTCTGCCATGAGACCAAGTCAGTGTCTAAGGTTTTGGTGACCTCATTGGCATCCTTAAAAATTTGAACCAAGTCAGTTATGTAATTGGTTTCCTGGCACATGATTGTGGTGAGCCATTCTGAGAAAACCTCGGCGATCATCTTGTTCTGTTGAACTTCATCCAGGAATTTTTGATTGCTAGGTGACTTTGGACTAAAAGGTCTTGAATGTTGTGATAATGGCAACAAGTTGTTCTGCAAGGTGTGGATATATTGAGCCATTTGTGTCAAACTCTGTTTCAACTCAACCTTGTCCCTTTCATCCTTCCAGGTTTGGTAGAAGTCTCCAGGTGTTTAACATCCACAGCTCTGGTTCTGACTCCCAAATCTATCTGTTCCACAACATAATCTGCTTCTGAGGCTGTAGCAGCATATTTTTTAGGCTTGGGTCTAGCGATATCCACAATCCAGTGCTTCGTATTTTCATCAAAGTCAATCATTGACTTTGTTTTTAACTTTCTACGCTTCACAGACCTTCCCAAGCATTTGCTTACCGCGTCCTCCATTGATACTAAAATTGGAACTACATTCCTTTTTCTAGAGATGGATTCATTTAGCCATTTTGGTGCTAGGGTTAACTCTTTTGAGGGAATGTATGAAAACCCTACTGAGGAGGGGGGAGTGGTATGACCTACATGAGACTGAATCTCAAGTGTTCCTGAATCCTGAAAAATGGTATCAATGTCAATTGAAAGCTTGTCTTCTTCTGAAATAGGGGATGTCATTTTGCTCGATGTTTCTTCTAGATCAAAATCTAGAATGAGGTGAGAAGCCAGTAGTTTGAAACCCTTCTTGGATCTTGATCTGGTTATCCGACCAGCAATAGGAAATTTGACCCCAATGCTAGATTTCTCCTCCTTAATCTTTCCCTGTACTTTCCTTGCATCAGAAAGAAGAATGTTAGTCCTAGTAGAAATTTTATTCACAGTATTCCTCTTCCCACTTTTGCTTCTTGGGCTAGTGGTTCGCTCTAGGTGGGAATGATGACCCCTCAACCAATTTTCTGTCCTCCGAATTACACCAAAAGTCAGCGTCTGAATACTGTCACTCATCTTCTTGTTCCAATCTACTTCTGGAAGAGGTTCATTATGAACCCATCTCATAAAATCAGAGTCAAGTGTATCCTCATCATCACTGGTGACACCTAAAGTATCCATGGGTAACTTCATATCATGAATCTGCTTCAAAGTTAGCCTTGACCAACTCTTCCTCTGTACTTCAAATTCATCTTGATAGCCCTCCCAATAATCTTCCAACTGAGAAACATGTTGTTTAGACACCGCTTTCTTTACATATTGAGGAATGAAACCCCTACTGTCAAAGTTATCTCTCTTTACAAAAGACTTCAAATGAAACTTTTTAAATTCGAGTTCTAGGTTCAACACATCAGAAACTGATCTGCAGCTATAATGTCCTAAATAAATGGGAAAAATCCCGCTTGTGTCGGAGTCTTCACCATAATCTTTGGCCACGTAAGCGAGCTGTCTAGATACTTCAATCAATATGGAAGAGTCTGAGACATACCTAGGAAGCCTAAAGGGCTCACCCTTAAATCCTGTAACTCTTAAATAAGTGAAATGGCTGAAATGTATGAAGAAATTGCCATATACATTGATGAGTTCAACCACTTTCGGGGACATTCTTCTATGCAAACTTCCCTATAACTCAAAAGTTAGCCTTCCAACAAAAACATCATTCCAACGGAGGTAATCATTAAGATGCCCTTTCAAGGTTAAACTAGGATGATACTCATAAATTCTCATACTTTGAACCCATTTTACGTGTGACAACCGAGACCACTTTTTGACACAGGCAAGCATGTATAGCAGATAGGATGACATATAAAAATTGGACATTCCAAGATAGTTACTCAGACCCACATGTAATCTCTCTGTGATAATAGTTCCCTAATCAATAAATCGATTTTTATCCAGAGTAACCTGGATGAAGAAATACATCCAATCTTCCTAGAAAAAAGAATGAGAATTACCTTTTACCCTGCTCAGCAGTATGACCACATCTCAGATTACTGGGATTAAGTGTTCATGAGTTAAGGGTCTCGGTAACCTAGAGCCTCCCTTTTGGAATTTTATTAGCCAATTTCAAGCAATCACTATTCTATAATACTGCTTCTTCTCATCGAAGATCCCGTATGATTTACCAATGGTCCAGTCTTCATAGGGTTCCTGGTGCAGGATACCCATAGTTGCCATTACCGTCTGTCTGTCAATAGACAAAAAAACTTCACCATTTTTTTTCCTTATGGACCTGTTGCCCTTGTCATAATGATTCATACACTCTAAGACTAATTCTGGACAAGGAGCAGCAGTGGGGAAAGCAACGGCTTCCAGTAAACCGCTCTGAGCCACATCTTTCATCATGTCTGCGGTTAAATTTTTAATTCTCCCCAAAAAGACCTCTAAATCTAGCTGAACCAGGGTTGTGTCTCCCAATTCCAGTAAAGAGCTTACAAGGGAAGACAGGCTCACCAATTTGGGTAAAACAGGCCTCATCTTCTGGTTCGTGGTTTTTCCCAGATTAACCCCAAGTGAAGGAAGAAATTGAACACAAAATAAGTAGCTAAAGAACTCCTAGATCTTTTAAAACAAACTACAGCAATTTAGGAAATTGTTGAACATACTTTCCTTTGCTCTCTGTACACCCTTATCGCTGCATAATTCTCCCGCTTCGGAGACTTCTTCCCCAAAATCTTCCCATGAAAAAATAATACTTCTAATAAGACAACTATTTTTAAAGAAGAAAAAAATCTTATCCATCATTACTAAAAGTGCCCTCATTGCTCCGTGTTCATGTGAAGTTACTTTGAAATGATTATGTTGTGGTTCGCCTTAACCATTAAGTCACTTCTCTTCTAACATTGCTGATTTTCACACATACTTGCCATAAATGGTGGATTTCAAATCACTGGAAAAAGAATATTCTTTCCTTTGGCGGCCGTCAATCGAGTTCTGAAAACTCGTGCCATCACCATGTGGCAAGTCACACGCCTTCCAAAGAACGTGAACATATAACTCAGAACCTTGCACGAGCACCACAAAAAAACCATTAACACGATGAATGTTGAACTTGAACGTTGAACCAAAACGGTTCAAGTTCAAGGTTCAAAGAATACAAAATGCAGGTAAGGCTAGCAAAGCTTAAAGCTACACGGGAGGAAAGGATGCTCAAAACCACGCTTGTTGAACT
Organism: Cryptomeria japonica; assembly: GCF_030272615.1. Taxonomy (NCBI): domain Eukaryota; kingdom Viridiplantae; phylum Streptophyta; class Pinopsida; order Cupressales; family Cupressaceae; genus Cryptomeria; species Cryptomeria japonica. The sequence goes on from NC_081406.1 coordinate 501,110,567, forward strand.
TTGAACCTTGAACCAAAAAGGTTCAAGTTCAAGTTCAAGTTCAAGTTCAAATCAATGAAGACTAATGAGGACCAAAAAACAAGAGAAAAATTTAGACAAGCCTTCGACCAATGAACTAGACCAGCATGACTAGAAACATGGGTACATATAGAATGGAAATTTGTATATGGGCCCAATAGGATCAATGTAGTTTATATGGGTTATCTTCATATTAGTGATCTAGTTTGGGAACCAAAGCTTTATAATATGTATTCATGGGTATCATATAAATTCCTAGTTGATATATCCATGATTTAAGGTGATCTTAATACTTAAGATACAAGTTTCTTTCTTTTCCCTTGTATATTACACCATTTTGGTGTATGAACTATTTTAGGTTGATTGTCATTTGGGTTATTTTGTGTCCAATCTGGGGAGATTATTTAAAGCTTGTGATACATATTTTGAACATATCTCTAGAAGAAAGTTTCTACTATTTCTTTCCCACCCATATTGTTCTTTTGATTTTCTTTAACATTTTGCTAGAGAGGCTAAAATACATTTTGTTTCTTGTGTTTTGTTTTTTGTCTCGGCTATGCAATTGAAAAGGTGTATGCATCAGGGAAGGCAATTATTTGTTGTCACAATGAATGATATAGATGAGGATGAGAGTCAAGAAGTTTCCCTTCACATTCATCCTATTCTTTGAGAGTTTGTGAATGTGTTTAAGAATGAGATTCTAGGCATGCCACCTAAGTGTGACATTGATTTATCGATTTATCTTGTACCTGGAGCTTCATCTATTTCTAAGGCAACTTATCAGATGACCACTTAGGAGTTGAGTGAGCTTTAGTTGCAGTTGGAGGATTTATTGGCTAAGGTGTTCATTTATCCTGGTGTTTTCTTGTGGGGATCACCTGTTATTTTTGTGAACAAGGATGAATCCCTTCATTTATGCATTGATTATCGATAGTTGAATAAGGTGATGGTGAAGAACGGATATCCTTTGTTGAGGATAGATGGTCTTTTTTATCAAATCAAAAGAGCTAAGGTTTTTTCAAAGATTGATCTTAAGTCGGGGTATCATCAACTTTATATTCATGATGATGGCATTCGTAGAACAACTTTTCATACCTATTATGGACACTATGAGTTCATAGTTGTTTCATTTGGATTAACTAATGCTCCATTGATTTTCATGAGTTTGATGAATGGGGTGTTCCACAAGTACCTTGAATAGTTTGTTCTAGTGTTTCTCAATGATATTGTGTCAGGTGTTGTGGTGTCTTTGTGAGAATCAGTTGTATTCCAATTTGACTAAGTGTGATTTTTTCTAGACAAAAGTGAAGTATTTGGGGCATGTTATCTCTAGTGAGGGTATTGTAGTGGACCCCTCTAAGATTTTTGGTTGTCGTGGAGTGGCCAACATCGACTAATGTGTTGGAGGTTCACAAATTTATGGGTTTTGTTGGATATTATAGACACTTTGTGAAGGATTTTTTGAGGATAATTCATCCTATTACTTCTCTTTAGAGGAAATGGAAGAATTTCAAGTGGACGGAGCAGTGTGAGAAAGCATTTCAAACTGTTGGTGTAAATAATTATTCATCATGGATATTATTATACATTACTTAAGTTTACTTAGGAAATGCATTTCATAGTAGTTTGGGTATGAGACACTTGGGTGTTTTTGCCACATTGGGATAGTGTGTGTAAGAGAATTTCCACCTTTTATGGTGTGATCTTGTTACTACTCTATCATATCCACTTATTGTGGAGTGATAATTCCACCTTCAGTGGGTGATCCACCTAATGTGGAATATTTTACTGTTTCTCCTACCTACCACACCTATTTCCTACCTACGATTGTTTCTTATTGAGCCACATGTCATGTTTGTGTGCTCACATATCCATATAGCCTTGCCCATATATGCAGGCTCATCTTCATTGTAACAACAATTGTTTTTATCTATTGATGAGAATACAGTTTATTCTTGTCCTCTATTTTGTTCTCTTATTTGTGTTTTCCATTTCCTCTAGATCTTGACAAAATATCACATGGTATCAGAGCCATTAGAGTGTCATTGGTTTGATAATTGAGAGAAATTTGATGTTATTTGGGATTTGCATTTTGGAGCTTTCTATTGCAGGTTATTATTAAAGTTTGATGGGTCAAATTTGAGGTCACCATTGGATTGAAAAGGTCCAAAAAAGTCAGTTTTGCCTTTTGTTTCATCCAAATCAGACTTTAGAGGCCATATCTAGAGGCATTTGAAGTTTGAAGCTGTGGCGGAAATTTTCCAGAAATTATAATTTTGCAGGCAATTTTCAAATAGTGATATCTCACTCATCCAAACTCCTATTTTATAGATTTTTTTGTTTGTTTTGGGGTATAATTTTGTTATCTGTACAGTGATGCAAGAATTTTCTAATTTTCAGATACAGTTTTTTTTTCTGAAATCGCGAAATCCTGATTTTTACAACTTTGTAGGCTTCCTTTGGGCTCATATGGACTCCTTTTCAGGTGCCATTTTTTTTGAAAGTGCATAATTTTTTGTCTAATTTCATAATCTACCATTTGTTTGTACTGATTTGAGTACAAATTTTACTTTCAGTATTTGGTCATTTTTTGGCCTATTTGGTACTTGTATTTTGCTTGGATCTCAGTTTAGATCACTAGTAGTATTTGTTGAAGTCTCTTATATCTCATTTTGAGAAGTTGTAAAATTTAAATCAGAAGTCCACCTTGCCTTGTTTTGAAAGTGGCCCATTGTACACACACTAAGTATAAAGTGTCAAATCATGAATTTTTTTTTTTTTTTTTTGTGGGGGGGGTTCTTGATTGAGTAATTTGGGGGTGTGTCTTGTGTGATTGTGCCTCTCTATATCTTGTGTTTTTTTCCTTTTTGCTACTATGGGTTCTCCTAAGTTTCCTCTCTTAACTCCTCATAATTATACTACTTGGAAAATTGATGCATGGAGTAAACTTATGGAAAAAAGGACTAACTCATTATATTGATGGAACTATTGTTGCTCCCACCGATCCTAAGGATGATCCTATTGGTCACTTGGATTGGCTCACTAAAAATATCATGACAATTGGTACCTTAAGAAAGAATGTATCAAAGGATCTCATTTTTCATATTGAGAAATGTACTCTAATTAAGGATGCTTGGCAAAAGTTTCAAGACTTGTATGGTCAAGTTGATGAGATTAGGGGATATTAGATTGATAGTGATCTCACCATGTTAGATCCCAAGAACTTTGATACTATACAAGAATATTTCACAAAGGAAAAAGAGTTGAGGGTACAACTCAAGGATTGTGGCATTGATAAGAAGGATACTCAATTGATCTTCAACTTGATGGGCAAGCTTCCACAAGAATATGCAACATTTGTTTCTAGTTTTCAAACCCATAGGATGACAATGGGTTCAAGCTACACAATGCCTACATTTGATGCTTTCGTCGTAATGTTGATGATGGAACAAACTAAGTTGATAAGCATGGGAATTCTTAAGACTTCTAAGTTTCAAGCATTAGTGGTAAATCAAAGGAACAAAGGAAATCAATGAAAGGACAAATCCAACAAGAAGAAATGGCAATCAAAGCCTAAGGAAAAAGCACCATCTTCTCCACAACAAGGAGATTCATCCTCTTCTTAGAGGGACAATTCACCAAAGAGGGAGAGACCTACTTGTGCCTATTGTAAAAATTTTGGTCATGAGGAGTGTCATTGCCATTATAAGAAGATTGATGAGCTCACACACATCCTCAAAAACCATAACATTCAGCAACTTCTACTTCCTCACAATCAAAAGGAAAAGGGAAAGCATACATGGCTTCTACAAGTGGGAATACTCACTCTTTTGGGAAAAGAAAAGGAAAAGCTCTTTGTGCTACTACAAGTCATGATTCAGGGGGATGGATTCTAGATTCAGGGGCTTCTCATCATATGGAATCTTCATAGTCTATGTTCTCTTCATTTGAGCCTTGCACCATGCCACCAATTTTGATGGGTAATCATACATACATGGTTGTGATTGGGAAAGGAACTATTGTCATTAGGGACAAATCCTTCAATGATGTGTTGTGTGTACCCCATTTGACAAACAATCTCCTTTCCATCTATCAAATCACACATGGTGCAACTAAGAGAATTGTGGAGTTCACACCTGAGTCATTTTTCATTAGAGACTTGGAGACTAGAGCTATCATTGTGACTGGGGTGGTTGATCATGCATCTCGGTTATATTCCTTTTCAGATTTTGTTGATGATGATGATTTCACATATGATGATTCTACACATGATGATCACACTACTTGTGATGGTTTAGATTTTGAGGAGAACTTTGGGTACTTGAACTTGGGGATTCTCACATGTGACCCCATTCTTGAGCCTTGTGTTTCATCTCCTCCTATTGATATCACATCACCTATTGCACCTAATGATGCAAATAGTGCAACAATTTTGCCTTCATGTAATTCAGTATAGTAGGTTATATCTTGTCTTCCAACTTCCGATTCTTGGGAGGATTACTTGACAGACATTGCAGGTTTGTTTGTGGAATCTTACATTGCAGATTTGGGAGACATCACTGATGATATTCATCTTCTCTTTGATGAAGACGACCCTTCTTCAATTGTTGTGAGAGAACACTCTGACTCTCTTGTTCATTCTCTACATGATAATTCTTTTGAGGTTGACATGATTGTGGATACTTATGTACAACAGTTGGAGGAGGTCTCTTTATCCTTAGAGGAAACATGTGAGTCTTTGGACATTGTTCTACATTCATCTCCACTAGATCTTGAAGTACCTTTTTGAGCAATGTGGAGTAGTTTACCACCTTTGGAGGGGGTATCTTTCAGCATCAACATGTGGACACTTGAGCAGTTTTCAGAGATTCCATTCATCATGAGTTTTTTTCATACATCTTCCCTTCATGATTGGGGAGACTTCATGGATACACCTTTGTTTTTGTTTCTTTCAAAGGGGAGGAATGTTGTTCAACATTCATTGAGCATTTTCTTCATTCATCTTTGAGCTTCTATCATTGGTGCATATTCTACATTGAGGGGGGGCTTCCTAGCTTCTCTTCTTCTCTCATATGGGAGGGATGTTTTCCTCATATGGGGTTTCATTCCTCACATAATTCTATGAGAGTTATCTTGTATAGATTTCATCTCTCTTTTGGGGGAGGGTTTTTTCCCATTGGGCATTTCTCTCTTTCCTCGCTTTGTGAGAGATTTCATTGCATTGGTTTGGTTTGCATTTGCATTTGTACATGGGTACCTAACATGGCCTCGTAGCTGAGACCCATCTTGCATTGCTTAGTTTCATTGTAGACTTAATTTCATTCCCCTAAGTTGCACTTAACGGGGGGTGTTGGTGTAAAAAATTATTCATCATGGATATTATTACACATTACTTAAGTTTACTTAGGAAATGCATTTCATAGTAGTTGGGGTATGAGACACTTGGGTGTTTGTGCCATATTGGGATAATGTGTGTAGGAGAATTTCCACCTTTTATGGTGTGATCTTGTTACTACTCTATCATATTCACTTATTATGGAGTGATAATTTCACCTTTGGTGGGTGATCCACCTCATATGGAATATTTTATTGTTTCTCCTACCTACCACACCTATTTCCTACCTACCCTTGTTTCTTATTGAGCCACATGTCATGTTTGTGTGCTCACATATCCATATAACCTTGCCTATATATGTAGGCTTATCTTCATTGTAACAACAATATTTTTTATCTATTGATGAGAATACAATTTATTCTTGTCCTCTATTTTGTTCTCTCTTATTTGTGCTTTTCATTGCCTCTAGATCTTGGCAAAATCTCACACAAACTCTTAAGGAATGTTTGACCAATGCTCCTATTTTGGTGATTCCTGATCTAGATGAGGATTTTGTGGTTTGTATCAATGCATCTTTGGAGGGTATAGGGTGTTGGAATCAATGAACACCGAGAGGGGGGGCGTGAATCAATGTTATGCAATTAACAAGTTTCTTAATCTGATTCTTTAACCATCAAATACAAATGAATAAAATTAAAGTTTAGAAATTGAAAACAAATAACCACAAAACCATAACACCTAAATATTTACATGGAAACTCGCAAATGGGAAAACCACAGTGGTATTTGAACCCACAATATTAAAATACTATGATCAGGAGTATAATAATATTACAAGAGGGGAATGCACATGCATTCAGGGACACTACCTAGATATCACTACTCAATTACTAAAAGGGATACAACCCAGAGGAAGACTCAATGCCTTATAGAGATTAAAAATGATTATAAGTATGACTAAACTGAACAGTAGCATCTACATATGCCAAAAGCAGTTTTGATTAAGCTCAATTGGACTTCTAGCACTGTTATGTCTTTCTGCTTAGTTCTGTTGCTCTGTCATATACCAGAGCACTAAAACATTCAATACTCACACAAAACTTCCTAAAATCACTCACACGATATTCCCACACTCATACCAAATCCCAAAATGCTCAAATGAATTGGTCTTATATATCCGCATCAACAAAATAAATCGCTTTCCATGTCAGCTTCCAAAAACTGCATAACATGCAACAGAAAACATGTAACCATAAGTCGGCTCAATCCGATTATCAAACCATATGAGGACCCAAATAAATTGATAATAGGATTCACACATGTTAGATCTATCACCTCGAACTCGAAAAAAATCATCGAAATCAACCCAAAGATTTTGCATAACACGTTACACCAAAGTAGATATGTTCTTCTTGAATTACCGGTTACTTGACCTTCTAACTTACACAAGAATAAATATATGAGGCCAGGATCATGAAAAAAGATGCCTCAAACATCCAAACAACTAATCCATTCACTGCAACCAAAATTAAGATCTGCACATTATATCCATACACTGTATTCCACCTTCCAAACTTAAATAATAAATGAATATTAGGCTTCCCAAACTTTCGGTAGACCAATTATACATATATCGGATATGATATCTAATCTAAGTTGTCATCAATGACAACCTCATAAAAATATCCATGCATAAATCTTCACCAGTACAATGTCTCTTGCCAACAATCTCCCCCTTTGGCATTGATGGCAACAGTTGTGAAAAATGACACTGTCTGTCACTGCAACACTTCAAAATTTCAAAACAACAAAATTTCAAAATTTCAATAACTCAATAAGCTCCCAATCTCCTCCTAAGAATGTACAAAAATTTTCATACCTCTCTCTCCCCCTTTGACAACAATGCCAAAGATAGGAATCCGCCAAAATTTATCTACAAGGATATACTCAATATCTTACATGAATTGAAAGATATCTGCAAAAATGGGCTTCAAGGATAGCAGGTGATCATCCCAACCCTTCTTCAAATTCTCCAAAATATTGATTAGAGCACTAAAAAGATAGGCATGCATCTTTTCTCCTCTATGATATGTCAAAACACTCTTATTCAGAGAAATCATTGCAACCTATTGACTGCTCAGCAAGGTGTCTAGCCAGGGAGTTATCAAATTCTAGAGTTCTCCCATTTTGCTAATTATTCTATCCTTTTCTTGATTGAGGCTCTTGATTTTTCCTATAGAACCATCACTTGAGCTTCACAATTACTAGCAAAAACTGATTGAGGGGCATAAGATTGAGATATGCCAGCTAACTTTCCTTCACATTCTTTAATATGCATATCTATTTCTATTGTGAACTTGGACAAAATAAGACATGACATATATTTTAATGCCTTCATCCAATGCAGCCTTAATAGTCTTTAGACCGGTAGTCAAACTAACCCTGTCACCTTCAACCATCTTCAAAATTGTTCTCAGCCATGTAGCATTAAATTGACTCAAATTTTTTGCATTAGCTACTTTCTCTAAGGATACAAAATGAGAATCTATTGCCTTCAACATAGTTCTCAGCTTACTGGAGGGAGTATCAATTGTATCCAGTTTGAATGATGGCAAAATTTTCTCTAGCACATATGTTCCCATAGAGATTATCTCTTTGTTTTTAGAATGATGTTTCAATAAATCCTCAATTGCCTTGGCCTATGCAAGTAATGCAAGATTCAGTGCTTGGACCAAAGATAGAGAATTGAGATCAATAGGCCCTTTGGTGAGATCATCTATGTCAGTGATTACTTGCTTTCCCTTGTCTACAATCACAGTGTCTCTTATCACTGGAACCTGTTCAATCTTGTCTCCATCTGTCTCCTTCTCTACCTTCTCTACTTCTTCACCTTTCTCTACATCTTCTCTCTTTCCATCTCCAACCTCCTCAACTACCTTCCCAAATTCAACATTTATTACCAAAGGATTCTTGTCAGCTTCACTAGAGTCATCAACCTTAGTAGTATCATTTGCAACTGTATCATGGACATCTAGAGCAGAGGTATCATCCTATGCATACACTTTCAAAGGGGTGCCAACTGTTGCCAGATTTACCTCATATCTACGCTCTTCCAAAAATTGTTTCAAAATTGTTTCGATCTCCTTAGAAACTTCATCTATATTTTCAAGCATGATCTTATTTCCTCTCATTTTTCTTCTAAATATGTCCTTCACAATCTTTAGCAATCTGTCAACTTCAGCCTTATAAATCACTAAACACAAGTTAACTAATACATATTATTTTATTCTCTCATCCTCCAAATTAGTTGTATGACTTTTGGCATCCAAAATATCATACAAACCCTTCAGAATTAGAGATGAAAGTTCTATTAGGGTTTTTCTATATACATTCATATACTGTACAACAACTTCCTCTAATTCTCTTTGATAATTTTTATCAGAATTATCATAATATATAGGTATATTCTTCAAATTTCCTTCCTTGACCACTTCATCAGCTATTTCACTTAATGACATTGGGAGTATAAGTACCTTCTTCTTTATTAGATTTCAGAGCTTCATCAAGCTTAGACTTAAGCTTCTTGTCGAGTCGAGGTCTATCGGATTGTTCTTCTCCAATTTTCTACTTCTTGCTTGTCTGTCCTTCATTAGATGGTGATTTTTGGACTGCCCTAGTAGAGGTAGCAGTCTTCTTTAATTCTTTCATTGCTTCATCAGACTCTATTTCTTCCTCAATAGTGACTGCCACATAGACTCTCTCAGGCTTCCCTTTCTTCCTCTCCTCTACTCCACCAATTGATTTGGTTTGAGGTTTTAGGTGGAGGGACAAGCTTTTGTGCACTGAAGGAAGGTGTTGACTTTGTTTGTCTAGGATTTGGAGTAGAGGTAGGTTTAGACTTCTTTTGTTGCACCATGTCCTCCTCCTTCAGGATATTCTACTCTCTAGCCCTATAGACAACTTCCTTTGTTATACCCATGTTCTCAACAAGTTGTTCAACTGCTTTCTTAGCCCTCTTCTGCATACCAGACTTAGTAAATTAAGAATTTAAACTTAGAATTTTCTCCTTATAGGTACCAAATATCTCTTCCTTCTCATCTACCAAATTTCTCAAAAGATGTTGAACATACATGTCAAGAGTGTTTGCATTGACTTCATGCCCCATGGGCATGATCCATATAGTTCTAGGTTCTACCGCTTCCATCAGAAATTGATCAATCTCCACCATAAAGCATATGGTGTCTTCATACTTCTCTACAATCTCCTTCGGGATCCTTTCCCTACTTTGCATCATGCCTTGGAATGATTTGAAATAGACCCACATAATACATTTTTATGCTTGTCCATCACCCAATCCTTGTAAAGCTTCCTTAATCTACACAACCACCGATTTATCATATGCCCACTATACCTTACCTATATCGGGGATCTCATTCATGAAATAAAGTGCCAAACAGACAATCAAGGTGCCAAACTTAAAGACATGCTTCTTATCTTGCTTAATCTTCTTCAAGTTGCTCTTTCATTCACTCAATAGTACTTTGCACAAGTGATATAACTTGTTCTCCTTTAGAATTTGATATATTGCATAAATAGTAGTACTCGAGACTGAGTAGCCCTGCTAGATTGATATACTATGTATCCAATCACCATGGACACAAATCTCACATCATACTCAACAATATCACTAATTGTCATGGATTTGTTGTCATGTTGTGAATCAGTTACCTTTGTCACAGTTGTGTTCTTAACATTTCTCAGACCGGGGGCTTCACTGGTAGCATCAAAACATGTTACTGCTTGGATATTAGTCTTAGTAATCTTATAGGATTTGTCCAACCATATGAATTCATCATGTACTTTTCTTAGAATATACCTAACACATTTGAGATAATTGAAATCCAGAAAGTGCACAAATTGAATGAAACCCTTATCCTTCAAAGATTTGAAATTAGGTTTGAGATTAACCATGTCATCAATCATGTGCTTGGTGTAAAGAGATAACATTTTTGTATTTCCAAGCTCCTCAATACTGTAGTGAATATATGCCCTAATACCCTCGACATGCAATATGTTGTACATAACAGTTGAGAACACATCATTTAGATCATCTTCCATTGATTTGTATGGATGCTTCTTGAATTGAGGCCTTGCGTGATCAGTTATCTCAACAACAAGAGGATTTACCACACCAGAACCAGAAGATGCCATTATCACAATCTAGGTTATATACAGATAGCTTCAAAATTCAGAAAATACCTTTTGACTTCAACTGGATGCAAGAAATCTTTGTTGAATCAACACAAGCTCTATTTTTGCTACACAAAATTCTTCGTCACACTTCTCTACTCTTTTGCTTCACTCACAATGTGAAAAATGAATGTTCAATTGCCTTTTTATCTTCCAAATACCTAACTTTAAGGTGCAATAAATGATCAAACCTAAAGTCCTTCTGATACTCTGCAACTCATGAACATTCTATCAAAGCATCAAATCAGCATCGAATCTTTTAGATATCTTTCAGGATCATCTGCACAAGCATGTACAAACATCTACAACCATTCACAGTAGGTTACATATCTCAGAATGGGGGTTTTAAGGATCTGCATGAAAAACTTCCCCCTAAGGCCAAATGCCTTAGTTACTGGATGAAGATCCAACACCAGAATCAGGTGCAAACCCATTCTCTACATTTGAATCTTCCTTCTTAACCCACATCTTCTTGTGTTGCTCTCTGATCTCGTCAAACTTCACTTTTCCCTTATTATCTTCTTTGTTATTCTCTTGTTGGAGCATTCTTTCTCATATTCTTGCTTCTACAATATTTTGCAATATGACCAAGTTTGTTACAAGCATAACAAACAATGTTGTTTCTCTAATTAGACATGAAATTCCCTTGATTTTGTTTTGATCTAGTTTGGTTAGCAATATGTCTAAATATTGCACAAGCATGCCATCTTACATTTCTCCTATTTACCATACTTCTACATTCAACTGACTTATGACCATACTTATTTCAATTGAAACTTTGACCGAAGAATGATGTAGTACTATGATTAGCTCTATTTCTGCATTGAGTTTCCATATGACCAAATTTCTTGCAAATAAAATATTACCATTGAATTTATAAGCACTAGGTTATCTTATTGGAGGTCTCTTGTTCTTCTAACGTTTTCTTTGACTAGATCCAAAGCTTTCTCCTTTCTCAAATCCAAGTCCTCCCATATCTCCTTTGTTCTTCTAACTTTTCAGCATCTCATCCAACTTAGCTGAGCTAGCATTGAATTTTTATTTGTACTCATTAGTAGTGGTAAGTTCATCTCTTAGAATTATGATCTATCTTTCAACTTCTTGCTAATTATTCCAAGACCGTGTGAATTTAAGCTTTACCATGTAATTCTCATGATTGAATCTGCAACATTCATCAGATCTATCCTTCAAAGACTGAGTTAGACTTTCTTCATTCTTCTTTTTGTCTTCAATCTCTTTTGTTAGCTTCATCACAATGGATTGCATTTCATTCTTTAGTGCTACATTATCTCTAGCAAGTTTTTCACATTCATCTATCTTGTCTTTCAGAACTTGGTCATCAATGCATTGCTCTTCTTTCTCCTTAAGTTTGTCTATCAACTCCTTTCTCTTCTGTCTAGATGCATTCATTTTATCTTTCAATGACTAAATGAATTTTTCCGCATCACTCAGATTTCTTCTCATATCACTTGCTTCTTTCCTTGCTACATCTAGGTCTTCAAGTGCCACAATAAGTTGTTTGTGCAAATCGAAATCTATTGATTCAATCTTTTAGATTTTCCTCAAGCTGCAGGCTTCCTCAGAGGAACTAGGCTCTGATACAAATTGTTGGAATCAATGAACATTGAGAGGGGGGTGAATAAGTGTTCTGCAATTAACAAGTTACTTAATCTAATTCTTTAACCACCAGATACCAATGAATAAAAGTAAAGTGCAAAAATTGAAAACAAATAACCACAAAACCATAACACTAGAATTTTTACATGGAAACTTGTAAAGGGAAAAACCACGGTGGGATTTGAACCCACAATATTATAATATTATGATAAGGAGTATAATAATATTACTAGAGGGGAATGCACATACATTCAGGCACACTGCATAGAGCTCAATACTCAATTACTAAAAGGGCTACAACCCTGAGGAAGGCTCACTGCCTTACAAATATTACAAATGATTACAAGTATGACTGAATTGAATAGTAGCATCTACATATGCCAAAAGCAGTTCCGGTTAAGCTCAATTGGACTTTTGCCACTGTTTTGTCTCTCTTCCCTATTTGGTTGCTTTGTCATATACCGAAGCACTAAAACATTCAACACTCACACAAAACTTCAGACAATCGCTCATACGATCTTCCCACACTCATACTGTATCCCAAAATGCTCAAATGAATTTGTCTTATATATCTGCATCAATAAAATAAATCGCTTTCCATGTTGACTTCCAAAAACTACATAACATGCAACATAAAACATGTAACCATAAGTTGGTTCAATCCGATTATCAATCCATATACAGACCCAAATAAATTCATAATAAGCTTCACACATGTCGGCTAATCACCTTGAACTCGAAAACAATCACCGAAATCAACCCAAAGATTCTACATAACACGTTACACTAAAATATCTCTGTTCTTCATGAACTATTGTTTACCGAACCTTCTAACTTACACAAGAATCAATATCAGAGGCTAGGATCACAAAAAAATCTACCTCAAATATCCAAGCAACTAATCCTTTCATCGCAACCAAAATCAAGATCTGCACAATGTATCCATACTCCGTATTCCACCTTCCAGACTTAAGCATAAATGAATATCAAGCTTCCCAAACTTCTGATAGAACAATTTTACATATACTGGATATGATATTTGATCTAAGTTGCCATCAATGATAATCATAACAATCTCCAAGCATAAATATTCATCGATACAATGTCTCTTGCCAACATAGGTGTAGTTCTTATGCATGTTAGATTTGTGATAGCATATGAGTCTTGCAAGCTTAAGAATCATGAATTGAACTACCCTACCCATGATATAGAGTTAGCGGTGGTCATCCATGGTCTTAAGCATTGGAGACATTTTCTTTTGGGTCATCGGTTTGAGTTTCACATCAATCATCATAGTTTGCAATATGTCTTCACCTAGCTGAACTTGAATGCTAGGCAGCAATGTTGGATAGAGTTCATGTGTGAGTATGATTTTGATGTTCAGTATATTCAAGGAAAGGAGAATGTGGTAGAAGATACCTTGAGTAGGAGGAGACATGAGATATCTATGTTGAATCTTGGTGTTGATTTGTGGAGTAAGATTTGTTTGCTTCACCAATAGGAACACTAACTATAGCTAAAGTCTCAACCCGAAGTTTGGACATTCACTCTATGAATTTATTATCTCCATAACCGAAGTTCATTTTTTTATCAACCCAAGGACGTATTACTTGAAATGGGTCTGCACTATATATGCACTAAGTTCTTGCAATAGCTATTCTGCATTACTACAACAACTAAACCTATTTGAAATAAGCAAGCAAGAATTATAACAACTGAATGGCTACAGGAAAACTCTACATTAACATAAAACCCAATCAAATAATTGTTAACTAAGTCCAAAGATGACAAACAAGAATTTCTCTGTCTGCTTTGGCTATAGGAACAATCATAGGATCTGTTTCCAGTGGCTGAAAGAACAGTCAATTGCCAGAACAACTACTGCAATAGAAAGGGAAACTAAGTTAACAAATGCATAGGAATACTCACCAAGTGGGCCCCCTTGGATGAGTGTATCCAGGCTTCCAAAGATAACTCTAAATACTTAGAATAGCATCACTTTATTCATTGTCTTTCAAAGGTCGATACAACATACAAAATGAAGGAAAGCTAAAAATACTCTGCAAATTTATTTCTAAATCTTCTATCTCTTTCCCCTTCTCTTTCTCTAACCTCTAAGAAGAGGCATAGATTCTTATTTAAAAGAAAACTACAACTCCCTACAATCTAGGTCACACTAATGAAACAAGGTGGAGAATATTTATGACAAAGAACAAATGGAGTTAAGCCACTGAAAACGTGGATCTCTACTAAACCTTAGCCAAGAATATAGCATGGTGGTATTACAAGATTTAATGTTTACTGAAGACAGACATAAATGAGTGTTGCATGCCCTACTATTCCTTTGCCACTCCTTACACCCATTATTCTATTTGCTGCTTTGAACTTTTAACCACCCCCTTGAATATCTCTAACTGCCTTCATGACATGACACAAAAACTACCACTACAACATCCTTTTATTTCTACAATTAAAAAGATAGAACATACAAGCATACACATATATCTATTTTAATTAATCAAAAAACTTATACATTTCACACATGATATCACCTATGATAATCTACATGGCAACAAGAATAATTCACATACAAGCAAGAATAATTGGTCAAGACAAAATAGGATTTAATGAGTTCAATTAACATCTGGAATGCATATAGTCAAACTCTAATACATCATAACTATCCCATTATACGAATTAAAACATGGTAAAAACTTATGAGTTTTAAGAATAAAAGGAGCTAATATCTTAGCTCATCAAGATTCTTGAGGCACTTGCTTTGGATCCTTGCCATCAAGAAGTGAAAGCAGAGACAGAGTCAAAGTAACTTTTAGAGGGTAGATATGTCGGTTATTCGTTGGACGTAGATGGTATTTTGTGACATCTTGTAGGTATTTATGTTTTTCCCATAGAGGGTCTTCATATTTATGTTTCATCCATGGAGGGTACTTTCATTATGATGGAGGCTCATCATGCACCCTATTTTGTATGCTCCAATGTGAAGAAAATGCATGTAAATCTCAGAAAGTTGTATCATTGGTTCGGAATGAAGCAAGGTATTGCTAATTTTATAGCTAGATGTTTGGAGTGTCAGTGGGTGAAAGTGGAGCATCAACATCCCATAGGACTTTTGCAATCTAATATTGTTCCAGAATGGATTTGGGATATTATATCTATGGATTTTATTTTTGGATTACCAATCTCTTCGCACAAACATGATGCCAATATGCTCATTGTGGGTAGATTGAATAAAGTGGCATATTTTTCTCCTATTATATCATCCTATACATCAACTTCTGTAGCACAAGTGTTTATGAGGGACATTGTGTGATTGCATGTGATTTCTTACAAGATCATTTTAGATTGAGATCTATTATTTACTGCTGCATTGTGGACACCTCTTTAGCATGCTTTGGGAGCTCAATTGAATTTCAATTTGGCATACCACCCCAAGACTGATGGACAGATGGAGGGAGTCAATCAAGTGTTAGAGGATATACTTTGAATATATGTGATGGATCAATAGTTTCATTGGGAGGATAATTTGTATCTTGTTGAGTTTACATATAATTGTTGGCAATTGACACTCAATTGGTTGGTTTTACTATGTTGTCATTCATGAAAACATGGTATTGTGTTCCAACTTCACATTTTGGTTCAGTTGTGTACCGGCAGGCACTTCACAGATACTACATTGGCACTGACACGGGCAGGACAAAAGGATTTCTTTGGTTACCGGCAATGCAAGCCGACATGGTTTAGTAAAGGTTATCAGTATTGGAGGCTGACATATCTTGGATCCGACATCGACAATTGGTTTTTTATATTTATGCATTTATGTTATCTGGCCAACATGTAATTTGATATTGTATATATCTTTGTAAGCCGACATAAGGCATGCAAATTTGTATAGGGTATATAAGTCAGTTTGATAGATCATTCTTGTAATAGACATGAGATAGTAGATTATGTACATGCAAATGTAATATGATGCAAAATATATCAGATAGATCATGTATGTGAGGAAATTCATGTAAGGATTATTCTGGTAAAGGGTTTAGGGTTTCAAACCAGAACAAACAGAGCTTAAACCAAAACTGTATTCAGGCATAGAAGATGCTATCTTAGTAGTTCAACACTTCTCCAGATTGTAGTCTGGAATTTTATGTAGTTAGTGAGACTCTTTTTGTGATTGAGTAGTGTGCTTTAGGCTGTAAGACTTCCTGCAAGTGCAGACCCCTCATTTTTGTAATATCTCTTCATATGGCCAGTGGATTGATATTGTGGGTCACAAATTCCACTGTGGTTTTTCCTCTTTGAGGTTTTCCACATATAAATCTGTGTGTTATGGTTCTCATTTATATGATTGGCTTATTGGTTGCTTTACTTCTTTCAATTATGTATGCACCGGTATACCAGTTGGTGTACACATGTTTTAATAAGGTTAAAATTAATGACTCTGATATAACACTAATTAACCCTCCCCCTCCTCCTCTCAATGTTATTGGATTACAACAATAATAATGTGTATCACAGTTCGATTGGTATGTCACCCTTCCAAGATTTGTATGGCCGTTTATGTTGTACTCCATTGAGTTGGGATTCTTCAAAGGATCAAGTTTATTAGGGTCCCGAGATGCTTCAGGACATGGGGCAACAAGTTATCTGTATTTGAGAGCATTTGATTGCAACACTAGATCGTTAGAAGAAGTATGCAGATGCTTGTAGAGTGGATCATCAATTCTCGATAGAAGATTGAGTGCTTTTAAGAGT
Source organism: Cryptomeria japonica (assembly GCF_030272615.1). Lineage (NCBI taxonomy): Eukaryota > Viridiplantae > Streptophyta > Pinopsida > Cupressales > Cupressaceae > Cryptomeria > Cryptomeria japonica. The sequence continues at coordinate 501,127,559 of NC_081406.1, forward strand.
GTGTCCTCATAAGAGATAATCCATTATGGAAAGGGTTCTAAGTTGGCAACTTGTTATATTGGACCTTTTGAGATGCTTGAGAGGATTGGTCTCATTGCCTACCACCTAGCTTTGCTACTGAGCCTATCCCACATCCTTGATGTGTTTCATATTTTAGTGCTTAGACAATATATTCTATATGTGACACATGTTCTTGATTTGAATGCTTTGCAGGTCGAGGACAAACAAATGTTTTTGGAGCCTATGGGCATTCTTTATCATCACAAGCTAATCCTCAGGGGTTAGGACATAGAGTAGCTAGGTAAGGGTCTAACAGGATCTGAATGATGACACTTCAACTACTTGGGAGGATGCAAAGCAAATGAAATTTTTGTACCCCTTCTTGTTTGTAGGCTTCTTGGAGTAAACCTAGTTCTGGTGGGTGGGGGGACTTGGATGTAGTACCCCTCCATGTTTTTCTTTAGATACTTGTTACTTTGACTTGTTAGACTATGATTGAATCGCTATATGTGGTTTATTTTGTTGGTGTGTGTGTGGATACATTCATATGATCCATTTTATTGGATTATTTTATGACACTTATTTGTTTCAAGACATGATTACTATTATACTTTATTTGAAATGGACATATTGATGCTAGTGATGGTATACTTATGACTTGGATTATATATTGGTAAATTATTATGATGCTTTATGAGATGTTAGTCTATGATCATATGTTATTATTTGGATTCGTTGAGCAATTAATGATGATATCAATGCTCATGTATTTTATGTGTAGAATAGATCTTTATTGTATTGTTTGCTTGGGTAAAAGGGTCAAAGGAACTATTTCATATTACTCATTCATGAGCTCCATATGACATCACGATTTCCTTTCACTAGATGGGAGTAGATGTATGTAGATATGTATGCAAAACATTTTGTCGGTTACAAGTGCTAGGCGTCGACTCCATCTGCTCCCACAGGTATGAGTGTGCCTTAAAATCCCAATGGTGGTATAGGAGATTATACAAGGCCCAGAACATGTCTAGCCCTAGCCATTGTCCTAACCTAGGGACGATTATCTAGTCTTTATTTTTATCCTGTCATATTTACGATATAAACAACATCTGGTCACCTTGTTGTCAGTGGTAAGTCTTGTTTTGATATTGGTACTATTTTATTATTTACTTGAGTGTGTGGGATTTTATGTTATCTTAATTATTTATATTAATTTTAGCCTGTGTTATTAATTAATTAGTAAAATTAATAATTGTTTATTGTTGCTTTAATTGTATTTTTGATTTAATGAATATAATCCTATTATTGGATATTATTAAGTGATTTATTATTGTGCATGTTAATATTTTTATTGTGGGAATTATTTTATTGTGAAAATTATATTTTATTGTGGAACTATTGTTCTATTTTAATTTTATTTTTGGTGGAAAATTATTTTTTTAGTTGAAAATAATTATTCATCTTTTGCATGCTTTTTGAGTGAGAGTTAATTATTTTTAAGGGAATTTTTAATTGACGTTTTAATACTTAAATATTATTGTTTATTTTTTTATGAGGATTTTTATTTAGAAATTAATTTAATATTATTGATTTAATGTTTTATAAGTGATATTTTTATGATTTTCTAATTAGGGTCTTTTTTTTTCTTTTCTGCATGATTTAGGTTTTAATTGAAGTTTATTTATAGTTATTTATGAGAGTTATATTATTGACGATTATTTTCATGAATTTTTTTGGAGAGAACAATTATTGTTGCAATTGAAGGAGAATTTTGGATTACGAGTTTTGGAGAAGGATTTGCAGTGTTTCAGTATCGATTGAAGGATTGTTTTCCAAGTTTGCTTGGAGTTTGGATTGGATTTCTTTGGGCTTGTTTTCTGCAATTTTGTTGCTGATTTGAAGAGGATTCATGTTCAAAGATTCGTTTGCAAATTTTCTCTCTTTTCCTCCTATCTTTCTTTACAAGTGTCCAAGTAGGTTTCTATCTCCCGATTTTGATTTCAGTTTTATTTGTAGTTTTAATTAAAATTGATTATAAGGGGGATTTGGGAATGATGTTTTTCAATGTCTATTATGTGAAATTAGTTCTTTATTCATATTTTCAAAAGATTGCATTATTCTTAAATCAAGTGTATGTTCATTTCTATTACCCCTAGCCTTCTTGCTTATTGTTAGGGGCCTTGTGTCTATCTCTAGAACGGGGGTGAACCTCCAAGTTCCACATAGCCGGGTGGTATTATTTATCATGTATTGGGGTTTTGGAGTTCTTGTTCATGTGTAGTTGGATGGATCTTATCTTGTATTCCAGTGTTTTCACATTTAGATGAAGATTGTTCTACCATTGTAATGTATTTATTATGTATCTACCATAAGTGATATAAAGGAATATGAAATTATATATTTGTATTTGTAATTGAAATGATATTTGTAATTGGATACTCCAAGTGGGATGGAATGTAATAGGACTATTATGATAAATGCATTTGTATTAATGGATAACTTGTAAATGAATGTGCTCATGTGGATTATATGTATGTTCTTATTCTTGATGAAGGTTATCATAGGAATCTTTCAATTGGTACGTTAAAATGAAGTTAGCATAGGCCTTTATATGATGAGTTAAATGATTAATGATTAAGAGTTTATTTGATTAAGTTAAGTCAATGTATCCTATTAAAGATGTTAATGTTATTTTGAATAATGTAATGGAATATAGTTATCTTCACGTGAGTTAAAGGATGGTCGATGTATTATGTTTCCTTTTAAAAAAATAATTATTTTCTATGTGTTTTGGTTTATTAGTTGTTATTCCTTTAGGGTTCCCTGGTGGGGCATTACATGCCTCACTAGCTAGGCCACCGATATCAAGTAAATTTGGAGGATATATTTAATGTTTGGAGTGTTATTCAAAGGACACCAATCACATTTTATAAATGAGAAATCATTTGAACTACTTTTCTTATGTGTGAATATTCACTTGGATATCTTAAATGGAGGATTATTTCACTATAGGAAGAAAAGTAAGTGATAATGACCTTTGGATAATCATAGGAATTTCAACCATTGTATGTCAAGTCTCTGGTGTCTCTAGTTGCGAGCACTATAATTTTGTTGATATGCCTTGAATTCATGCTAACCAACTCTCCATTCATGCTCCATCCAAATAGATGGTTAACATGCTTACAATTCAACCCCATGTAAGTATATTTAATCCTATCCTCTTTTGATCAACAATTTGATTTATTCATTTATTACACTCTTGTTATATTACCATATTACACTAATTAGAACCTTACATGTTGGCCATCTAATTTTTTTCCCTTCATCTAATTATCTTTGCACATTGTCCATTTGTATCCTTCATTGAAATTTCTACACATCCACTAAGATAGGCCTTCTTCATTTTCATTTTATAGATGATTATTAGAGACCGTATTACCATATACAAAATTGGTTTTTGACAAATTTCACTTAATCCCCTTTTCTCATGATTCAAAAATTATTTAAGAGACTCAAAGAATGTTAAAACAAAAATACATACATCTTCCAACAACCATTTTCTCAATGGCATGTTTCATTCTAATCTCGGTACATTTATTTACCAGATGCAATTGTTGCTCTCTCATTAGAGGAACATTTTTCATTCAAGTTGGCATAACCATTTATCATATAATTAATCATCTCCTTGTTAGTGAGGTGTGCATCTACATCAATGGAAATATATGTCATGATTAAAAATAAATTTATATTAATGTCCATGTAAGACTAAAATTATTTTATGGATTGAAAGAGATATAAACTATAGAGAACAAGGGGAGAGTAAGGGCACATCCCAAAAAAATTACAAACATACGCAAGAAGGTAAGAGTAGATTCCATAGATGATCCATAAAGGTCAAAGATAACATGCATAACATTTAAGGATATGTGATTCATCAATATTAAAACCCCTCATAGATATATTATATCAACTTGAAAGTTGCATAGGATGACTCTTCTTATTGAAGTGAGAAGGTTGAAAAAATGAAGTAATAAATATAGTATGGGGAGGGTAAGTACATCAAGATGGGGCACAAAAAAGTTGCCACATGCAAAAAAAAATGATTAAAATGCATATGTGGCTTGAGTAAATTCAAATACCATGTATGTGTTATGGCTCAAAAAATTCGAGCAATAACACGTGTGTGGTTTTTGAAAATAAAAATGTGCATGTTTTTTTAATAAGAAAAACACGTATGCATTTTTTCTAATTTTAAGTTAAAAATAAAAAGACTGAGTCATCTGTAACCTAGAGCCCATGATTTTAGCTCTCCTTTTCTCTTTCAAAACTCACCAAAACACCATCATATTTCAAATATTTCAAGCTCCTCATCACGATTACACACAAAAGAAGAGGCAAGTTCCTTTTTTTGTCCATTAGATTAAAATTTTATTTGTATTTTAAAAATGAATAGATTATTTTTTTTATCAATTTCATTTTTTTAAAATTTGATAGTAGATCATGTGAACCTTGAGTCCCAAAAAATTTGAATAATAAAATGCCTGAAGAAAACCCTATGATGGTTGAACCTCCAACCCCTCCAAGAAACTGTGGACATCTTAGTGAAGATGATTTGTTAGGGAATTTAAAACAAAACAAAGCTACAATGTCTAAATTAGATTCAAAATTGACCTGGCTTCACCATTCAAACTAACATCAGGTACCCCTTGTCATAGCATGGGAAGTGATGATAAGAAATGTTGACACAGTTACTAATCAAATAAATCAATGGAAAAATTATAGAGATTCATGTTGTCAGTATTATGCAATGGCATTGTCATACAGTGCTGTAAAAAGAAAAGAGATTAGAAAAGCACAAACATGTGCTCATTTTTACTAATCTTAGAACCAATGATCTTCTTATTACAAAGTCAAAGAGGTTTCCAATGCATTGGTGTAATCATGATGCTATAAGAAGCAATTTTTGGGATGGGTGGTGGATGGTCTTTAACTAACCTCCTTGTAATAATTATGGCGCGTCACTCTATTTCCTTAGAAAACTATACTATGAGTTTATCCTTAATAAAATTACCAACTATTTTGACATGAGGAGTTTCAAGGTAGAGGTGGAATCTCTTCTCAACATAGACTAGGACTTCAATGGGTAGATAATCATCAAAATCAAAGACTAGTAGCACCAAAACTTGTTCATCATGTGACAGTTCCAATAAAACCTAAAGGAAAGTATGGAGGTCTAAACTCTCCATGCAATTTTCAACATGACTTAGACCTGTTAGAGTATTCAGGTATTTAGTTGATTAATTAAACAATATTTGTTTAATTATTTAAGTTCCCTTTATCTCTTTTACACTTAAGCTAACTTTAGGTGCATATAATTAATTATTATGTGCAAACCTAGGTTTTCCCTTTTTAGGGTTTCTTGACCTATTAAAGGTTGAGTTCTTTCTTTTCATTGTAATAATCACATTACTTTTTTGGTGAATTGGAGCTCTCATCTACCTTTGTCCAGTGAGTGTTCAGTTGTTTGCCTTTGTTTGCCTTCTAATTTGAGTAGTGTCATTTGAGGGCACTCATATAGATTATAGTCTTCTCTACCTGGTCATGCTCTATTTCCATGGAGGTTCTTCAGATCAACAATTATTCTTCCATAGAGTTTGCAGGTTCTTCATGCTTCAGTGGTGTTCTTTTCCATCTCTTTTTGGAGTAGAGTTTTGTTCCTACGTGGTTTTCTTTATTTCTCCAGTTCATAGAGATTTCATTGTATTTGGGTACCTGATCAGGCCTTGTTGTACATGCACTATTGATAAAGTGCCATGAGGGGGTTGATGTTTGCCTTGTTTGCCATCTACCTTTGTCCAGTGAGTGTTCCTTCCATGACATTCACCTCATGCTGTGTGTCAAGTGAGTGTTCCTTCCATGACACTATGTAGTTTCTCCGCACCTTCAATGTTCCTGGTTCTTCGTCATGTAGTTCTTGTTGGTCATTCTTTTCAATGTACATGTCCCTCTCCCTTTTCAACATTATGGGGAGGTTTGTCTTGTTGGTTCTAATGCTTCCTTGGTTCGATTGATTAGCTCTTCAGGCTTTGTTTTTTCATGCCATCTGTATCTTCGAGTTCAGTTGTTTGCCTTTGTTTGCCTTCTGATTCAAGTAGTGTCATTTGAGGGCACTCATACAGATTACAGTCTTCTCTACTTGGTTATGTTCTATTTTCGTGGAGGTTCTTCAGATCAACAGTTATTCTTTGACAGAGTTTACAGGTTCTTCATGCTTCAGTGGTGTTCTTTTCCATCTCTTTTTGGAGTAGAGTTTTGTTCCCACGTGGTTTTCTCTATTTCTCCAGTTCATAGAGATTTCATTTTATTTGGGTACCTGATCAAGCCTTGTTGCCGGGACCCATCTTTCATGCTTTCAGTAGCTGTTCTAGGTTTTAGCTTCTCCCTAAGTCTAGCTTAAGGGGGGGTGTTAGAGTATTCGGGTATTTACTTGATTAATTAAATAATATTTGTTTAATTATTTAAGTTCCCTTTATCTCTTTTACACTTAAGCTAACTTTAGGTGCATATAATTAATTATTTTAATTACTTATTATGTGCAAACCTAGGTTTTCCCTTTTTAGGGTTTCTTGACCTATTAAAGGTTGAGTTCTTTCTTTTCATTGTAAGAATCACATTACTTTTTTGGTGAATTGGAGCTCTCATCTTTTGAGAATATTTTCCTATGTTTTGTGTGTTCTTCAGATTATTGCTTCATTGTTTCTCCTTGTAACAGGTTATTCGGCTTGCAGAGATCATTTGGGCTCCTGTGGTGTTGTATTTTCTCAACTCCTATAAGACCATCGTACAACATGGAGCACAATCATCACATCCTTTTACCTGGCATAATGGTGAAACAAATAGACCACCCAAATCTAGTACCCCTATCTCTCACATGTGATCAAATTGTTGTCATCTATTCTTTGGTAAAAATAGTGATCAAAAGGACAAATATTTGACATCCCATGTGTTCTCGTTGTTAGTGTAAATTTTATGGGATTAGCAGTCATTGGGGTGGTGTACCAAATGATGTGGCATTGATAGATGACTTGCTAGATCAAGTGTATGGTGTTTGAACATAGGTATGTTGATTTGAATTTATAACATTTTATGTATTGAATACTTAAATTTTATAAATGTAGATATATTTTTAATCATAATTGAATAAGTGGAGGGGAGCATATGAGAGAGAGAGAGAGAGAGAGAGAGAGAGAGAGAGAGAGAGAGAGAGAGAGAGAGAGAGAGAGAGAGAGAGAGAGAGAGAGAGAGATTTGGCAACAACAATGAGAGAAGAATGAGAGGGGGGGTGAATCAGTCTTCACGGGATACACAAACTTGATAACAAAATAAATCTAATAAACTACATAAATAATAGAGAAGAAAAAATTAATGGCACAACACACAAAACCAAGATTTTGATGTGGAAAACCCCGTTAAGGGAAAAACCACTATCGGAACCTACCCATAGTAAGATGATACTCTGCAATAGTGTGTGAAAATATTACAATGGGGAATGCACATGCATTCAGGCACACTGCCTAGAGATCACTACTCAAAAGATGATGGCCCGAAAGGCTAGAAACCCTTAGGGAAGTCTCATTGACTTACAATAAGATTGAGACTACAATCAAGAAGAAATGAACTAAAAGAATAAGATCTGGAATGCCTGATTACAGTTTTGGTTAAGTACAGTTATCTACTCAGCAACACCAATCTCTCCTCAATCATAACACTGAAAGATTAATCACTTGATCACACATAAACCTCTCTTTAATAATAAAAACTGTCATGCCTGTGATGTGTGATACCTGCAGCTACAACACAAACACTCAATAGATCATTACAAGCATGGTTAGCAAATAATAAGCAAATAAAGATGAACCATGACAAAGCAACCTATTGCCTCCTAAGAGACGTGAGTATGGATTTGCTCTCAGATCTGGATAAGCAATCCCAGTGACTTGACTACACCTACATGGAGGATTGGAAATGATAATGATATGCAAATATGAGATTGATTATGTTGGATTGATCCAAGAGACTAATTAAGCTAATGCTATGCATTGATTAAGCTACATGATTCAACAATTATCCTAGAAAATCATCAAATTAAGTTAATGCAATTTCCTATAACAATAATGCTCAAATGATATGCCTATAGTAACAATGCCTAAATTGATAATGAGATGGGGTCTGCCTATAATAACAATGCATAAGATGAAAATGAGATGGGATCCTTATTGCTCCAAAATGGGGGATATTTATAGGATTTCCAAGGCCAGGGGTGAGGTGGCAGGAATCAACGGTCAAGATTGAGTCTGAAGATATCAAGGGTGAAATTGGAGGAGGTTGGAGAAGAGGTTGGAGGAAGGGACACTTGTCATATCTATGGTGATAAGTGTCAAGGAGCTTTGCTCATAAATGGGCAAGTGTCCAAGAGAGGAGACATGTGGCCAAAGTGCCATGTGTCTCAAGAAGAAAATATCCACACCATAGGAGGTTAGGATAAAGGAGGTTAGAATGTGAAAGATAGGATAGGGTTAGTTAAACCCAAGGTTAGGTGGAATGGGTTAGGTTAGAGGGATGGTTAGGTTAGGTGGTTAGAAGTTAGGAGGCATGTGGGTAATTTGAATTTAAAAATTCAAATAATAGGAAGAGACTAATTAATTCTCAACAACTCATAAATTGATTTGTTTTAATTAATTAGAGGATTAGAAGAATTGATTTAAATGGGGGGAAGATTAATTAATTTGAATTAATTAATCAAAGGGGACTATGGAAATGAACCTATTAAATAAATCCTTAGATTTATTAATAAGTAGATGAAAGGGAGAACCTAATCAAATTGCCTAATGAATTCAATTAAATTAGGAAGGGGGATTAATTAAATAATTGCTTATTTAATTAATTATCTTTGGACCATTTTTAGTTGCATACATTTTGCCCCTCTTTGAAGCGAGGTGTGATGACACGTTGATTCAAAGAATAATCTCATTTTGATGATGATATTGGTTCGATTGGATGCCCCAGCTATTTATTGATAAATTCCGATACGATGATGCCCCCTCGGGAGATCAATTGAGATAATTGACCTTTGGAGTTTTTGATTTTTTTGCAAAATTGATATCCCAATTAGAAATGATTTGATTTATGCAATTGTGGTTCATGAAAATGCGAGTTCTACGATTACGGGGATGTGGTTTTTGATTATTGATAAAGCTTGATTGATTTGATTGATAATATCAAGATTCGGTCTAGTTTCAAGAATGACACCTCCTATATAAGACAAAGATGATCAAAGCGTCTGGTTTCAGGAACGATATATCCTGTATAAGACTTGATCAGAACGTCTAGTTCTAGGAAAGATACATCCTGTATAAGACATGATAGAATAGATGTGATCGATTGATAGGATTGATAAGGTTGATTGGATAAAGAACTGATAGTTTGTTGATATCAAGTTGGAGGAAGATTTAGATATGCTGATGTTGGTTCTGTTGGGGGGGGGGTATAAGATTTTCACTCAGTCAATAATATCTGGATACAGATGAGTCATTAGTTTGATTGCGTATACACCTATTATGATACCTTGATGATTCTTGTGATAGATTTAACCTTGGATAAAATGAGCATGCAGGATCCCATGCAAGAATGAAATGCAAGCTAAATGCAAATGAAAATACAAAGCTACGACTGGACCAGTCACTGGGTTATTGCGTTTTGTCATCATTGAGTTTTTTTAAAATGTGGGAAGTGAGTTCAAACATCGATGGTATAATTAAACCATGATGACCCGAGCACAACTTTCCTGGATTTTGATATTGCAAGCTAGGACAAGCATCGATGTATAATTGAACCGAGATGACCTGAGTGTTGCTTGTGTAAAACAGACAGTATTAATCATTTCAATACACAAATTGGAAATGTCTTCGATGATACTCCGATGATCATGTCCCGAGATAAATTTGCACATATTAATGGTTAATTTATAGATAGAAAACAAGAAAAATATCATGTTCCTTCCTTATTCCTCTAGTCAAAGACATCCTGGAGTCACTCAAAAATCATGATAGCGAAAATCAAGATAGAAAACTTGAACAATCATGTTAAAATCATTATCCAAAAGATATCATCCATGTTCTTAGGCTGACTTTGTGATAGTTTGATGGTTGACAATTTGATCTCGTGTTCAACGTTGGACATGTCTCAGTTTTTGCTTGATAAGGGTTGCCTAACTATTTGTTCTTCTTGTTTGATTAAGCTCAAAATGATAAAAAAATTTGCCCTCGGCTAGGTGCAAGATTTTGTCCCAAGCCTAGAAACAAATTCAGTATGATATACCCAACGATCCAAACCATGGCGAGAAGCCACCCAGGATGTCTGCGTATGTACAAAAGCTTTATTATGGATATGAACAATGCTGATGGAAAGGAATGCAAGCAGAAGGATGCATGAACCAATAGACGAAAGAGATAACTGACATATAGCGTCTGTTTGGCCAAGTTTTCACCATATATTTTTATTGCACTTTTTCTCATATTTGATTTTTTTAATTTTTTCATTATTTTTCACTGTTTTTCGATTTTTTGCTTTTTCACTATTTTTTGGATTTTCGGCTTTTTCACTTTTTTTGGATTTTCTACTTTTTCACTTTTTTTTGGATTTTTCTGCTTTTTCACTGTTTTTAGATTTTCTGCTTTTTCAGTGTTTTTTTAGATTTTCTGCTTTTTCACTTTTTTTTTGGATTTTCTCCTTTTTTAGACATAAAACTTCTTCAGATGCATGCTATTGATGGGTTCATTGAGCTGATCTTCGTCCTATGTTGATAGTTGATATGCTCCTGACCTAAATACTATTGTGACCACAAATGAACCTAACTAGTTTGGTTCAAACTTTCCTTTCTTTTCTCGATCTGCCTGGTTGCATGGATTTTCCTTTAGTACTAGTTCTCCAACTTGAAAGACACGTGGTTTTACCCTATGATTATAACTTTGGCACATTCTTTGTTGATATACCTTTAAATGATCAAAGGCATTTTGTCTTCGTTCATGGATCAATTCTAACTCCTGCAATCTAGATACTCATTTTTCTTCATCTAGGATAAGACCTTTTAATGATACTCATAGAGAAGGTATCTCTACTTCTATTCGTAGTATTGCTTCTAATCCATAAACAAGAGAGAAAGGTGTGGCACCTATTGGTGTGCAGATACTAGTACGATAGGCCCATAGAGCAGGGTTCAATTGAATATGCCAATCTCTTCCAGCATCATTCACTGTCTTTTTTAGGATTTTCAAAATAGTTTTATTTGATGCTTCTGCTTGCCCATTCCCTTGTGGATAGTAAGGTGTGGAAAATCTGTGTTGGATCTTGAATTTCTCACATAGTTCTTGTACATCCTAATTCTTGAATGGTCACCCATTACCAGTGATAATGGTCATGGGTATTCCATAGCGACAGATGATGTAGTTCAAGATAAATGCATCAATTTATTTTTCTATGATATTTGTGAGAGGTACTGCCTCAATCCATATTGTGAAATATTCTGTAGTGACAAGGATGAATTTGTGACCATCAGATGAAGAAGGATTTACATTTCCTACTAGATAAGACCCCATTGATAGAAAGTACAAGATGTTTCCAAAGCATGAAGTTCTTGTGATGGTGCATGAATCAAATTCACATGGATTTGGCATTGTTTGCATGTTCTAGCTATCTGAAAACAATCTTGTTCCATAGTTGGCCAATAATAGCCCAAGCGTATGAGTTTTTTCGAAAGGGTAAGACCACTTGAATGAGTGTCACAAATGCCTTTATGGACTTCATGTAAGGCCTTCTCAGATTCTTCTTGTTTAAGACATCTTAAAAGAGTACCATCTAGACCTCGTTTAAACAGTGTATCCATGACAAGAGTATAATGGGAGGATTGGCGAATAAAGTTTCTCTTTTGATTTTTTAATAAGTCAGGAGGGAGGATATTATCTTTCAGGTATGTGTAAGTTTGACCATAACGGGAGGAATCATGCCTAATGAGGTGATAAATAGTTTGGGAATTAGGACAATTATGAGTAGGGTAAAACAACTCTTCCACCAGGAATTCATAATGATGTTGATTTTCCTGTGTCTGAAGTAGAGAAGCAAGTGTAGCCATGGCATCTACTTCTTTGTTGTCATTCCTTGGAATCTTCTAAAAAGTTATTTCTATAAAGTATTTCTTTATATCATCAACCATCTTTTTATAAGGCATTAACTTTTCGTCCTTTGTTTGATAATCGACATTGATTTGATTAATGATGAGTTGAGAGTCTCCAAAGACTTGAAGTTGTGTAATGTTTCATTCTATAGCCATTTTGATACCTCTAACCAAAGCTTCATATTCTGTTGTATTGTTGGTGCATGGAAAGCTTAATTTGTATGCTTTTGGAATTGTGTGACCTTGTGGCGTGATAAATAGAATACCTACTCCTGATCCATGTTGTATATATGAACCATCAAAGTATAATTGCCATGTTTTTGTTGTGACTATTAGGATATCAGCATCGGGAAACTCAATCTGCAAAGGACGATTATCCTGAAGCGGTGCCTCGGTTAGTTGGTCTGCAATGGCTTGTCCCTTTATAGCTTTTCTGTAAACATACTCAATATCAAACTCACTCAGGATCATGATCCATTTTGCTAGTCGTCTTGTTAATGTTGCCTTACTGAGTAAATACTTTAATGGATCAATTTTAGCTATCGACTTGATGGAGTGAGATAGTAGATAGTGTCTTAATTTTTGAGAAGCAAAAACTACCGCCAAGCATGTTTTTTCTATTGGTGAATAGTTGAGCTCGTATCCCACTAATGTTCTGTTGATGTAGTAAATGGCTCGTTCTCTTTCTTCATTATCCTGTTGTGCAAGAAGAACTCCTAATGATACTTCAGTGGTCGATACATAGAGTAATAATGACTTTCCTAGAATTGGTGATATTAGGATGGGTGGTTGCATGAGATATGCCTTGATCTTGTTGAACGTGTCCTCACATTGATGGTCCCACTTGAAATGAACATTTTTGTGTAATAGATGAGTAAATGGTTGATATTTATTAGCCAGTTGAGCAACAAATCTTCTGATTGATTGGAGTCTTCCTTGGAGTGATCTTAGTTGACTTATATTCTTGGGAGGTGCCATTTCCATGATTGCTTCAAACTTAACTGGATCTACTTCGATACCTCTAGCTGAAAGAATGTATCCCAATAGCTTGCTTGAGCTGACACCAAAGGCACATTTCTTAGGATTTAGTCATAGCTTATATTTTTCTAACCTATCAAAGATCTTTTCTAGTATTCCTATATGGTCTTCTCTATTGTATGATTTGTCCAAGATGTCATCCACATAGTCTTCCATGAATGTATGCATCATGTCATGGAATATTGTTGTCATATCTCTCTGATATGTAGCACCTGCATTATTTAGTCCAAAAGGCATGACATTCTAGTAGAAAGTACCCCATGGCCATGTGAAAGCTGTCTTTTCTTGATCTTCAGGTGCTATTTTAATTTGATTGTATCCAGAGAAACCATCCATTAGAGAGAACATGGAGTGTCCAGTAGTTAAATCCACAATGATGTCAATGTTAGGTAAAGGAAAGTCATCCTTTGGACATGCGTTATTAAGATCTCTGAAGTTTGTGCATATTCTGATGCTTTTATATGGTTTTGAAACAGGAACGATGTTGGATACCCATTGAGGATATGCTACAGGTTTGATGAATCCTACATCAAATAACTTCTTTAGTTCTTCTTTGACCAGGAGATCGATATGTGGATGTATTTTCCTGAATTTCTGTTTAACTGGTTTGTCTCCTGGATTGATATTTAAATGATGCATAATAAGCTTTGGATCCAACCCTGGCATGTCTGCATATGACCAAGTGAAATTGATTTGCCATCGTTTGAATAATTCTATATATTGTTGCATTTTTTCTTTTGATAGAGAATTTGCTGGATGTAGGATCTTTGGTTGCTTTGTTGTCCCAATGTTAACTGCCTCTGTTGGTTCGATCAAAATTGATGACCTTTCTTGATAGTGTGCAAGTAAAGTGTCAAATCTCCCATCTTCCAGCACCTTGAGGAGGTTTTCACCGTTAGATGCGTCCTTTCTTTTTACTTTTTCCTAATCTAATGTTGGCAAAAAATGGTTTTCAGCAATAGACCTGATATTGTTTTCTTTATTTTCCTTTTTGCGACTAGGAGATTTGTCACCCACATGACTGGAAGATGCGTTGCTGAAATTCTTGGTGAAATTTGTTATGGGTTCAATTGCATTAAGATATATAGATATGGCATGGTCATTTGGAAAGGTATCAATGGCAATATGTCCTCGATTTTCCCAATCAATAAGTTCAGGGTGGATTAGAAGTAGGGGATCATTAGGTTGAGATGTTTCGAGAGTATCAAGGGTCATGATGGATGTATCAAATTTTTCAATATGTATGTCAATTTTTAGAACGTTACTCTCATCAAAATGACCTCGCATAAGGAGTTCTTGATTATCCTCAATTAAGTCCAAGTTAGCTGAATGTGATTCTAATTCAAGTGAACTAGTTCCTAATGTTTTCCCTGCATACGTGTGAACTACATCGACTCCTACATCTTCTTCAAAGCAATTTTTTTTAGCTAATTCTTTAGATTGATAGGAATCCCAGTCCCATTCATTAGAATTTGTATCACTTACAGCTTGCAATCTACATATTTGTTCATATAGTGTTTGATTTGTTTCTTCATCTTTTATTTCTATATCTTTTCTTCTTTCATATTCAACTTCTTCTGGATTGAGATTGAGTTCTGTCAACTTTTCTATTAGCTCTCTGTGACTTGTATTAGCTTCTTTCTTGTTTTGATTAAGAGTTAATGCTGCTTGGGGGGTGCTTTTAGTTTGTTTTTCTTGTTGATTTGAAGCTTGCTTCTTTTCCCATTTCATGTTTGCTTGTGTTTGTTGTTTAGCTGATGTTTCTTCTCTTTCCATTTCCAGTTGTTCTTGTCTGCTTTCGTATTCCCCTTGTTGTTGGCTAAAAGATGTGTCTTCTGGTAGAGTAACTTGTCCATATCCTAAACCTATTTTGTCTGTAGCCTATTGAGTGTAAGGTTGGATAGGTTCTGATATACCTTCTTTTCTTTTCCCTATAGGACCTATTCCGATGTATCCCATCTTTCTGAGAATGTTGAATCCTTTTCTATACTTTTCTGTAGGTATGTGGATATTATTGATCTTTTGTTGAACTTCTTCATCCTTTTATAGCCACTGTAGTACATCTTTGTCTTCTATTTCCTCTGATAAGGTCCCAACACTAATAAATGGTCCATCAAATATTAAAAGATATTTTACAATTGGTTGTTGTTTAGAGTTTGATGGTTTTCCAAAGGATTTAGGAGAAACTGGTAATTGTGATATTGAATATTCTCCATTCCCTCAATATCTTAGCTGCATTTGTTTTTCCATACTTGACAAAATTGAGGCAAATGATTTTTCTTTAGATTGTGTGTTTGAAGATGATGCCTCCCTATTATGATGAACAATGACTTCTTGAGTTGGTTTGAGATTACTACAATATTGAAATGGATTTGAATCTACTGAGATCATGATTTCCTACCCATTGTAGGGAAACTTTAAGCACTGATGATTTGTTGATGGAACAACTTGTATGTCATCTATCCAGGGTCTTCCCAAGAGTATGTTGTATGATAAGTCTAAGTCTAGAACTTGGCATGCTTTGTCTTTCTGTAAAGGTCCCACTCTGATGGGTAACATCACAATTCCTTTAGAGGAAAACTCTTCTTCATCATAGGCTTTAATGGTGATCTTTTTCCGGGGATCAATTGCATCTTCTGAATAACCTAGAGCACGAACTAGACTCAAAGAGCAAATGTTTAAGCCAACTCATCCATCTATTAGGAGACATTTAACTCACATCTTATGAATGATGACTTCGATATGCAAGGGAGCGTTATGGGGATGTTGCAAGGACATGTCATCTTCTTCAATGAATGATAAGCAGTGAGGGGTTGTGAGCTGTCCCACCATGGTTTGGAATTGATCTATATTGAGATCTTTAGACACTTTTGTATCTACTAATGCCCTTTCTATAATTTCTTTGTGTGGAGGTGAAAGCTTTAAAAGTTCCAAGATGGATATTTGGGCAGGTGTTTTCTGTAATTGATCCACTAGATTGTATTGTTTGGTAGTGGATGACGTGTTAGTGGTAGGACCCGACAAAACAACTTTAGATTTGCTTCTTGTGATAGCATGAGTAGGTTCTTGATTTTTCTTTTCTTTAACTACAATCACATTTACCACATTATCATATGTATGAGCATATTTTAACTTCGCTTTACCCTTACCATTATTTGTTGTTGATGATTCACCCTTCTCATAGTTTGGAAGTGGAGTTTTAAAAGTTGTATGAGATTCATTTGTTGTATGTCCATCCACAATTATTGCTCCATTATCAATCAAATCTTGGATGACATGTTTCAACTGCTGACAATTATCTGTGTGATGTCCCTTGTTTCGATGAAATCGCAATAATGGTTATCATTACACCAAGGTGGTTTTACTTGAGGTTCGTAGTTCCTTTCTTCTGGTAAATTAATCAATTTGTTTGCGAGAAGTGTCTTTAGTGCTGACCCAAGGGGTTCACCAATGTTTGTAAATTGCCTTCGAAAGAAATTTTTGATAGTTGCTTTTTGGTGATTGTTGTTATCCACTATTCCATCATTGACGACATTATGATTTCTATTCCAAAACTTTGGCTTATCATTGTCATTGTTGTCAGGAGGATGAACTCTGTCTTTGTATATTTTCAACTCACCTTTCTTTATCATGGCTTCCTTCATTTTGATTCCATTATCAATCATCTTTCCAAAAATTTGATTTCCTTGCATTTTTAGATGATAACTCATTTGATCATTTAGGTTGTCGATGAATATGTCCATTTTTTCATACTTTGGCACTGTACAAGGGTATCGTGAAGATAACCATCTCCATCTTTGTAAAAATGTCATGAAAGGTTCTCTACTATTTTGTTTGGCATTACATAGGTCTAGCATTATTACTTCATGTTGTATGTTGTAAGAGTATTGTGAAACAAACTTATCCACCTATTCTAAGAATGATCCGATTCCAGGTGGAAGTTTGGAGAACCATTCCATAGCTAGTCCAGTTAAGCTTTTCAGAAATAATCTCATCAAGTAGGTATCCTCATGTGAAAACTCCATAATCATTGTACAAAATTATTGTATATGATCTTGAGGGTCAGTGATTCCATCATATTTTATGTATCTAGGAGTTTCAAAACCTATAGGAAATGGTATCATGTTTAGATTTATGTCGAATGGATAAGGACAAATTTCTTGAAGTGATTGTATTTGTTCTATGAGAGTTATTATAGGATTATCCACATGATTTGTTCTTTCATAACCATGATTGCATTCTAGGAGGATCTTGGTCTCTTCTTGTATCATCTCTACCCCTTCTTGCATCTTCATTGGGTTGAACGTTATTTAGAATTTCTACGTCATCTCTTTTGGGCATGTAAGTTTCCTCATTAGTTCTGATGTTACCAGGAATTGATGTGTCATTCATTTTGAGACCAAAATAATCCTCATATTGTTCATTATTAGGGGAAGGGTCACTTTTATTTTGTGTCAATTTGTTCACATCAAAATCTTGGGGGAGTGTAGCACCAATTCTTGCTAACATTAGGAAGTATTTTTCTTTGTCTCCCTCCAATATTTTCTCCATAAATTTATCAAATTGAGGATGTTTTTTATGTCTCTGACACATTGTTCTATTATTTCTTCTTCAACTTGTATTTCATCTTCGTGTTCCATGGTTCTATAATCTTTGATTATTTCTAATGTTTCGATTTCCATCTCTAAGATCTTTCATCTCTGAGCTCTAGTTAAAACGGGCACACATGTGTGTTAGATATTGTGCTAGGATTCGATTGTATAAAATTTGTTTTGATAAGTGATCAATTGTCAATGTAAATGCGATAGAGTGATATGACATGAAAAGATGATTCAAGTGTTTCAAAGTTTGCAAGTTTTTCGATCTTCGGTTTTGGAGTGCAATGATGATGATTTTGATAAAAACCAAGTCCAATAGGAATGATATATCCTACAATGTGGGGCAAGGTTATCCTGACCAAACGTTGTAGTTTCATGATAGAGGATGATATATCCTGATGATAAACTATGTTTTGGGTGATCAATTTATCAAAGAGGGTGATGATGCACTTTGAGATGTTTAGATATTGATTTTGTTGAATGTAAATACTTGTAAATATTGAGGTGTCTATCTCTAGAGTCCAATTTGACAGATGATAACTTGACCAAGCTAACCAAGAAGACAATCCAAGCACAAAATGACAGATAATAGGTGTTTATGCTCACTGTAAACTAACAAAGTAGATATGATAGATCTGAAAAAGACATGCAAGAAGACAGTTCTGGATAGACAAAGACATAAATTCGTAGACAAGCTATACAACCCCAAATGATACTTTAGATAGGCTCATACGACAAACTAGAAATATCACATGACAAAAGACATAAACTCATATGAGCTTTCTCATAGAACCAGACGACAAATGATGACACAAAATCCTCTGCTAAGATGACTCGTACGATAATTCTCATTGGACCAGACAATGAAAGATGACACAAATGTTTCTGTTAAATTGGCTCATATGACAATTCTCATAGACCATATGACAAAGTAGATACCTCGTACGACAAAATTTAACAAACTCGTATGACAGAGGACTGAACAAAGTAGATACCTCAAGCACATTACGCTACCTAAGGAAGTTGGCTAAGAGAGAAAACCTTTGCTTGCAAACTTAGGTACACACCTAATAATTAATCAGAATACGACTACTAAGTCTCACACAATGGATTCTCCATGTCGTATTATCCGACTCCAAATGCTAATGGGGGCATGATATGGCAAGTGTCTTGGGAGAGTTACTATCTCTCTTGTACAAATATTATCCCTCTTCTAGAGGTGAATCAGGTAGCTTCTAATTTTAATTGGAACTAGTAAGGCATCCATTCGGTGTGTCGGGGTATAAACTCAATTCAGAGGTCTCCCAGCCTTAAAAACCAAGGTTTGATATACCCGAAGGTACGAAGGAGAGCTATCCCTGAGCACTGTTGTTGACTTGATTTTCATCAAATCACATTTATTTTATAGTGGGTTGGATTAATTGGCATTAGTTGTTCCCACTTGGGTCGTTCCCCTCTCACCGACCTTAATGGCTTAGAGTTATTAGCTCCTCGAGAGGGCAGGCCCACTAAAGATATGCACTATTTAAAGCAAAGGATGAGTCTAGCTTCCTGATCACCTAAGAAAGGTGAGAGAATACTTGCCTTTCATCAAAACACATCATACATGTTTGTTCATTCCCTTTAGCAAAAACAAGCGTGCCTAGAAAATTTAAAGAAGACATAAAGTTGGTTGAGTCCTCCTAGGCAACCTGCAAAATAGATACATTAGTAGTCATGATTTGTTTTGGTGAAATGAAGCTTTGACAAGCGTAATCTTTGACAATCATCCTGCAAAAACTAGTTAGGCTGTCAAATAACTTACAAATAGGCCAGGGTTAGCATTAGTAAAAGTCAAATTGAATCATGAAAACCCTAAAATGCAAACTGTTTTGAAAACATAGAAACATAATTTCGTATGACAATTCTCACCTGATTGTATGATAATTCTCTTTTCTCATACGAGGACATAAAGGAACTCGTATGAAATTCTGAATCAGACCTGACTAACAACCTGCTAAATTAGAAATTTGATGATGCTAAGAGGCCAAAAATGAGTTTTTTGGCCCCACGATGGGCGCCAAAATGTCGTGCCTATGATGTGTGATACCAGCAGTTGCAACACAAGCACTCAATAGATCATACAAGCATGGTTAGAAAATAATAAGCGAATAAAGATGAACCATGAGAAAGTGACCTTTCACCTCCTAAGAGATGCGAGTATGGATTTGCTCTCAGATCTGGATAAGCAATCCCAGTGACTTGACTACACCTAGATGGAGGATTTGAAATGATAATGATATGCAAAGATGCAATTGATTATGCGAGATTTATCCAAGAGACTAATTAAGCTAATGCTATGCATTGATTAACCTACATGATTCAACAATTATGCTAGAAAATCATCAAATTAAGCTAATGCAATTGCCTTAGTAACAATGCCTAAATTGATAATGAGATGGGATCTGCCTATAATAATAATGCATAAGATGAAAATGAGATGGGATCCTTATTGCTCCAAAATGGGGTATATTTATAGGATTTCCAAGGCCAGGGACGAGGTGGCAGGAATCAACGGTCAAGATTGAGTCTGAAGATATCAAGGGTGAAATTGGATGAGGTTGGAGGAAGGGACACTTGTCACATCTATGGTGACAAGTGTCAAGGAGTGTTGCTCATAAAAGGGCAAGTGTCTAAGAGAGGAGACATGTGGCCAAAGTGCCATGTGTCTCAAGAAGAAATATCCACACCATAGGAGGTTAGGATAAGGATGTTAGAATGTGAAAGATAGGATAGGGTTAGTTAAACCCAAGGTTAGGTGGAATGGGTTAGGTTAGAGGGATGGTTAGGTTAGGTGGTTAGAAGTTAGGAGGCATGTGGGTAATTTGAATTTAAAAATTCAAAAAATAGGAAGAGACTAATTAATTCTCAACAACTCATAAATTGATTTGTTTTAATTAATTAGAGGATTAGAAGAATTGATTTAAATGGGGGGAAGATTAATTAATTTGAATTAATTAATCAAAGGGGACTATGGAAATGAACCTATTAAATAAATCCGTAGATTTATTAATAAGTAGATGAAAGGGAGAACTTAATCAAATTGCTTAATGAATTCAACTAAATTAGGAAGGGGGATTAATTAAATAATTGCTTATTTAATTAATTATCTTCAGACCATTTTTAGGTGTATACAAAAACACTACCTCGACTTCTAAATTACAAGACAATATCACCTATATATATAAATCATCAACCTTGATAACAAGGTCGGCTAAACCCTACTCATAATTACAAAATTACATCACACAATGAAAAGATCGATCACCAAACCAATATAATGATTTACATGACATAACATGCACCTAAATCAAATTCCCAAACACTCAACTCCATTGAAAATCATGCCAAGATCAACCGCAACACATTACACCACCAGAAATACCACCTAACATGAAAAATCATCACTAGTTCATAGAAACCATCAAAAATCGCACAATGATCAATACGGATCATATTAAAAAAAGGATATGACTAGGAAACACCAACAAGCATGTCAAAATCATCAAAAATAGCTACGCCAACACCACTTATCAAAACTTCAGTTGTCAACATCTGAAAGCTCAAGAACATAACCAATCAACAAATGTCACAAAGAAAGATAACTTGCATAGCACCAAACCATGATCCATCTGAAATAAAGATACACAAGACCATCCCAAACAATATCCCAAAATATCATCACAAGATCTGATCACAATGGCATATACCGAAGGAAATACTGAAAACTACAAAACAATGATCAGCAAAAAAAAACTACAAAACTAGATCATAAGATTTCCCCAATCTGCAAACACCGGAGCAAATCACAGGAATATGTTTACATCCTTGAAAAAAAAAAATCCTAGCAGAAACAATGACCAAAAATCTCCAATAGAGAGAGAGAGAGAGAGAGAGAGAGAGAGAGAGAGAGAGAGAGAGAGAGAGAGAGAGAGAGAGAGAGAGAGAGAGAGAGAGAGGTATGTAGAGAAATAGATGTAGGGAGGGAGTGAGGGGAGGTATCTATGGAGAGGGAGAGAGGAGATAGAGATAAGTAAAGATGGGGAGGGAAGAGGGGTGGGGAGGGGGAGAGAGGTGAGATGGAGAGGAGAGAATTTGTGTGAAGTAGGTAGACAAGAGAAGGGAGATAAAGAGTAGAGTAAAGGGTGAGAGAGATAGGATTAGAACTTGGGGAGAGAGATAGATCTAGATATCAAGGGAAGCAAAGAGAGTGAAATAAAGATAGAGAGAGAATGAGGATAGGAGCTTGGTGATTATTTAAATTTGACTATGTCTGAGAAACTATAAGATCTATAGATTGGGAGAGAGAGGAGAGAGTGAGATAGAGAGAGGTAGAGATGATATGAGAAAGGTAAAGGAGAGATAGAGTGAGATAACTTCAAGGATAAGAAAGGTAAAAGACATATTTTAAATTTCACTTATACTTAAATGTTATATTTAATGTATACATCTTGCTGAAAAATATAAGGGTTAAGTGTATAGGGTTGAAAGTTTAGTGTTGAGGGGAAGTTTTATATATATATAAATTTATGTGAGAAAAACGCGTTGTGCTATGCTCAATAATAAGAACATACATTTTTTTCTTATTAAAGATAACACATACATCTTTACATATGATAAAAGAACATACATATTTTTTATTCAAATAATACATCTTGGCTTGTACTTATGCTTGGATGACAAGCCTTAGGCTTGGGATATTCATTTGCCTCATTTTGATGTGATTTTTTCTTCCTTTCTTGTTTCTCAACTTTCTCATCATCAAGTTTACACATCATATATTGGGTGTTAGTAAAATTACCACCATAATTTATCACATCTTTTGAGCTTTCTAACCATAATTTTTTTTAGATTTGAACTACATTAACATTTTTTTCTTTTTTTTCTTTCAACAATGTTTCAATAAAACTTTTGACCAACTTGTCCAAATCTGAAAAAAAAAAAAATATAATATTTTTATACACTTTATTCTTTACACATTAAAAAAAAATACATTTTTTATTTTTTTGGTGCAAGTTATGTGGCTCGCATGCTTGTTGATATGATTTCTAGGATGCATCCACTTTGAAAAATCATTAAGAAAAATGCTCAACAAAAAATTGCAAAAAAATATACAACTTATAGTACTCACTCTTAACTATATTTCTAATTTTGGGTTTTTTAAAATACTAAATGCAACTAAAAACATTTGGGGTCACACACTATACACTATATTATGTTTTGCTAAAAAAGAATAAGAAAAACTTTATGTGCGGGAAACATTTGATCCTCTTAATCTTATAAGTTTTTGAAAAACTTTAGTAGTTTAGAAACTAGATTCAAAATACTAAAATTTATGTTCTTTTGGTATCTTCAAATTTTGAGTGCATGAGTCTCAAATTATTCCTCCAAGTTCAAGTTTAGTTGATTTTAGAAGAAAAAAAAGTGGCACTTAAGACCCCCTTTTTGTGCCCCATCTTGGTGCACTTACCCAAGATCCAAGACAAGTAAGGCTGCCGCATTATTCTACATAATTGAAAGACATATTTGAAAGTGAGTTGTATAATAACATAATATTAAAATTTAAAAAATTAGTAAAATTAATTAAAGAAGTATCTTTGTATAATGAAAGAAGTTAAGTATTTTCATGGCACAAATAAGAAAATAATCCCAAATTACTCTCTCTCTCTCTCGCACACACGCACGCGCGTAAATCTAGAGGAATAATGATTTAAACATTATTGTAAGAATAACTAGATACCCTCACAATTTTTGGACAAGAGTCTCTACCTTTCTTCTAGACCACAACCATTTGTTTATTTTATACTCATAATACAACCCATGTATAATAGAATGATAATAAATGTTGACCCAACCAGATATTAGTACAAGGAGTCAATATCATGCTCTAATTTATTAATATTAATTATATAAATTAACTATTGAGTAGTAGAAAATCAACTAATTTAACAAATCTCTTAGAAATAATAAATATTTTATTTTCCTGAAGGGTTGTGTCTCTCAATAATATTCAATTAATAAATTACATGCTAGTACTCTTGAGAATAATATCCAAACCTTATATATCTTTGTACTCAAGGAAAAACTGAAGGGTCTATATTATTCTTAGTTTGGCACCAAAGATCTTATGTTCTATGCATCATGTAATTATAGATAATATGAGACCTATAAACTTGATATGATCCAATTATGGTGATATCTAATAATGATGTTTAATTTTGAATTTATCGTATCACGAACTCTTTAATACCCATGCATAACTTAATCCATATGAGACATTCAATTCATTTTAAATTTGGTTATTTTGAATGAATAATTAATGATAATTGGGTTTTTAATTTAATATCATTCCAACCTCATTTTATATTTGTGATTACTCGTGATTCATAAGGTTCTAAAACATTATTCCCTAATTTTATTATAAGTGATATGGATAATTGTTGTTTAAGAAACAAGCATCTAGAGTATTATTTTTTAACAAGTTTATGAAAAATAAGTTTGTGATTGTGATCATTAAAAAAAACCCCAAAGTGTCAATATTTGTGCATTCAAAGATAAGTCATCTCGATTTCAATTACCATATAGTAATGTTTATCTTGGTTTTCTCTTCTAGGTTATTGGTCCATGTTTAATCTCAATTGAATTCACTAATTAACAAACATTCAAAATTATCGGTTTCCATGTGTTTAGTTTTATCTTAAAACCTTTTAGAACAATATATCTTGCTTTGTTTCACAATTCTCCTTTTTAAAATATAGCTAGGTAATTTATTATCTTAATGTGTGGAGGATTTGGTTTAAATGGTCTAGACAATGCCTGATGATCATTGGTGATCAAAATGAAATATTTATGAGACCCTTAAGTTATAGACATGGTTAAGCATACACAATACACTTGATGTACAATCTAAGGCCACACTAATTTCCTTCGTATTATCTTGCCATCTGGAAATGTCTTTTTATTTTATCGTTTATTAGATGTTGATTCTATAGACTCCAAACTACCTTTGTAAATTGTTTATAAACTCTCTTACTAAATGAGATACCTATTTTTTTAAGGCATTCCCTCAATTCTCTTTTCTACTAGATTATTGATTCTTTTGCACTATCATAACAATACCTAAGGCATCCCAATTCTCACCCATCATTAACTACCCACAAATCCCCTCTCTAAAAAATCTTAGGAGATGTGGGTCTTGCAACTTTAGTTGACTAACTCTCAATGACTAATTTACTAAACTCTTACACTTAGCTTAAACATTTTGATTCTCCTAATTGATTGGCTTAACTACTAGTATACAAATCTAAGTAAAAAACGTCTAGAGATATCAAATTTCAAAATTCATCCATTATATCGTCACTGGATGAGTTTGAAATTTTAATTTCAATTATAATAAAATATTTAAAAATGAATTAGTTTAATTCAAAGTTTGTAAATTTTATTTCAATTTATTTATTTTTGTATAGTTGAGATTTTTCAGCATCCATATTTATATCATTCATAGCCTAATGCTTATATAAAGAACATCAAATTTATTTTGGGATATTTCTTATATTTTCATACTATAAATTGATTGTAAGTCGGTAATGTAAATTGAATGGGTCTAGGTGAGACAAGAGTGGGGAAGTAGAACTATCGATGTAATCATTTTCTTCGTGACCACAATTAGCTTTGTGGTCCACTCAATGATGTAAACTGTATAGGTTTTTTGATCCAAACCTTTTCGCTTTTGTAAACACATGACCCTTAAATTATCTACACCTTCTAAAACCTACAATTACAAATCAATTACCTATTAAAGTGAATGCAATGTGATGTGTGTAGGGTTATCATATTTGACCACACTCATGTCACCTTACTCAAGGGGGATTGTACTATTGAAATCTTTTAATGATCCATAAGTTTGATGATTTGTAATTATCCTTATTCATAATTTTTAAAAATTATTTTATTTAAATCGATATGTAATCTATAATAATATCTAGTTTACAAATTTATTTTCAAAATACATGATTATTTTAAACATAATATTTTATTTTAGAATTTTGCTAATATACCTGACTTAGACTCTAACCAATTCGCCTTGGTTAAACTCTCACTAAGTGATTCACATTGATATCTTATGTCTAGTCAACATATCTCCCCTAGAATCCAATCAAATATTATTTCCCCATTACATAAACTGAGAGCTTACCAATTCTAACAACCAACAAAATTCAAATTTGTCCAATGGAATAACAATCACAACTAGAGGCACAATGCAGGCAATAAATGCAAGTACACTGGAGGTGGCTTCTTAAACCCTAGTGATGACAATGAAAAACTCAACAAAGGATGAAATTGAATTTTGAGCCAATGTAAATTTGGAGATGAAGAAGATGGCAATTTTGGTGTCTTCCCTAAAGTCAACATTTGGGCAAATAATGGGTGAAGGATCTTGTTCCTTTTTCTTTTGGTTTCTCTCCTTTTTGTTGGGGATAAAGTTAAGGCTATTCTTTTTTAAGATGAATGGGTTCAAGAGGAGGATGAAATTCTCTTGGATGTCCACTTGGAAGCTCGTCTAAAGGAAATTATGCATGTTGGGGATGTTGGACACAATGGATCACTAAGAGGGGGGTGAATCAATGATTTAACCATTTTTCTTTCAAATAGGGATATACCGGTACTGTATGAAGCAAACAGAATGCAGATCGGTAAGCCAAACTATGCAAATGAAATTCATGAAAGGATTTGCTATTAACATCAAAATAGCTCATACACCAAAATGCATCACATAACAACATATATACGAGGAAAACCCAATATGGGAAAAACCTCGGTGAGAATAGTTGCTGGAGATCTTTTGCTCCAATCCAGCCTCACAATAAAATTGATCTGATTACTATTTTAGGGCACCAACCCAGCAAGCACCAACCCTTCAGCAATTTATAGGCTACAACCTAAAGGAGCTACAACCCCTGCACTAAGCACCTACTTAATGAAAGAAATATGATGATTCAAATGCAAAAATAACTTCCCTGTTGCAAATGAAGTTTTGCAACCTTTCAATACACTGCTCTAGAGGTTTCAATCTTACTGGTCTGTGAAATCTCCACACTCATTGCAACACTACCTTTATGCTGGTTCTTCCTCTATCAAAAAATTCCCTTCCTTTGTTTGTTGGATTCACCTCACACCTTCTCACACTCTAACATGTTATGTCTTTGCCAATTCACACCTTGCCGGTTTCTCCTTCAACACACAGTCACTAGATATTTTCTTTGTTTTTCACTTAAACAATCTTTTTCTCCATCTTTCATACACTAGCATAATCACATATCATTCCGTAGCAACAACCTCGTCGATTTTAGACTTCTATATTTAAAAACAAGTTTTGCCACCAAAAACAAATTCAAACATCAGATGGTTAGGGTTTCTTTCCTTCAACCAAATCTACATCAAATCTTGTTTGATCTGCCTTAGATCATTCACCTACTATGGGAAGATGCATCTGTACAAGTTTTTATTCATCCAATGCATGTTTTATAAAAATAGCAAACATTACCCTGCTTTATGGCCTTGATCTTGGTCGACCTCATCTTGTCCAGTTGTTTCTAACTAGAGGTCAATCTCTCATCGGATTTCATGCTCTGATCACCATGCCAACAAGTACCTGATCATTCTTTGTCGTCCATTCTACCTTGAGTCACAACAGTCAGATAATATCCTGTGATTTTTGGATTTATCATTTAATGACCACCAACTGCACGGACAACCATGTCGATGAACATTTTATCAACCTCTATATGTTTGCCACCTTAGGTCCCCATGACACACATCAACATACTTTCAACTCACCAACAAAGAGTCGGTTCCACCCTGAACATCCCTGCCAATACAAACCCTTCTACGGGTACAGATATTTACCGGTATGCCAAATACACTAGACAACCACTATTATCGATATTACACAATACTGACAGTTCATCTAACCTTCTGGTGTGTCTTCATGCCATTTGTTCAGTTCAGCTCACTGGGTGTTGTTGTGATTCATCTAATATTCTGCCTCTTCATCACAATCAAACAACCAACCTTTGTACTGGTTTATGCTTCACCGGTTAATAATCATGCATGCCAACTCACTCTTGCATCTCACCTTATACCGGTGATATCTTCTGTCAACACGTGATCATACTTCTCTTCTTTATGTCAGTTCAATCTTCTTCACCCTACTGGTAGCCTGCAATACCATTTGACATCAATGAAAATTCAATGCCAACAATCTCCCCCTTTGGCATTGATATCAACATTTTCTATTTCGGTTTCTCTCCTCCTTTGACAACAATGGAAAAGGGAACCTTAGTCTGACACCAACCATACTACTAGAGTCTACCCATAATCACTCTCTTGTCTACATCCGATAGGATACATTCTCCCCTTGTGTCCATGCTTCATGATTCAAGAGTCATAGGATAGTAACAATTGTTGACTCCCCCTGAACCATACATCCTCCTACACATTTAAGTGTTGTCAGATGGTGGGATAACTCCCATCTTATGTCTCAAGTACTCAAATGGGCCCAAAGGAAGTGGCTTGGTAAATATGTCAACAATCTTCTCACCAGTTGGAACATTTTCTACTATGACCTCCTTGTCTACTTCCTTCTCCCTCAAGAAGTGATACTTGATTGCAATGTGTTTTTTCCTTTAGTGCATTACTGGCTTCTTGGAGATGTTGATTGCACTTGATTTATCACACCAGATTGGAATAGGTTCCGATATCTCCACCTATATGTCTTTAAGTGTTTTCTTCATCCACAATATTTGTGAACAACATGCAGTAGCTACTATATAATCTAGCTCAGTAGTAGATACTGACATTGAATATTTCTTCTTGATGTGCCATGATACTAACCAGTCTCCTAAGTAGAAAGAACCTCCACTTGTACTCTTCTGATCATCAATACTTCCTACCCAATCTGCATCAATATAAGTTGTTGTCAGTTGACACTCAATTGGTTGGTTTCGATATGTTGTCATTGATGGCAACATGATAATTTATTTTGGCTTCTTGTTTTTGGTTCAATTGTGTACTGGCAAGCACTTCACGGACACTTTACTGACACCGGCACCGACACTGACACCAGAAGGATGGAAGGAATTCTCAGGTTATCGACAATGCAGGCAAACATGGTTTAGAATAAGGTTATCGGTATTGCAGGCCGACATCATTTGGAGATTAGGCATCAACAATTATTTTTGATATTCATATATTTATGTTATCTAGTTGACATGTATATTGATATTGTAATTATCTTTGTAAGTCGACAGGAGGCATGGTAAATTATAAAGGGTATATAGGTCAGTTGGTTAGACCAATTTGGGTAATGGATGTATAGGAGAATATGATAATGTTATGTAATGCAAAATATATGAGAGAGACCATGTATGTGAGGATATTTATGTAAAGGGGTATTCTGGTAAGAGTTTAGGGTTTCAAACCTAAATAGACAGAGCTTAATTGGAACTGTATTCAGGCATAGAAGATGTTATCTTAGTAGTGTTGGCATATGCACACTCCAATGAGACATTGTATGTGATTGAAGGTTTTGTCATTGATGGCAACCTTGCAATCCTATGACACTGGCAAAGGCATTATACTGGCATCAACATAACACATTCTACACCAGCACTCAGGACACCGACATCGACACAAAGAAAAGAAGTATACCAGCACAGAGGCCGATAGGATTTTGTTATATTATATTTTGTTTATTATTTTGTGAGCCGACTTGGCATATTGTAAAATGACTCTTATATATAAAAGAGATCATTGTAGACATTTTGTAATAAGCAAGGAAGCATTAAGGAAAAATATTAGGCAGACCTATTATACGAAATATAGGCTAAGGGTTTATGTAAGAAGTAGAGCAGCAACTGGTACTAGATCAAGCATTATAGATGCTATTGTAAAGAAATACAAGATATTGGATTTGTATAATCCTCATTGTAAGTCAGTGAGACTTCCCATTGAGCAGTGAGCTCTAGGCAGTTGGCCTTCCTGCATGTGCAGGCCCTTATTGTAAGTAATATTCTCTTATTGGCCAGTGAGTGAATATTGTGGGTCACAAATCCCACCGAGGTTTTTCCCACACCGGGTTTCCTCATTAAAACCTTGTGTTATGGTATGTTTTTCATGTGGATGTTCTTGATTCTATTTATTGCATTATTTCTTGCATACCGGTACACTATTATAATATGTTTTGCATGTTTTAATTTAAGAAATATTGAATACCAGTTAGATACTGATTCATCCCCCCCCCCTCTCTCTTAGTATCTGTGGGATTCCTAACAATTGGTATCAGAGCCTGGTCCTCTATTTTCAGAAGCCTGACAACTTGAGGAAGATCTTGACACTGGTGAAGATGGAGAATCTGATGAAGAAACTTGAACGAGCTCTTATAGACTATGATGCAGAGAAATTGAAAAATATCAAACTGGAAGATGATTTAAGGGTAGCTCAAGATATCATTCAGGCACTTCAAGAAAATTTTACTATTGCAAGAAATAAGAGAAGAGAACTTTGTGAAAAATTGCAAAATGAGAATGATGAAAAGGAATCACTTAATGATATGATAAACAAGTTGAAACAAGAGAACATGACAACAAAGAATGAGATGCAGGATATGATTATGAGATTTTGCAAAGAAATTGAGAATAGGAAGAAGAATGAAGAAGAATTGACCAGAAGACTAAGTGATGCAACAAATGAGAACACAAGACTTAGATATGAAAATGACATGTTGAAGATAGATCTGATGCATAATTAGAATGACTCAAATGAACTAATGAGACAAAAACAAGTCTTAGAAAGAGAACTAGAAACTGCAAATCAACATAAAGAAAAACTCAAGAAAAGCTCAGAGGAACTTGGCACCTTGCTAAAGAATCAAAAACCTAAAGGTGACACTTCTAGAATTGGCTTTGAATTTGGTGAAAGCTTCGGCACTGCAAATAGTCAGGATCACAACAAACCGATAAGACAACCTAATGCTTATAAATTCAATGGAAAATGCCTTAACTGTAATAAGTATGGTCATAAAGCAAATGAATGTAGATTTAGAAATTATCAGAATATCAACACACCCACCGGTCAATGTTCTAAATGCAACAAAGTTGGTCACAACTCTGAAAATTTCAGAATGAATGTGAAATGTTATGTTTGTGGAAGATTTGGACATTTATCTAATCAATGTAAAACACAAACTAGCATAGGTTATGGGAAAGCTATTTAGAAGAATAATGTAACTTGTTATGCATGTAACAAGATTGGGCATATTGCAAAATTCTGTAGAAGTAAAGGAACACTGGTAGACAAAAAAAGTTCTAGCTTGAAAGGTAAAGAAAAAGTTGAAGAGGTTAAGCAAGAATTCTCAAAACAATGGATTAGAAAAGTTGATCTAAATATTGGGAATACTCCTCCACCGGTAGAACAAATCAATGCTTCACCGGTAGGATAGAGTGATGCTTCACCGGAAGGATAGAGTGATGCTTCACTGGAAGGATAGAGCACTACTCCACCGGCAGGAAGTTCTTCATCTAATTGAAGAAAGTTTCCTTGAGGGTTTGGTAATCTAATGACACATGTGCTATTATTCCCTTGGTTAGAGATAAGAAGTTGAAATTTTTTTTACCGACAGAAGCGAATACTTAACCGACATGCATTTAATGTGGTAGATGGCAAAAAGACACTATAAAATTGAGGTTTTGGCTCCATTTCATTTCACCAAGATTTCAAACCTACGAAGAGCATGAAGATTTTGAGCTAAGGCATTTCGAGCAAGAGGCAAGAACACTCCAAGCAATCAACCATCCTAAAGGTAGTACAAGGTATTTAATCATGGCATCCACCTCTGTAATTGAATATATAGAAAACCCTACTATTATCGAAGTGATAAAAAGACCCAGGCCCATATTTTAGTTAGTTCCTAAGTTAGCTAAGAAAGATGATACCTTAGGTGCTTTTTCTCAAATTCCCAAGGGAGTTGTTTATGCTGAAGACCCCAGAATTTACATCCACTGCAACATTGAGGAACTAGGAGATGAAGAGATTAAAACCATGTTTAAAACTATGATATGTGATAAAACCAGCAATGTAAAAGATGAACACAAGATCATTGAAACCCTAGGATTTATAGAGATCCTTAGCATTCCTAAATTCCCCAAGGATGTGATTAGGATAGTCTTATGCAGGGTACATGGTGAATTTTTTTGGTTAGATGCAGTCCACAAAATCACTAAGGAAGCTGTGAAAGCTATCACAGGGTTACCGACCACCGGTAAAAGGCCAAATAAAACCAAGAAGGTATCCAATGACCTAGTTACAAACCTAACTGTTGCAACATTCGACAAAAGGTCCCTAAGAGTTAATGATGTAACAGACATTAATGTGAGATTTATCAACATGATATTAGGATATAAAGCTACTCATGCAAATAGACTCAATTTAGTTTCAAGTTTATGCATTAAGAGTGCTTATGATATGGTCACAGAAAATACTAAGATTGATATATGTGAGTGGTTAAAAGATGAATTAATTGACAACCTTGGAAAGATTAAGAAGGACAAGAAAGGAACTTTCAGGTTTGGAAATCTGTTAGTATGTCTGATGCTACATATAACAAAATAGGTTCTCGGTATAGGTTACAAAGAACTTGGATATGATATACCGGTAGGCAAACAGTTAACAAAACTATTCAATAACATGGGAGAAAACAAGGAAAACAATATTCATGACTTCTTTCAAGCATTGAAGGCCAAAATGAAGAAAATAGTCAAGTTATCACAAAAGATTGTCGACAAATACAAAGATGAAATATGCTTTGTCATCAAGAAGGATGAAATCTGGATGGAAGTAGTCATCCCTAGGACAGTTTGGGTAACCGAGATGGGCTATGAAACAGATGATCATATAATTGAAACATATGCTAAAGCACTTCTAGAAGCCCCCAGAGAACCTAAGGAAGAAATATTTGGTAGTGCAGAAACTATTGAAAGCCAAATACAATCAAAGAAAAGAGTGAAAAAGGTTGAGGTAGTTGTAAGGAAAGGTTCCAGACAAGCAAAGGCCATCAAAGAAGATGTGTTGAAGAAAATCAGTATTACAAAGGATGAGTTAGCAGCTCCACAACCTAAAACTCACCTATCACTGGTAGGTACTTCTTCAGGGAGTGACATGCCTGCAACTTTCAAAAGAGTTGTAAGGAAAAGAGATCTCTCACCGACAACCACACCCTCACTCAGGAGGACAAGACAAAAACAACAAGCAGTGAGATCTCCAGTAAGAAAGGCTACACCAAAGAAGAAGAAACTGACACCCAAAAAGAAGAAGAGGACAAACAAAGACTTGGCCCCTTTTGATATATTGCTGCATGAAATTACAGAGGAAGGTAAATTGAAAAATATAGAGAAAATATATGACACTTTAACAGCTGATGAAAAAGAACAAGTTGAAAATAGTGTTATATTGCATATGGATATGTATAAGAAGTTTTTGATGGAAGTAGTAAATGAAATCCTAGATGAATTATTTAATAGACTAGAAGCAAGAAGACAAGAAGTAGTAGAATTGGACAAGAAGATAAAGATTGAAAAGCTACTTGTTGTTTATCTGGTAAATTCACCCAAAGAAATTGATGACCTAATTGCTCAAGCCAACCGGTCAGTATTTTCTACTACAAACCAACACATTGCTTTAATGGTTGGAAGAGTAAGTGAAGTGACTGAGGAAACATAAAATGGATGGGATATATTCCTAGTTGAAAAAGAAAAACAAGAAGAATACAGGAACCCCAAACCCATAAAATTTTATCAGAAAGATAGAGACAAGGGTAAAGGTAAAGTTGGTGGACCACCTAGTATCAAGGTTAGAGACAACTTACCCCCACCTCCTTTGATTACTCCACCGGTAAAAACAACAGCTACAGAAGATCAACAGGCAGTTGAGAATATGGATGTAGAGGATGATAATCCTAATCCTGAAGTCTTATATACTATGGATGTTGATACTCAAAAGATCAACATAGTGGTAGACAAAGATATAACTGATAAGACTGACATGGCTAGTGAGCCTCCGGTAGCTGAGCAAACTGAAAAAACACAGGAGAAACCGGTAGAAGACAAAGAGAAAAAGGTAGACTAAAACTGAGACAATGCAACAAATAGAGCAAAAGGCACCGGAACAGGAACAACAACAACAGGAATAGGAACATAAGGAAACAGTGCCACCGACAACTGGAGAAATAGAAATACCATTTCTTAAAGAAATGTAGACACAAATAGACCTACCAGAGGTCAATATAAGCTTGGTTACTTCCACTGATGGTACTCAAAATGTTGGTTCATCATCAAGCTTCAAATCAACTAATGTGACTGAGGTACTATTAGATTCAATCAAAAAGATAACAGACTGCAGCTCACAATCTTACAAGGCAATTGATGATACCATACCAATTTTGAAGGTAATTGCTCCTAACTATAATATAGACAATAAATATTCTTTAGGACAACTTGATACACTGTGTAAATATATCACAGAAAACATTGAGAAGTAGAAATTGAAAAAAAAAAATTCTTTGATGAGCAAATAAAGAAGTGTAACAGAGATTTTGACACACTTCTACCAGAATTGTGTAATTTATTGAAAGAGTACAAAACTTTGTACAAAGACACCTATAAGACAAATTTTTTGACTGTAGATATAGACAAAAAGAAGAGCAAGGTACAAGATGAGATCAATAAACTTGCAAATAATTTTGTTAACTCACCGAATACACTATCAGTTTTTGAGGAGAAGATAACAAATTTTGAAGAAGAATTACTTAAATTGGAAAGAGAGAAAGAGAGAATAGTGAATAAGGAAAAACATTTGAGACTAAAACTAAGTCCAAGATTGGACTATCTAGCATCACTGCAGAAGGAAGTATCTGAGGCACTAATACAGGGATAGAAAACACCGACAGAGCATTTGCAACATCTCACCAATACAGTGAAGAGAATAGAGACAACAATAAAGGATAGCAAGAAGTTTATGGATAGTATAAACTTGATTTTGGGAGATCTTTTTCAAATCGTAACCACCTAGTTACAAGGTTGAAACTACAAACTCTACTGACATCTTGACAACCTTTGTCATTGATGCCAAAGGGGGAGTAGTAGGATGAGAAAATTCAATACCACAGGAATCATATGCTCAGGGGGAGGACACACATTTTTGGTAACATTTTTGGACTTCACATTTTTGGATACATTTTTGAAATTTCTCATGAGTGTTGCCATCAATGCCAAAGGGGGAGATTGTTGGCATATGCACACTCCAATGAGACATTGTATGTGATTAAAGGTTTTGTCATTGATGGCAACCTTGCAATCCTATGGCATCAGCAAAGGCATTATAC
The DNA here is from genome assembly GCF_030272615.1 of Cryptomeria japonica. NCBI lineage: Eukaryota > Viridiplantae > Streptophyta > Pinopsida > Cupressales > Cupressaceae > Cryptomeria > Cryptomeria japonica. The sequence continues at coordinate 501,162,900 of NC_081406.1, forward strand.
TAGCATCAGCAAAACACATTCTACACTGGCACTCAGGACACCGACATCGACACAAAGAAAAGAAGTATACCGGCACAGAGGCCGACAGGATTTTGTTATATTATATTTTGTTTATTATTTTGTAAGCCGACTTGGCATTTTGTAAAATGACTCTTATATATAAAAGAGATCATTGTAGACATTTTGTAATAAGTAAGGAAGCATTAAGGAAAAATATTAGGCAGACCTATTATGCGAAATATAGGCTAAGGGTTTATGAAAGAAGTAGAGCAGTAACCGGTATTGGATCAGGCATTATAGATGCTATTGTAAAGAAATAAAAGATATTGGATTTGTATAATCCTCATTGTAAGTTAGTGAGACTTCCCATTGAGTAGTGAGCTCTAGGCGGTTGGCCTTCCTGCATGTGCAGGCCCCTATTGTAAGTAACATTCTCTTATTGGCCAGTGAGTGAATATTGTGGGTCACAAATCCCACCGAGGCTTTTCCCACATTGGGTTTCCTTGTTAAAACCTTGTGTTATGGTGTGTTTTTCATGATTATGTTTGTTGCATTATTTCTTGCATATTGGTACACTATTATAATATGTTCTGCATGTTTTAATTTAAGAAATATTGAATATTGGTTAGATACTAATTCACCCCCCCCTCTCAATATCTGTGGGATTCCTAACAAGTAGTTCATATATTTCTCTAGATTGTAGTCTAGATTTGTATGTAGTCAGTGAGGCTCCTTTTGTGATTGAGTAGTGTGCTCTAAGCTGTAAGCCTTCCTGCAAGTGCAGACCCCTATATTTTGTAATATCTCTTCATATGGCCAGTGAATTGATATTGTGGGTCACAAATCCCACTGTGGTTTTTCCTATTTAAGGTTTTACACATATAATTATGTGTGTTATGGTATCCATTTATGTGACTGAATTATTAGTTTCTCTACTTCTTTCAATTATATATGTATCGGTATACCGATTGGTGTATGCATGTTTTAATACATTTAAAATTCATCATTCTAGTAGAACACTGATTCACCACACACACACCCCCCCCGCCTCTCAGTGTTCTTGGATGCTAGAAATTGGTATCAGAGCCTTGTGGCTCAGAGGAAGTTTAACAGCTTGAGGAAGATCCTGAATCCGAAATCCATGGATATGAGTTTGGAAAAGCAACTTGAGGTAGCACTTGAAGATTATGATGCTGAAAGGATTAAAAACTTGAAGTTACAAGATGAATTGAATTCTTCTCAGGAATTCATTCTTGTCCTACATTAGAGGTTTTCATCTGTTCAAGCTAGGAGGAAGGAACTTTTGCAAAATCGGGATGATGAAGAGAAATATGCACTTAAGGAATAGTGTCAGAAGTTGAGTCAGGAGAACATGGTAATGAGGAATGAAATGAAAGCTATAACTATGAGAATGTCTAAGGAGATTGAAGACTGGAAGAAAAACTAATAAAATCTTGTTGCATTTCTGAAGAACAAATTTGAAGAATGTGGTAGGTTGGTTCATGAGAATGATATGTTGAGAACTGATTTAGTACAATCCCAGAGTAATGAACAAGATCTTGAGAGACAAATGATAAGTCTGAGAGATGATCTGACTATTGCAAGTGAGTATAGAGAAAAAATCAAGATTAGTTCAGCACAACTAGATGAGTTATTGAAGAGACAAACGCAGAATGGAGATTCCAGTGGACTTGGATTTGAACAAGGACAAAGTTCTGGTGCTGCAAATAAAGATCAAAACCATAAGGCATCGATAAGGCAGTTTAATGCTTAGAAATTTAATGGTAGATGCTTTGTTTGTAATAAATTTGGTCACATGGCTAGGCAATGTAGAAATAGAGGAAATCAGAACAATAATTCTACTCTCAGTCAATGTTCTAAATGCAATAAGAATGGTCATAAAACAAAAGATTGCAGAATGAATGTAAAATGTTATGCATGTGGAAAATTTGGACATATGGCTAATCAGTGTAGGTCAAACAATTATACCAGTTTTAGCAAAGCAATTCAAAAGAACAATGTTACATGTTATGCATGTAATGAGGTTGGACATATTGCTAAAATCTGTAGAAGTAGAAATCCACCAATTGGTAATGGAGGACCAAATGAGAAAGGGAAAGAAAAGGTTAATGAAATCTAGCAATATCATACCCAGAGATGGGTCAGGAAGTTAGAAGATCAATCTGCAGATGGGAATGCTCTGGTTACTCAACCGACAGAGGAGGTTGCTCCTGCACCAAAAGGAAGCTCAATTGGTAACTGAGGCAGATGCCTTAGGGGTAGGTAAAATTCATGAAGATGTTGCATATGCCCCAGAAAGAGGTTCTGGAAGATGGTTCAAACATTGGAGATGCTTATCCAACTTGGAGATGTTCTATCAAGATTTGGTATCTTCCACCGAAAGTCACTTATATCAATGACAGATTAGGGTTTTTCTTGAAGGATAAAAGGTTGAATCTACTTCATTTTTTATCACCTTGCATTAAGAGTGATTAAGAGCGATTCAGAGTGAGTCTAAGGTGACTCAGTGTGACCAGATATCTTCTTGAGCGATTTCACCAGCGATTGGAAGAGGTCTTTAGGGTCTTTTCACCGACAACGATTCACAAGTATTTATCTTCAATCATGGAAGTGAGATCATCATCTGTACCTATCTTTGTTGCAAATTTGACTATTTTTGAGGTCAAGGACCGTCCCAGGCCAACTTGCAAGTGATATCCACATGTTGCTACCCTGGACGATTTGGTTGGCGCATTTTCTTGTGTTACGAAATGAGTTATGTATGTTGAATATGTTAGAGCCTACATTCACTATCACATTGAAGATTTGGGAACCAGTGATATCAAGAGCATGTACATGAATGAGTTAATGAGAGATTTTGGAAAGATTAAGCCCGAGTACAAGCACATTGAGGATTCTGGACATTCTAGAATTCAAAGATGAAATTGTTAGGTATGTTTTGAGCAGAGTACATCGAGAGTTTATCTAGTTGGATAGACCATATAAGATTAACGAGGAGGCCATCAGAGAAATCACCGGTTTACCATAGGTTGGGCAACGTCCAGAGAAGAAGGTTTCTAATGATCATGTCAACAAAATCACTATCGCAACTTCGATCAGGCGATCAATGAGAATCAATACTATCACCGACACAGATATCAAATTTGGAAGCATGATTATTGGGTATAAGGTAACTCAATCAAATCGTCTAAATTATATTTCTAGCTCCTGCATTTATGCAGCACATAAAATGATGAGGGAGAATGAGAAGTTAGATCTATGTGGTTGGATGTTGGATGAGCTATTGATAAACCTAGGAAATATTAAAGGAGAAAAGAAAGGAAATTTCTGGTATGGTAACCTTATTGTCTGTTTGTTGCTATTTTTCATCAACGAGACTCCCAGTTTTGGGAAGAGACAATGGGCATTTGATATCCCGATAGGGAGGCAACTGAAACAGTCAATTGCTTCATTGGGTAGTTAGAGAGATGACAAAGTATGGGGTTATTTTAAGGCATTCCAGAAGGCTATGGAATCTAGAGAGAGGGTTCCTAAGCACATTGTTGAGAAATACTCAACTGACATATGCTTCATGGTTAAGAAAGATGAAATACTCATGGAAGTGGTCAAAACTTAGAAGATTTGGATTGAGGAGATGGTTTATGAAGTTGATGCATAGATTATAGATTCCTATGCAAAGATGCTAATTGATGCACCAGTAGATGAAATTGTAAATACCTTTGGTACTGCAAAGCAAAAGAAGGAAGAGGTTGAAACTGATTTCAACTAAAAGAAGAGAGAGAAGCAGGAAGGTAAGGCAAGTAAGTTTGTTGAAAAGGTTTCATAGGAAATCAAAGCATTGATTGATGTTGTCTTGGAGAAAGGATTGAAGAGAAAAGAACCAGAAGTATTTATTGAACCTATTGCAACTGAATCTACATCTGAAGATGACACACCCTTGGCATTCAAAAGGGTTATAAGGAAGAAAACTGAAGAAACTAAGGTAGAGGCTAAGAAGCAACTGGTTAGGAAAGTTACCATCAAGGTACCGAAGATCTCCTAAAGAAACACCTTCATCCCCATACGGTACTGGAAAGAGAAAGAAGAAGGATGACATTGATCTGGCAATTGAATCTGGTAATGAAACTATCATTCCATCGAAGAATTGTGTAGAGTTAGTTGATGAAATTACTAAGGATGGTATGTTAAAGAATGCACAGTTTTATTATAAAAGTCTAGATAATAATGAACAAAGAGAAGTAGAGGAAGCAATTTTGTTATATTTGGATATTTATAAGAAAGCCTTGTTAGAAATTCAAGACCAAATACTGACACAGTTGTATGATATGTTATATGCTAGGAGACTATCAACAATGTAAGAGGACAAGCATATAAAGATACAAGAGTTGTTATCTATTTGCATTTGAATTGCTCCAGAGGAGATGGATACGATACTTGAAGTTGCAAATAGGAAAATATTTAACAACAAACATAGAATAATGAGTCTTATGTTAGGAAGGGTAAATGAGATAATCAAGGAGACCCATATAAAGATACAAGAGTTGTTATCTATTTGTGTTTCTATTGCTCAAGAGGAGATGGATAAGACACTTGAAGTTGCAGATAGGAAAATATTTAACAACAAACATAGAATAATCAGTCTTATGTAAGGAAGGGTAAATGAGATAATCAAGGAGACCCATATAAAGATACAAGAGTTGTTATCTATTTGTGTTTCTATTGATCAAGAGGAGATGGATAAGACACTTGAAGTTGCAGATAGGAAAATATTTAACAACAAACATAGAATAATCAGTCTTATGTTAGGAAGGGTAAATGAGATAATCAAGGAGACCCATATAAAGATACAAGAGTTGTTATCTATTTGTGTTTCTATTGCTCGAGAGGAGATGGATAAGACACTTGAAGTTGCAGATAGGAAAATATTTAACAACAAACATAGAATAATCAGTCTTATGTTAGGAAGGGTAAATGAGATAATCAAGGAGACCCACAAGGCATGGGTTAAGTTATTTGAAGAGAACCATGGTTTTTATACTTCACCGGAATCAAAAAAAGATACTGCACATGTCCCAGTTGAAGAAAAAGGAAAGGGTATTATGGGTACTCACCCTCAATTTTGCAAAATGTTAAGATAGTGGAAATTGAGCCCTCGGTAGATACAAATAAACAGAGAAATGTTGAGTTACCAAAAAATACAGAGAATGTAAAGGTTACTAATGTTAAGGACAAAAGTCCTCCAGATCATATTGTATAGGATGAGGATAAAGTTCATAGGGAGGAACCGACAGTTACAGAGACTGAACCAAGTGGGAAGCCACCGATGCAAGTGAGGAAGCTACAAAGGTTAAATCATCATAAGAGAAGAAAGAGGAATCCAAAAGGGAACCAGTAGTGAGTCCATCATTGTTGTCAATTGACACCTCGAAGGTTGAAAAGAAAATCATAACCGAGATAAGCCCTACTGAACTCATGATGATGGATGCACAAAAAAGTTGAAGGAGGGATCTATGGATAAAGGGATTATTGATTAGTCTCATTGTTTTGCATAAACTAGTCCCGAAGTGCAAATTTGATAGAGAAGCAAGCCCATCCAACAAGCTTAAGACAATCACTGAGTACATTTCACAGGATTTTCAATCCTTGTAGCAGATATCAAACCAACAAACACTGGAGAGATTCACAGAGACAAAGAAAGCTACATTTGATCAAATGATTTAGTCTGAAAGGAAGGAAATCAATGATAAGTTGAAATTTATAGATAATTCTTTAAAACAATATACAAATATATACAGAGTATGTTGTAACACATATTTTCTTACATTTAATTTGAATAAGAAGATTAGGGAATCTTAGGAGAAAATTGTAAGTATAGCCAATTCTTTTGATGGATTGAATTCATTGACTACATCCATTGATGGTCATATTTTGGTTTTGGAAGCCCAAGTTTCTTCTCTTGAGAAACAAAAAGACAAAATCATAAGAAGAGCCATAAGTCTTAGAGGTTTGGTGAGTCCTCGGTTGGATTCACTTAGTGTACATAAGAAGGAGTGTATAGATATGGTTGATAAGCCCACACCAGCAGAGTTAAATGAGAAAGAGTCATTTGCCCATATACTAAATGGACTTGTATCTATTTTTGGCACTTTCAAATCTGGTTGGGATACTTATCTAGAGATTTTGGAGAAGGCCTATCAAGGAATTTTCAAATATATTAAGCTCCGGTAAGGTATTTTTGGGATATTCATTGTACAGTATCTTTCATTCTTCATCCCAGTTTTGGATTTTTGGTACTCTTTTTAAAAATTTTGATGGCATTGATGTCAAAGGGGGAGATATATTGATGTGGAAAAGAAAAAGAGGGAGTTGTATACATTAGGGGAGTATAGATGGAAAACTATGGAAGTATAGAGTATTTTGTATTGATGGATATTCAACTCAGGGGGAGCAGGCTCAGGATGAAACCGACAGATGAAACCATGATCATTTTTCACATGAGTGTTGCCATCAATTCCAAAGGGGGAGATTGTTGGCAATTTACACTCAATTGTTTGGTTTCAATATGTTGTCATTGATGGCAACATGGTAATTTATTATGGCTTCATATTTTGGTTCAATTGTGTACTAGAAAGCACTTCACAGGCACTTCACCGACACCGGCATTGACACCGATAGGATGAAAGGAATTCTCAAGTTATTGGCAACGCAAGCCAACATGGTTTAGAATAAGTTTATTGATATTGGAGGTCGACATCATTTGGAGATTCGACATCAAAAATTGTTTTTTATATTCATATATTTATGTTATCTAGCCAACATGTATATTGATATTGTAATTACCTTTGTAAGCCAACATAAGGCATGGTAAATTGTAAAGGGTATATAGGTCAGTTGGTTAGATCATTTTAGGTAATGGATATATAGGAGAATATTATAGTGTTATGTAATGTGAAATATATGAGAGAGATCATGTATGTGAGGATATTTATATAAAGGGGTATTTTGTATGGTTTTAGACTAGAATAGATAGAGCTTAACTGAAACAATATTCATGCATAGAAGATGTTATCTTAGCAATTCATTCATTTCTCCGGATTGTAGTCTAGATTTGTATGTAGTCAGTGAGGCTCCTTTTGTAATTTAGCAGTGTGCTCTAGGCTATAAGCCTTCCTGCAAGTGCAGGCCCCTATATTTTGTAATAAATCTTCATATGGCCAGTGAATTGATATTGTGGGTCACAAATCCCACTATTGTTTTTCCTCTTTGAGGTTTTCCACGTATAATTTTGTCTATTATGCTATCCATTTACGTGATTGGCTTATTATTTGTTTTACTTCTTTCAATTCTATATGTACCGGTATACCAGTTGGTGTATGCATGTTTTAATAAGGTTCATTCTGGTAGAACACTGATTCATCCCCCCCTCTCACTATTCTTGGATTCCAACATAAGCCTGCAAAGAGAAGTCTCCTTTCTTTGGATACCATAGGACATAAGTGATAGTTCCTTGGAGATACCTGAAGATTCTCCTGACTGCATTTAAGTGAGACTGTTTATGAGTAGCTTGGAATCTTGCTATCATGCAAACATCTTGTACAATATCTGGTCTAGATGTTGTTATATATAACAGACTACCAATCATAGACCTATACAATATTTTCTCAACTTCCAGTGACTCATCTAGTTTTCTCAACTTGCAACTGGTAACCATGGGAGTACTTAACAGTTTGTTGTCCTCCATTTGAAATTTTGTCAACATGTCTTTAAAATACTTGGTTTGTGAGATGAAAATTCCTTTCTCCTGCTATGATATCTACAAACCAAGAAAATAGGACAACTCACCCAGCACAAACATCTCAAATTTTGTCTTCATTTCATTTGCAAATTCTTTGCACATGATGTCCTTGTCTCCTCCAAAGATAATATCATCCACATATACAACAACTATAATCATGTGATCTCCATTTATCTTGATATATAGATTATTGTCTGCATTCTCTTTCCAGAATCCTTGCTCCTTCAAGTATTTATCCAATCGGGAATACCATGCTTTGGGAGCCTTCTTCAAGCCATACAAGGCTCTCTTCAATTGGCTTACAAAACTCTCATCACCATGTAAAAGATAACCCTCCATTTTTTCCATACACACTTCTTCTTCAAGGATACCATTCAAAAATGCAAATTTGATGTTCATTTGGTAGACCTTGTAACCTTTATAGGCAAAGAAAGCTAAAAACATTATTATTGCCTCTAACCTAGAAACCGGTGCAAAGGTTTCTTTGAAGTCAATACCTTCCACTTGAGCATACCCTTTGCAAACTAACCTTGCTTTATGTCAGATTATTTTGCCTTCTTCATTCATCTTGTTCTGGTAGACCCACTTGGTACCTATGACATTATTGTCTGCCAGTCTAGGAACAAGTTCTTAAGTATGATTTCTCTCAATTTGTTTTAGCTCTTCCTCCATGGCATCTATCCATTTTTTACTTTTTCTAGCTGTAATGCCCCACCAAAAACCCCGAAGGAAAACCCACAACAAAGGTGAAACATTTTTTTTTAAAGTATAAACATCATAAGTGCATTTTCACAACATGAACGATAACACAAGCGAAAGACTTACACCAGAATTCCTTAAGGGTTACCAATGAAGAATTAACTTCAAGAATAAATTTTACAACATCATAAATCCACATATGCATCATTAACTCAATGAACACAAGAATCCATAAGCAAATAAAGATTCATCATAGAAAGATTGAAAGGATACAACATAATTTCCACTTCAATAAGCATTTACTAACATCATCAAGGAAACTTATAAAAACATCCAAACATAGGATTACCTTGCTCTTCCAATACATAGCTTCTCAATAAACATAAAGGATAGATCTCGTCCAATTACAAGGTTACATAAGATCAATATTACAATGATACAATGACCACATAGGTCTACAAATACCAATAATCTTCAAAACATGAGATGAAGCATGAGTCACAAACCATAGGAACACCTGTGAAGCCAATCCTCGCATGAAGGCACAAATCCAGACATTCGATGGGAAGTGGCACTACCACACAACCATGTAATTCCCAAATGGAATCACCCCACCATGCTAGGAGATAGCTGAGGACCCTCAAACAAACATAAGCATGACATGGTCAAAAAACCAATACGACTCCATGGCAGCACAATAAGACTCCACAAGAATCCAGGTGACTCAACTTCACAAACACAAGTGAACTGACATCACAAAACACAAGTGAACCAAATGAGAGAGTGTCATTGCATAGCTTAAGATGGTTACCCTGGTATAGCCTCCATAGGTCCCGACTCACTGTCTTGGTAACCTCTCTCAACCTTCCGGCTCCAACGAAGTCTCATGCAAACCCTACCAGCCTTTCGTGAAGACAAGGTGGTTGGTTTGCCATTCCAGGCCTTCTCACTACATTATGAGCCTCAATACAAGCACCCAACTATGTGCGAGGTACATTATCTTATTAAAGTTATGAAACTACCCACCTAATCATTCCATTAGATTACTAGTTATTATCTGACTTTCATTGGGTTGTAATACCTACCACTTTGGGTGCAACCCCCAAGCAAAAGCCACTATCTCAAAGGACACTACACAAGCATGGTCACTCCCTGAGGACCCTATAGCGAAGTAGACGACCATAACACCACTATCAAAAATAAGTGGTCAAACAAGGACATACTGACTCTTGGCTAACCATAAGGCAAAAACACTACATGGTTAAGACAACAAAGCCAACATATATCACTTGGTCAAGGTACCAATTAAACCACCACAAGATGACTGAACCATAGACCAAAATATCACAATAAACACTTGCAAGGACAACTAAATACATCAAATCCGCACTCAGACAATTTTTAAAAATATCATCATCATAAACACTTGCAACATAATTGATTGAAAATTAAATAAAACACTCCTTTCTAGTAGTCACATCTAATCAATTTCCAAATCAATATTCCAAATCTACTCATTTGAATCTCTAATTCATGCCTTAATTTTCATTGATAAATTTATCAACCACATAATAAAAATCACACGAAAATCACATTACATCACACAATACCACTTTAAACATTCCATTAATAAAATTTAAGTTCTTAACACAAACCAGTTTGGAGACCTGTGAGGGCTCAAAACCAAGCGGGGGTCAAACCAACCCGCGGTTGTGCTGCTGTCGGGACAATAGACACCACTTACTGGTCGTGTTACTACCACTGGTAACACTGCCGCTACCAACCAGTAACACTTACCACTTTGAACCAGTGACACTTACCACTTTGAACTAGTAACACTTACCACTTCGAACGGGTAACACTTACCACTTCGAACCGATGACACTTACCACTTCAAACTGGTAACACTTACCACTTCAAACTGGTAATACTTACCACTTCAAACCAGTGACACCTACCACTTCTAACTAGTAACACTTACCACTTCAAACTGGTAACACTTACCACTTCGAACCGATGACACTTACCACTTCAAATTGGTAACACTTAGCGCTTCGAACTGGTAACACTTACCACTTCCAACTGGTAACACTTACCACATCGAACCAGTGACACTTACCACTTCGAATTGGAACTGGTAGCACTTACCACTTTGAACTGGTAACACTTACCACTTCAAACTAGTAACACTTACCACTTCGAACTTGTAACACTTACCACTTTGAACCGGTGACACTTACCACTTGAAATTGGTAACACTTACCACTTTGAACTAGTAACACTTACCACTTCAAATCGGTGACACTTACCACAAGGAAAATTCCATTTCCAGAATTATTTCATGGGCACACACATATAGTGCCAATTTCCAAAATTTCAAGGAAGAGTTTACCAGCAAGGTAAATGGTGAAATAAACACACTGGAAAGAATGACTAACCAAATCTTGACAATTAGAAACACGGAAGCACCTAGCCAACCCAATCTAAAGTTCATTCTTTCAAAAGAAGAGGTAAAGCAAGAAATTGATTTCCAAGAACAAAACACAAAAAAGATAGAGAAATGAACCATTTCTTTCCTGAATGCAACCATATGATATAGATTTCACAAAACCAGCAGTAATAAACACTAATTCTTCCATTTCAATTATTCCACAAACATCTACAAGAAGATTGTATAAATTTCCATGCACAGGAAGCAAACTGAAAAATTACAAAACAAATTCAAAACAAGAAGGAAACCTCCAACCTTGAAGCAATTAGCAAGCAAAGAGATGAAGAACAACCAGTCTCGCAGCCAGGATGAATTTCCAGCTTCTCCAGGAAGTTTTTCCAAAATTTTCTCTCCAAAAATCCTCTTCTTCTCCTGTCGTGAATTCCCAGAATGGATGCCCAATAATATCTTTTAACCCAAGCTTCTAGGTTAAAGTTTTTCATCCAATCAAATTTAAATATTTTAAAACTAAAAGGCAATCAGATTTATTTCTTTCCCAAAAATAATAATTCTTTCCAATGATTAAATTAAAAAGGCCAAATGGAAAATTAAAAAGGAAAGCTTTTATTTATTTCTTTTTCCATTAACACTTCCTTCAACATAAGCATTTAACCTTTTTAAATGGCTAGGCAATTTATTTATTTCACAAAAATATCAATGCAACTTTACACAATAAATTAAGCCATTTAACCATTTAATCTAGCAATTCATCAATTTAAATAAAACAATAATCACAGAGCATATTAATTAAATGATTACGCCAACGCAAGATAGCATCATCCATTTAAATTAAATAACCATTTAAATAAACAAAAACACTCAAAACCAAGACAGATCAAATGATGACTCTCAAATGACCAAACCAAGGCACCATGACACGCATAACAACTAGACGGAGAAACACATCCAACTGACAACACTCACATGAGTGTAAATGTGGTCAAGCTAGGGTACAACAGCTATATCCTCCACTCCCATTGGATATATAAGGCATACTTAGACTTGTGAAACCAGGTGGAGTCAATACCCCGTACCTACCTGGTACTAGTACCTACAATGTCCTGCACCAAAGAACCACACGTGCATATAGACCAATACATACATACATACATATATATATACATACATATACATACATACATATATATATATATATTCAAACATGACATGCACACCGATGAAGGAGAATCGTGACGTTCCCTGTCTCACTAGAGTGAGTGAAGGAGCATCATCCCCTTGCATCCCAATACACTTGCAAACACACAACATCTAAATGATCCATCACAATAGAAGGGAAAGGTGTCAGTCCATGATAATGATCCATAAAATAACATTAATCATAAGCACTGATATACTGCATAAAATCATACACCATAACTCTAGATAAAGCATGAAATAACATCGCATAATATCCGAATGAAAATACAAAAATGTTCCACAGAACAGTCACTGAAGTAAATCAAAACATACAAAAGAGGCTAATCTAGGAGGGGTACTACATCCTCCCCCTCAAGCCTAGGTTTACTCATGAAAGCCTAAAACAAATAAGAATAAAGCTCTCTCATCTTTGTTGCATCTTCCCAAGTCATAGAGGACTCATCACTGGGGTCCCATAGGACCCTTACCTGCTCGATGGTGCAACCCCTAAGGGTCAAATCTCGATGCTGAAGGATGCACATAGGCTCCATGGAAAGTTGCCCGTCCTTGACCTGCAATTAATTCCAATCAAGAACATGGATCACATCACAATGATAAGGACGAAGAACAAAAACATGAAAGACATCATGGATGCGGGATAGACTCGGTGACAAGGGAAGACGGTAGGCAACATGTCCTATCCTCTCAAGGATCTCAAAAGGGCCTAAAAAACAAGACACCAACTTAGAACCCTTTCCATAATTGATCAGACTCTTCCGCGGATGCACTCTCAAGAACACACAGTCGCCAACTGCAAACTAGTGATTGACTCTATGAGCATCGACATACTTCTTCTACCTATCCTAGGCAACAACCAAATGCCCATGAATCTGCTCAACCTATTGCTCCATCTCATGAATAAAATCCATGCCTAAGCACACCCTATCCTCCAACCAATCCCAACTCAAAGGAGTATGGAAAGGATGACCATACAATTCCTAGAAGGACGACATGCCTATAGAGCTGTGATATCCATTATTATAAGCAAACTCCACAAGGCAAAGATATTCCTCCCAACGTGACTGCTGATCAATAATATACATGTGAATCATGTCCTCCAAGACCTAATTCACACACTCAGTTTGACCATCGGTCTCTAGGTGATAAGCTAAACTGAAGTTCAACTCGGTCCCCAAAGCATGCTGAAGTGAGGTCCACAAGGCCGATGTAAAGATAGGGTCTGTATCAGAAATGATCCGACTTGGGATCCCATGCAACTTCACCACATCTTCCAAGAAGACTCATGTCACCACTGCTACAATATAAGAAGATCAAATAGGAAAAAAATGAGCAACTTTGGTCAATCTATCAACAATGACCATGATGGCATCATGACACCGCAAAGAGACAGGCAACCCTACTATGAAATCCATGGAAATGATATCCCATTTCCAATCTGGTATCAAATTCGGCTGTAAAAGCCCTACAAGGTGCTGATGCTCCGCCTTCACCCACTGACAATCCAAGTACTTGGACACAAAATCAGCAATGTCATGTTTCATACCAGCCCAATGATATATCTGTCTAAGATCTGCATGCATCTTCTTGACACCAGGGTGTGCCGAATAAGGTGTATGATGGGCCTCAATCATGATCAAAACGCGAAGACCCTCCAAAGGAGGTACATAGATCCATCCAAGATGTCTAAGAAGACCATCTGACTCAAGAGTATATCCAAAATATCTACCCTCCAATGGTCTTCCAGACTCTGCCACGATTCTAACATCCTGATACCAGGTTTCTTGAGGAAGAGCTCCAAGAATTCTCTCACTCAAGTCCACACGAAGGATCAAAGTTGCAACCCCATGCCACCTACAGCTCAAAGCACCGGCCACTACATTCTCTTTCCCCTAAATATAACAAACCTCAAAATCATACTCGCAGAGGAATTCCATCCATCTTCGCTGTCAAGCATTCAAGTTTGGCTGCGTGAAAATATACTGCAAACTGCGGTGATCACTATGCAACTCAAACTGACACCCCAACAGGAAATGTCTCCAACAAACCAATGCATGCACTATAGCTACCAACTCCAAGTCATGAACTAGATAGTTCAACTTGTGATCCTTGAGTTTGCAAGACTCATAGGCAGCCACATGTCCATCCTGCATAAGCACCATACCTATACCTTCTAAAGAGGCATCTGTGCATACCATGAAATCTATGGATGGGTCAGGAATTGCCAAAATCAGAGCACTAACAAGGAGTTCCTTCAAGGTACAAAAAGCCAATTTTCACTGCTCTGACCAAAAAAACTTTTTCCCTTTCCTCTGAAGAGAAGTAATCGGATGGCCTATCCAAGAAAAGCTCTGAACAAAGTGACGATAATATCCGACCAAACCCATGAAACTTTGAACTTCAGAAATATTGGTTGGTGCTGGCCAATCAACAATGGCTTGGATCTTAGAAGGATCCATAGACACACCTTCTCCCAAAATTATATGACCAAGATAGCTCACCTCTGAGAGGAAGATATCACACTTTGCCAAATTCGCAAAAAGTTGATTCTCCCTCAAGCACTACAATACCTAACGCAAGTGACCCTCATGCTCTTCCATGGATCTAGAATAAATCAATATGTCATCCAAGAACACAAGAAAAAAGTGGTCAAGGTAGGTGTGAAAAACCCCATTCATAAGGCTCATGAACACTAAAGGTGCGTTCACCAACCCAAATGGCACCACTGTGAACTCATAGTTACCATAACGAGTACGAAATGTCATCCTATGAATGTCTGCATAATGAATGCACAACTGATGATACCTAGACTTCAGGTCTATCTTATAAAACACCTTGGATCCCTTCACCTAATCAAAGAGATCATCAATCCGAGGCAACGGATATCGGCTCCGGATGGTTACCTTATTCAACTATCGATAATCAGTGCATAATCGAAGAGAACCATCCTTCTTCTTGACGAAGATAACCGGCGCACCCCAAGGAGAAACACTAGGAAAAATGAATCCCTTGGCCAACAACTCCTCAACTTTCAAATTCAACTCAATCAACTCGAGTAGTCATCCGATATGGTGCTCTTGAAATAGGTTCCGCACTAGGAACCAAGTCAATGCGAAAATCTATGTCTCATTTCAAAGGCATACTGGGAATATCCAAAGGAAACACATCTGCATACTCTCGAAGAGTAGGGTGACCATCAAGAGCGATTTCTCAACTCTCTCCCTCATCCACATCCTCAAGAGAAACTACAAAAAGTTGACACCCTTGACGCATGCACTGCCTAAGTTGCATAGCGGAAATCATACATAAGGATATCAATCGTTGAACTCCAATGATCCCCACTCTCCTACCATGGTCATGTACACACTCTACTATCTTCTGACAATGGTCTACCCGAGTGCTATGAGATGATAACCAATCCATCCCCAACACAACTCCATAGGACCCCAAAGGAATGACTCAAAGGTCCACTAAAGTGACAAAGGGTCCTAGGTCCAACTCACAAATAGGGATGAAGGCATCTACACACACTCACACACGGGTAGCCAACTCTACTTGCCACCTATATGCCTTCTTAGCAGACATTAGCCTGCACTGCTCTAGAATGGATGAAGAAATAAAAGAATCAGAAGCACTGAAATCAAACAGTACGGAGATAGGGGTACCACGCTTCACACTTGTGGTCTCAATCATAGTACTCTAATGCTCAGCCTGGCGGTCATCCACCACTGCAAATACTCTATGGGATCTACCTGCTTCCCCCACTATCGGCTCTGATGCAGCTAGCCTATGACTAACTAACTGATGCGAACATCTGGGACACTAAGCGGCCTTATGGCCAAACTCACCACAAGTAAAGAAATCTCCACTACCAAGTCCTCTACTTCTAGATGGTCCACTAGACTGCTGAAAGCTCTCCCCACTAGGGGCCTGAGGTGCTCCCTGAGAAGACTACCCTGGAAAGGTCTGCCTACCCCTTGGCCATCTCCTTCTCTTCTAAGACTAAGAGTTGCCACCCTGCTAGCCCTCAGACTGCTTCGGTCTCAGCGGCTACTGCTGCTGCTGTTGTCCACCCTTAGCGGATGCTTGAGGACCCCTAAAAGGTGTAGCAGTTTGGGACTGATTCCCTCTACCTCTAGATCCACTGAAAGTATCACTCCCTATCGAAACTCCAGGTTGTCCACCATGATCAAGGCTAAGGTTCTGCTCTACCAACCTGAATTTTTCCATGACTACCTCTACTGAAGTAGGCTAAAAAACTCTCACTCCTCCACTGATGCGGTCATTAAGACCCCTCAAGAAGTGTTGCACAAGCATAGCCTCATCATTGCTGATCCTGACATACTATTTGAGCTCATAGAACTTGTTCTCAAACTGATCCACTAACAACCCAAACTGGTGCAGAGCATATAACTCATCTGCTCGTGACTGCCTCCACTAGGTGAGAGGAATCGTGCCCTAAACCTCTCCAAAAAGATCTCCCAAGATGCGGTGTCAATGCTCACACCGATCCTCTCCACCTCTAATCTCCACCAGATAGATGTGAAGCTCTCAAAACGCATGATCATGCATCTTGCCTTGGTGTTTCTACTATAAGGATACATAGAAAAACACTGGTCCAAACTGATGAGCCAGGTCTCTGCCTCGAGACTGGTACCTTTTCCATCAAAGAAGGGAGGATCAGACCTCATCAAGTCCCTCATGTGCCCTAATATAGCTGGATCTGGGTCCACTGGGACCTCTCTCATTCTAGGAGATCTCACTCTCTCTCTCTAGAATCCCTTGAAGTGACTCATCTACTCGGCCATGGATGGGTTGATCCATCTCGGGTCTGGGGCCTAGTCTAGCTAGCACCTCCTGAAACATTTGACGCAGCTCCTCCCTTTCAGGAACCTGCTCTACTAAATGTGGTTCCTCCTAATGAACCGAATGATCTCTATCCACACTCGCATGATTGGGTAGTGGTGAAGGACTATGGCGATGAGAACCTCGACCCCTTCCTCCTCCTTTGCCTTTAGTGTGGCCACTAACACAACCACCTCCCTTCGCTTTCCTAGCCATGGCCTAACACTGCACAAGAGAAAAAAGATCAGATCAAAGGCAAAGAAAGACATAAGGAATTCACACCACAAGACCTACACAAAAAGGTCAAGGCAAATGGGCTCACTAGAAACCCAGAGTACCTAGTGTTGAAACATGGGCTCTGATACCAAATGTAATGCCCTGCCAGGAATCCTAAAGGAAAACCCACAACAAGGGTGAAACAATTTTTTTTTAAGTATAAACATCATAAGTGCATTTTCACAACATGCATGATAATATAAGCGGAAGACTTACACCATAATTCCTTAAGGGTTACCAACAAAGAATTAACTTCAAGAATAAATTTCACAACATCATAAATCCACATATGCATCATTAACTCAATGAACACAAGAATCCATAAGAAAATAAAGATTCATCATAGAAAGATTGAAAGCATACAACATAATTTCCACTTCAATAAGCATTTACTAACATCATCAAGGAAACTTATAAAAACATCCAAACATAAGATTACCTTGCTCTTCCAATACATAGCTTCTCAATAAACATAAAGGATAGATCTCATCCAATTATAAGGCTACATAAGATCAATATTACAATGATACAATGACCACATACGTCTATAAATACCAATAATATTCAAACCATGAGATGAAGCATGAGTCACAAACCACAGGAACACCTGCAAAGCCAATCCTCGCATGAAGGCACAAATTCAAACATCCGATGGGAAGTGGCACTACCACCCGACCATGTAATTCCCAAATGGAATCACCCCACCGTGCTAGTAGATAGCTGAGGACCCTCAAACAAGCAAAGCATGACATGGTCGACAAAACAATACGAGTCCGTGACAGCACAATAAGACTCCACAAGAATCCAGGTGACTCAACTTCACAAACACAAGTGAAATGACATCACAAAACACAAGTGAACCAAATGAGAGAGTGTCATCGCATAGCTTAAGATGGTTACCTTGGTACAACCTCCATAGGTCCCGACTCACTATCCTGGTAACCTCTCTCGACTGTCTGGCTCCAACTAAGTCTCATGCGGACCCTACCAGCGTTTTGTGAAGACAAGGTGGTTGGTTTGCCATTCCAAGCCTTCTCACTACATTAAGAGCCTGAATACAAGAACCCACGTATGTGTGAGGTATATTATCTTATTAAAGTTATGAAATTACCCACCTAATCATTTCATTAGATTACCAGTTATTATCTGACTTTCGTTGGGTCGTAATACCTACCACTTTGGGTGCAACTCCCAAGTGAAAGCCACTCTCTCAAAGGAAACTACACAAGCATGGTCACTCCCTGAGGACCCTATGGTGAAGCAGACAACCATAACACCACTATCAGAAACAAGTGGTCAAGCAAGGAAATACTTAATCTTGGCTAACCATAAGGCAAAGACACTACATGGTTAAGACAACAAAGCCAACACATATCACTTGGTCAAGGTACCAATTACACCACCACAGGATGACTGAACCACAGACCAAAATATCACATATAAACACTTGCAAGGAGAACTAAATACATCAAATCCCCACTCAGACAATCTTTGAAAATAGCAGCATCATAAACACTTGCAACATCATTGATTGAAAATTAAATAAAACACTCCTTTCCAGCAGTCACATCTAATCAATTTCCAAATCAATATTCCAAATCTACTCATTTGAATCTCTAATTCATGCCTTAATTTTCATTGATAAATTTATTAACCACATAATAAAAATCACATGAATATCACATTACATCACGCAATACCACTTTAAACATTCCATTAATAAAATTTAAGTTCTTAACATAAACCGGTTTGGAGACCTGTGAGGGCTCAAAACCAAGCGGGGGTCAAACCAACTCGCGGTTGTGCTATTGCCGGGACAATAGACACCACTTACCTGTTGTGCTTCTACCACTGGTAACACTACCGCTACCAATCGGTAACACTTAACACTTCAAACTAGAACACTTACCACTTCAAACTAGTAACACTTACCACTTCGAATGGGTAACACTTACCACTTCGAACCGATGACACTTACCACTTCAAACTGGTAACACTTACCACTTCGAACCATTGACACCTACCACTTTGAATTGGTAACACTTACCACTTCAAACGAGTAACACTTACCACTTCAAACCGGTGACACTTACCACTTCAAACTGGTAACACTTACCACTTCAAGCCGATGACACTTACCACTTCAAACTGGTAGCACTTACCACTTTGAACTAGTAACACTTACCACTTCGAACCGGTGACACTTACCACTTCGAACCAGTGACACTTACCACTTTGAACTGGCAACACTTACCACTTGGAACTGGTAACACTTACCACTTGGAACTGGTAACACTTATCACTTTGAACTAGTGACACTTACCACAAGGAACATTCCATTTCCAGAATTATTTCATGGGCACACACATACAGTGCCAATTTCCAAAATTTCAAGGAAGAGTTTACCAGCAAGGTAAATGGTGAAATAAACACACTGGAAAGAATGACTAACCAAATCTTGACAATTAGAAACAAGGAAGCACCCAACCAACTCAATCTAAAGTTCATTCTTTCAAAAGAAGAGGTAAAACAAGAAATTGATTTCCAAGAACAAAACACATAATAGATAGAGAAATGAACCATTTCTTTCCTGAATGCAACCATATGATATAGATTTCACAAAACCAGTAGTAATAAACACTAATTCTTCCATTTCAATTATTCCACAAACATCTACAGGAATATTGTATAAATTTCCATGCACAGGAAGGAAACTGAAAATTACAAAACAAATTCAAAACAAGAAGGAAACCTCCAACCTTGAAGCAATTAGCAAGCAAAGAGATGAAGAACAACCAATCTTGCAACTAGGATGAATTTCCAGCTTCTCTAGAATTTTTTTCCAGAATTTTCTCTCCAAAAATCCTCTTCTTCTCCTGTCGTGAATTCCCATAATGGATGCCCAAAAATATCTTTTAACCCAAGCTTCAAGGTTAAAGTTTTTCATCCAATCAAATTTAAATATTTTAAAACTAAAAGGCAATCAAATTTATTTCTTTCCCAAAAATAATAATTCTTTCCAATGATTAAATTAAAAAGGCCAAATGGAAAATTAAAAAGGAAAGCTTTTATTTATTTCTTTTTCCATTAATACTTCCTTCAACATAAGCATTTAACCTTTTTAAATGGCTAGGCAATTTATTTATTTCACAAAAATATCAATGCAACTTTACACAATAAATTAAGCCATTTAACCATTTAATCTAGCAATTCATCAATTTAAATAAAACAATAATCACAGAGCATATTAATTAAATGATTACGCCAATGCAAGATAACATCATCCGTTTAAATTAAATAACCATTTAAATAAACATAAACACTCAAAACCAAGACAGATCAAATGACGACTCTCAAATGACCAAACCAAGGCACCATGACACGCATAACAACCAGACGAAGAAACACAACCGACTGACAACACTCACACGAGTGTAACTGTGGTCAAGCTAGGGTACAACAACTATATCCTCCACTCCCATCGGATATATAAGGCATATCTTGACCTGTGAAACCAGGTGGAGTCAATACCCCGTACCTACCTGGTACTAGTACCTGCAATGTCCCGCACCAAAGAACCACATGTGCATATAGACCAATATATATATATATATATATATACATATATATATTTAGACATGACACACACACCGATGAAGGAGAATCGTGACGTTCCCTATCTCACCAGAGTGAGTGAAGGAACATCATCCCCTCACATCCCAATACACTTGCAAACACACAACATATAAATAACATATCGCAATAGAAGGGAAAAGTGTCAGTCCATGATAATGATCCATAAAATAACATTAATCATAAGCACTGAGATACTGCATAAAATCATACACGATAACTCGATATAAAGCATGAAATAACATCGCATAATATCCGAATCAAAATACAAAAATGTTCCACAGAACAGTCACTGAAGTAAATCAAAACATACAAAAGAGACTGATTGAGGAGGGATACTACACTAGCTTCATCAAAAAATTTGGGCTCAAGTTTTGTCATGAGGCAGAAATATACCCGCTCATCCTTCTGGGCTAGTCTCCTTCTGGTCTGCACACCTTCATTTTTATCTCCTATGATTTATTCTTCTGGATGGTTCTTCTGCACATACCGGTTTGAGTTCTTACTTGGTGTTTCTTCTACTGGACCATTGTTAGATTAAACTTCATGCTCATCATTTGAAACATCAATATGGGGTGTCGGTGCATATTATTTCCTATGTAGGTCTTCATCTATTCTCACATTTATACTATCAACCATTTTTCTCAATTTTTTATTGTATCATTTGAAGGCTTTGCTATTGGTTGAGTAACCCAAGAAGATTCCTTCATCACTCCTGGAATCAAAACTTCATAATCCATCAACATCTCTTTTGATAAATAACTTACTTCCAAACACTCTAAAATTCTTGAGTGATGGTTTTTGGTCGTACCATAACTAATAAGGATTCGTTCTACTATTTAGTCCTAGTTGTACCGGGTTTAATGTATAGACAATAATATGAATTGCTTCCTTCTAGTATTTATCTGGTATGCTAGCTTCATTCAACACTATTCTAGCCATTTCCTTTACTGTCCTATTCTTCCTTTCTGCCACACCATTTTGTTGTGGTGTTCTTGTTGTTGAGTACTGTCTCCATATTCCATGTTTCTCACAGTAGTCAATAAACTCATTTGAAGAATATTCTCCACCCCGATCTGATCTTAAACACTTTAACCGGTGTCCACTATCATTTTCAACCATCCTTCTAAAAGTCTTGAATATTTCAAATGCCTGTGATTTTTCATGCAAAAATGTCAACCAAGTCATCCTTGAGTAGTCATCAATGAATAGCATAAAGTATCTCTCACAATTTAGAGCCCTTCTCCTTGTTGGTCCACACAAATCTGTATGTACTAACTCTAGAGGTTTTGAGGCATTATACTCCTTTTTTTTACAAATCACTTTGATTTGTTTGCCTCTGATGCATTCATCACAAAAATTACTTGTTGATTTAATTATTTGTGGAATATTTTTCACATACCAGTTTTTACTTATCTTCACCAAATTATCAAAATTCACATGACCTAATCTCAGATGCCACAACCAACTTTCATCAACTTGTCCCATCATGCACTGGAACTCATAGCATTCCTTCAGATTGTAGACATTACCATCTGTTCTCTTTCCCTCTGCTACAACTTGACCGATACTTTGCTTGCTTATCTAACAACCGATAGAGTCTAATGTGAACTTGTATCCTTTGTCACACATTTGACTTACACAACAAATTATGATTTAGTCCTTCCACATAGTACACATCATGAGCCTTGAGCTTTCCATCAAAATTAAATGTACTGCGACCCTTAATCTTGATAGAGGAGTTGTCACCAAACCGGACACAACCACCATTCCAATCATCAAGCTTGATAAACTTTTTCTTGTCTCTAGTCATGTGATTTGAGAAACCACTATCAACTACCCATAAATTATTCCTTTTAGCATGTAGAGCATTCTTCACAAGCAAGCTTGACTCTGTCTTGTTCTTCTCCTTCTCTATCCAAACTTGTTTCTCTTCTTTCTTCCCTTCTTCTGTCATCTTGTGTTCCAGTTTAGTCTCTATCTTCTGATCTAGTACTGTTTTCTTTTGCTCATCACTTCTTAGCATACAATGCCTTGCTATGTGACCAAAATTTTGATGCATGTTAACATTTTACATTCGCATTGAAAGATGTATCCTAAACATTCTTGTAGGACATCTGCACATTTCTCCTACACACATAGATTTTATGACCAAGCTCATTTTAATTATAACATGTGACATTTGTTCCTTGTAATGCAACAAATGAGTTTCTACTCTCAAAACTGGGGTTTACATTCATTTTCCTACAATCAGCCATTCTATGACCAAACTTATTACACCTATGACAATAACCATGAAAGTTTGGAACATACCAGTTAGAGTATCTTAGTCCTGCAAATGACTACCTCAGTGGGGGTCTTCCTTTCATGTTGCTCACTCTGGTGAACCCTTCATGATCTAAACTTACATTTTTCCTTGGATCTACATGTTGGTGCATTGTGTATGGCCTTCAGTTCATTGATTGTGTATACCGGTTTGTGTGGGGGTTCTTAACAGATTTTGCATATGTCTTCTTACCGGTATCTTTGCTTACTATAAATGTCTTCTTCTCTTCATCTTCATTTGAAAAAGTAAATTGTATCTCCTTACTCGATGTGTCTTTTCTATTTGAAATTTGACCCTCTTCAAATCCTAAGCCATTAGTATCTTTAGATTGCTTTTGTTTTCTCAACATCTTGACTAAAGCTTTGGTGTTGCCTTCATATTTGCTTCTCACTTTCATCTCTTCCTTGCTTTTCTCTAATTCCTTCTAGAGCTTGACAATTTATTCTTCTAGGTTCTGATGTTCCTTCTCCTTTTTATTCAAGTTGATACTAGTAACATCACAAATCCTCTTGGCCTCTTCCAATTGAAGTTTTAGATCTGAAATTATTTTCTTGGATTCTTCAAGAGATTCTTCCAACAACTCTTGTTCTTCAGCTGCAGTTCTTCCAAGGCACTGATGAGCTTTACCTCAAGGTATACTTCTCCTTCTTCAATTAACAGAACCTCTTGAGCCATAAAGAGGTTTGGTCTGACTTCATCTTCACTGAAACAATCATCTGAGACACTCTCCTCATCTGTGGTATCATTTTCATGTGTGCAAAGACTGCTCTGCTTCTAGTTGCCTCATCTACCATGCTAATAGACATTCTTATTCTTGTCCTTACCATATGATTTTCTACCACTTGATCAATCATATTAATTCTTATCACCATAGGGACATTTGGTAGTAAAATGTCCAATCTTTCCACAATTGAAATATTTCAAGGGCATCTTGCCTTTGTATTTCCTTGAATCCGTCTCGAGTCCTCTAACAAAGTTTGCCATGATATCATATGATTCTTCACCAGTTCCACCATGAGAAGATTCTTCTTTTCCTTTCCTTGATGTGTTGAATGTAGCTTCTTTCTTCACAGCCTTAGTACCGACAATCCTCATCTCCTAAGAAATTAGGAAACCAAACAACTCATCCATTCTAAAGACTTTTAGATCTTTTGCTTCTTCTATTGTAGAAACCTTTGTATCATACTTAGGTGTGAGAGATAGAAGTACTTTCTTCACTATCACCTCATCTTTTATTTCTTCACCAAGCCCTCTAATGGTGTTTGTTGTTTCATCAATTCTTTGGAGATAGTCAACAATCTTCTCTTCCTCTCTCATCTTCAAACCCTCAAGCTATGCTTTCAATGTCTGTAACTTGGTTTCCTTGACTTTAGCATCACCTTCAAATATCTTCTACAACTTATCCCAAGTTTCTTTGGTAGACAAACTCATTGTCAGATAACCCACTAAGAATGGCATTTTTATCTTTAGCATTGTTCTTGTATTCCTTCTTAGCATCTGGATCAGTAGGAGGATTATTAGGGACTGTATACCCATTCATAACCGACATCCATACATCACAACCTAGAGAAGACAAATAGGTTTCCATTCTTCTACTCCAAAAGGCATAGTTGACACCATCAAACATAGGGGCTTTTGAAGAGGCTAATTCATTTCTTGCCATTGTGAACACTTGACAGGATCTACCCAAGTTGGAGAATGCTTTGACACAATAAGGTACCTATGCTCTGATAGCAATTGTTGGACACAATGGATCACTGAGAGGGGGGTGAATCAGTGATTTAACACTTTTTCTTTCAAACAAGGATATACCAGTACTCAATGAAGCAAACATAGTGCATACTGGTAAGCCAAACTATGCAAACAAAATGTATGAAAGGATTTTCTATTAACATCAAAATAACTCATACACCAGAATGCATCACATAATAATAGATATACGAGGAAAACCCAATATGGGAAAAACCTTGGTGAGAATAGTTGTTGGAGAGATTTTTCTCCAATCCAGCCTCACAATAAAATTGATATGATTATAATTTTAGGGCACCAACCCTAGGAGCACCAACCCCTGAACAATTTATAGGCTACAACATAAAGGAGATACAACCCTTGCACTAAGAACCTACTCAGTGAAATAAATATGATGATTCAAATGCAAAAATAACTTCCATGTTGCAAATGAAGTTTTGCAACCCTTCAATACACTGCTCTATTGGTCAATCACCGGTCTGTGAAACATCCACACTCACTGCAACACTGCCTTTATGCTGGTTCTTCCTCTGTCAAAACCTTCCCTTCCTCTATTTGTTGGATTCACCTCACGCCTGCTCACACTCTAACAGGTTTTGTCTCTGTTGGTTGTTCTTTGTCGGTTCACACCTTGCCGGTTTCTCCTTCAACACACAATCACTACAGTTTTTTTTTTTTTCACTTAAACAATATTTTTTCTCTATCTTTCATACACTAGCATAATCACATATCATTCCACAGAAGCAACCTCATCGATTTTAGACTTGTATATTTAAAAGCAAGTTTTCCAGCCAAAAACAAATTCAAACATCAGGTGGTTAGGGTTTCTTTCCTTCGACCAAATCTGCATCAAATCTAGTTTGATCTATCTTGGATCTTTCACCTTATGTTGGGAAATCCATTTGTACACGTTTTTATTCATCCAATGCATGTTTTCTAAAAATATCAAACATTACCCTGCTTTACAACCTTGATCTTGGTCGACCTCATCTTGTCCAACTGTTTCTGACTGGAGGTCAATCTCCAATTAGATTTCATGCTCCGATTTTTGGCATTTGCATGAAGATTACATTAATGATATGTTATATTGTCATTGATGTCAATTAACTGGTAATGATATTGTTGATATTATTGTTATGATGTTTTTTAACTGGTAGGATGAACTTGTGAAGGAAACTATAATTGGTAGGAAGAATTTGTGGAGTGAACCAGTATTGCTATGTATTGGAGAGTTGAACTGGTAAACCCTACTTGTTGATTTGATAAACCCTAACCAATTAAGTTTTGTGAATTGATTATATTGGTTTATGATCCGATGATGAGTGGTAATGATTATGACACCTATGATTATTGTATAAAGATAGTTTTAACTGATTTTGGTGCATTGTTGTAATGGTTTTTGTCTAGGGAATGAGAAAGTATATTGCATATAATGCAAAGCGCGTGATAAATTACTAAGTTTGATGAAGCGGTAATCAAGGAGCAATCAAGGTTTTCTTGATTGATATGCAGATATTGCTATGTGATCCAATGGTCATACTTGAACCGACTTGTTTATAATATCTATGAGAATTAGGTTTTTGTTGTGTTACCGACCTAATTGATTTGTTTATAAGTTCGATGAGTTGTTTAGTTGAAGATTTGACAAACTTTTAGTTGTGTGTGTGGTTGCCGAACTAGATGATGTATCTGCAGTTTGAGTAAAGGTAGATAGGAGCATGAAACGGATCTAAACAAGCAAGTGTAGTGTTATTCAAACATATCAGCAAACTCTTGTTGTTTTCTAAAAATTACAACAAAATTGAAATCCCCTAATCGGGTAAGCTCTAACAAGTTTGGTTCTATTTAAATCCTTTACCTCGGTGATCCATTAGCTTTGATTTTTTAAATCCTCTACCGAGGTTACTCCTTACATGGTATTTCTTCTAACAAGGCATTGTAGTCAATCCCCTAACCGGGTGGTCCCTAATAGGATTTGTTCTTAACATGATTTTTTGTAAAGCTTTAACAAGCTAGGCTCCTAATAGGGCGAACTTCAGAAGAGTTCAAATAGTTATCTTGTGAGTCTCATCTCATCGTGGTTTTTCCCATTTTGGTTTCCACGTCAAAATATTTGTGTCAATTGGTGAATTTTTTTGTGGTTATGATCTTATGGTTGATTTTCTTAACTACTTTGATAAGTCATGATAATCGGAATCATTGAGAAATGAAGTCTGTTGACATATGAAAAAGCATTTGGATGTTTATGAGTTTTAAATTGTTTACTATTAATTTTTTGTAACAGTCAACCGGTTTATCTTAGGAGTTTTTATCTTGACGAGTGGTATTGCATTGATAATTCTAAGTTTACTTTGAGAGATTAATATTGATATTGGTGAAGTTAGTATTTGTTTTTCTATCTACTGATTCACCCCCCCCCCCCTCTCAGTAGTTGACCAGATACTTATTGTTTCATCATACCATCACCGATCACCATGCCAACAACTACCTGATCATTCTTTGTCGTCCATTCTACCTCGAGCCGCAACAGTCATATAATATCCCATGATTTTTGGATTTATCATTTAATGACCACCAACTACACAGACAACCATGTCGATGAACATTTTATCAACCTTTGCATGTTTTCCACCTCAACTCCCCATGACACACATCAACATACTTTCAACTCATAGACAAAGAGTCGGTTCCACCCTAAACATCCCTATCAGTACAAACACTTCTACCGGTACAAACCTTTATCGGTTACCAGTACAGACCTTTATCGGTAGGCCAAATACATAGGACAACCACTGTTATCGGCATTGCACAATACTGACAGTTCATCTAACCTTCCGGTATGTCTTCATACAATTTGTTTAGTTCAGCTCACCGGGTGTTGTTGTGATTCATCTAACATTTTGCCTCTTCATCACAAATAAACATCCAACCTTCATATTGGTTTATGCCTTACCGGTTAACGCTTAGGCATGCCAAATTACTCCTACATCTCACCTTATACTGGTGATATCATTTGTCAACACATGATCATACTTCTCTTCTTTATGTCCGTTCAATCTTCTTCATACCAGGTTGACACACCCTACCGGTAGCCTACAATACCAATTGACATCAATGATAATTTAATGCCAACAGGAGATTCTTTGATGGTTACTGATGAAAATTTATTTTTGGGTCTATATAAAGAATTTCTTCTCCTTTCTATAGGTGTTTTTTCCTTCCAATATCATCTACAATAATGTGAATTTGTTGTGGTCCATGTTTTTTTCTCAAGGAGAGATGGAGTTTAATGAATCATGTGTTGTTTTATTTTGAGATTGTTGAGGAAGGTGTTATTTCTTTACCTATTGTTTCTATTATGATCTTTAGGATTTTCAAGAGACTCTATGAGATGGAGGATTGCAAATGCACCAAGATTGTAGATAGGGAATGACTGCAATATGGTTGCTAAGAGTTTTTTCACTCTTGTTGCTTTTGTTTCTTCAACTCCTATTATTATTCCTTCTCTAATCACTAGGGTTTCGAAGGAGCCATATTCAATAGGGGTTTGTGGTGCTTCTGACCTACTGCTAGATTATGACAACAATGTGATTGCTAAGAGTTATAGTAGTGATGATTCTTCTAAGCTTAAGGAGGAAGAGTAAACCTAAATTGATATTCCTTATGAATCCTCTACTTGGTTGAGGAGCTTGCTTGTTGGGAGTCTCTATGTCAATCATCCCAATATAGATACTACTAGAATATAGTTTCTTTGAATTTTAAAAGTAAAAGGCCAAGTTGAGGTAACTGCTATCTTGAACATTGTTTTTCACTTTTCCTTTTCAAATCTAGAGGATTACACAAGGATTCTTCTAGAAGGCCACTTGTTTCTAGGAAAGAATGACCTTTGTCTTAAAAAGTGGTCTCCAAGTTTCAACCCAATGAGTGATATAGTTTAATTTTCATGTTTGGGTTTGCTTGTAAGGTTGTCATTTGAGTATTGGAATGAAAACATGTTTATGATTATTGCCAATTCTTTTAGGCAATACTATGTTATTAATTTTATCACCAAATTTATGTATTTGTTGTTTACCAGATTTTGTTTGTTTGTGGAGAAGAATAAGGGTGCTCCCTTCTCATATTACCTTGTTTTCCAAATGTTGTGATTGGGTACAATAGATTGAATTTGAAGGCTCTCCAATTATTTATAATTTTTGTGGTAAAGTAGACCATGCTACTGCTTCTTGCTTGAGCAATAATGATAAACCATTTCATATGGAGGAAAAAGGAACAAACTACTACTAAGGAGTGTTTTACTTATGCTAAGGAGGCACAAAAGAAGGTTAATAGGGCGAAATATCCTATCAACTATGAAACCTCTTCGAATGTCACATGGTTACAAGAAGGATATGTTGGTGTCTCTATGAATTTGCCTTGTTACAAGAAAATGAGGTTAGGGAAGATAGATCCATGTACTAATGTAAATCCAAAATATTTGGAATAATTTTTAAACCAACCTATGTTTAGGTAGGTTTCATTTGCTTCAACCTTTGTAGTCTCAATTTAGCTCCTTGATTCTTTGGTGCCTTGTTATGCTTCATGTTCTATCCTTCTCTTTCTACAAGGGTTTAGGCCCTTTGAAAACATTTCTTGTCTTAACAAAAAACTAATGGCTTCCCACCCAACCCCTTATAATGATATTATAACATAAATAGTTTTGTTAGTGTATATGGTGAAAATGGATAGCAATAAACAACAATATTGAAAGACTAAATGAATCCAACCACAAAACCCTAGCCTAACAATGAACAAAGATCCACCATAACATATGAAGATAACCTAAGACAATGGAAAATAACTCAAAATCACAAAGATTATACCATCACATGTCCAATAGGGTTTTGATCTCCATTCTTCCTATCTCCATTGATCTTGCTTGATATATTTGCTCTCAGATTTTTATATGCACAAGAGCTCAACAAAGAACGGAATGTGGTTGCAAGTAGGATCGTAGTGTAGTCAATTGCATAAAAGATCATTAGCATGTGTCATTAGGGTTTGACAATGAAGAAAGCATCTCCTTAAATAGAAGACACAATATGAAATGGAGGGTTAAGATTGAGAGGTGTAAAAAGAGAGGTCGGCTAGGATTAGAGGGTAGGTAAAAGAAATACCAAAATAATGAAAGAGGTAGGTAGTGTATGAATTAAGAGATGAATGACATGTGTCATGTGTAGAAAAAGATAATGAATTAATTAAATAAATAGAGATTTATTTAATTAATAGTAGAAGTGGGATAATTAAATAAATAAAATATTTATTTAATTTAGGAAAGGGATAATTTAAATAAATAAATGTATTTATTTAAATGAGAAATAAGGCTAGAAGAGGATAAATGAATTAATTAAATAAATAAAAATTTATTTAATTAATAGAAGAATTAGGCTTAGATAATTAAATAAATAAAATATTTATTTAATTAGACATGACAATTTTAGGTGTCTACATTTTGCCCCTCTTTGAGACAATGCGGCTTGTCGCGTTGTTTCAAAGAAGATAAGATGAACTGATACAGAGTTGCCCCAGAATGGGAATGATATGCCCCCTCGAGAGATTGGATGAAAATGTCTGAAAAGATTGCAGACAATCTCTCAATAAGAAAGACGGGATAGAATGGACTGATCGGATAAAGTGACAAAGTCACGGGA
This sequence comes from Cryptomeria japonica, assembly GCF_030272615.1. Taxonomy (NCBI): domain Eukaryota; kingdom Viridiplantae; phylum Streptophyta; class Pinopsida; order Cupressales; family Cupressaceae; genus Cryptomeria; species Cryptomeria japonica. Next base: position 501,193,577 of record NC_081406.1, read on the forward strand.
TGAAGAATACTGACCCGGGAAATGAAGACGAGGGCTAGGGTAGGCTATAAGATAGACCACGGGCAAAAGACATCCTCATTGTCATCCACACCCTTAGAAGATCACAGTGCAGAGCGAGAAAAGAGCAGCAGCAGTCAGTAGCGATGGCTTTCATTCATAGATTCGACCGCGTTCGCCGATTCCAGCAACCAACAGATGTAGGAGAGCCGGTAAGTACCCGAAAACCTCCTCGTACTTCCATGCATTTCAAGTTTTGTCATTAATGCATGCTAAGTAGCAATAAATGCGCTAGGAATAGGGTAGTTGAAATATGCAAAAATGCGGAACTGCGTCTGTGTCAGTGCCAGGCGCGTCTGTGTCGGACAGGCGCGTCTGTGTCGGGTCCAGGTGCGTCTATGCCTAGAACCGCGTTTGTGCTGAATATGGACGCGTTTGTGAAATGTAGAAGCGTCTGTGCCCTGTAGGGGCGTTTATGTCATGTAGGGACGTCTGTGTTCCCTGGTCGCGTTTGTGCATGGTATAGGCACGTTTGTGTTCAGGAAGCGCGTCTGTGTTGCAGAAGCGCATTTGTGCAGTCTATAAGCACGTTTAGGAGTTTGAAGCACGTTTGTGTGTCAAAAATGCATGGTTTTGGTCTTCTAGGTCAAATCGGCAGTTCTGTGATGAACATACGCTGTCGATTGGATAAGCTGCTAAGAGGATACACTCAAGCAGGTCCTCTAGGAAGATTAGGATAGATCAAGGCACTTTGTGATGAACAGGGAGTGCGAATGTGAGTAACACTTTGTGATGAACAGGGAATGTCACACACGTAGTACTTTGTGATGAACAGGGAGCACTACTAGGATAGATAGCAACACTTTGTGATGAACAGTAAGTGTCACTAGGAGAGGTAAGCGTATGCATTTAGGTAGCAAGTAGCATTTTGTGATAAACAGTGAATGCCACGATAACTGACATGATTGAGTTGCTTGACTGCAGGAGTATCTGCCTATGTTGGAGTCACGGGAGAGATTCCCATCGACTCAGAGGTTGCAACCAGAGTTGTCGATTCAGGACATGATTTCTATTGAGGAGATGGGTCTCACAAATGTGCTATATGTGCCCGAGTTTCGGGCAAACATGGGTTTGCTGACTGCACTGGCGGAGAGATGGCACTCCGAGACTTGCACGTTTCACTTGCCTATGGGTGAGATGACAGTGACGCTTGAGGACGTCTACAGGATTCTGCATATTTCGATCGATGGAGAGTTGATTCCATATGATCGAGATGGTGACAGGGAGGCACTGAGACGGATATTCCAGGATCTCGGGTTGGAGATGCGAGCAGGTCACGTGGCATGGGATACCATGACCGCTACAGATTTAGTTTTACCAGCTATTATCAGAGGAGTCATCAGTGGGTACTTGTGTCCGGACAGAGCTACACGAGGATTGGCAGTTGGCTGGGGAGGGGCATTGGAGACACTGGTGACTGAGCACACCAGATATGCATGGGGGCCATGTGTCCTGGCCCATTTGTACTATGAGCTGCATCAGTTTGTGTACCACGGATCAGTGGGCTTGGGCTGCGGAGTGACTCTCCTATAGGTGTGGGCATATGAGCACCTGCCGATCACATGACCTATCCACTTCAGAGGCAGAGGGCATGGACGGTGCTTTGTGCATTTGTACGATATGATTACATCACAGCCTCGGATTGGTCGACTGGAGCATTGGAGACGCGTCATACATGATATTGATATGGTTATCTGGAGGCCGTACCTGGGGTGCGAGGAGTGGGATGACGACGCATTGGAGCTACCCTATGCATTCAGGAGCAGGTATCTTATTGGGCGGATGCCCTATATTCTAGAGAGGCAGCTTGTTGACAGGGTATGCAGACAGTTCGACAGGATTCAGCGGATGCCACGAGGCTCGGGCATGTATGCCCGCCCGTACAGTCAGAGATCAGGTACAGTTCGGGCCGCTGTTATCATATGATCAGGCCGTGACACAGCTGGCAGAGATGATGCCATTACCATGGGACATGTGGCCGAAGGTAGAGGATGCAGGGATGGACGCAGAGTACTCTACGTATTGGGCAAAGCATCCCTTTCCAAGATTGACAGATCCGGGAGAGCTGTTGGAGGGAGAGGCTGGAGGGGATGATGATGATGATGGTGGGGGAGATGGAGGCAGGGGTCGACGGAGGCGGAGGGGAGTGGTGGGAGAGAGGCGAGTAGCACCTCGGAGGGAGGGAGGACAGGAGAGAGCAGCTTAGGTGGTGAGGGGTTGAGGTGGATTGCCCCTACAGGTACCAGCAGCACAGGGTCCTAGAGCACAGGGACCTAGACAGGTGCAGGGACAGGGACAGGCACAGGGACAGGTACCTATTCAGGCACCTAGATAGGTGCAGGCGGAGGCACAGGTACAGGCACCTACAGAGGAGGAGCCACAGGCAGAGGCTGAGGGTGGAGATCCTGAGGAGGATGAGCTATTGGAGCTGCGAGAGATCTGCCAGGGTTAGGCAGACGAGATTGCTGATTTGGTGCGGGAGAGGGATCGCCTCAGGATCAGGCTCAGGGACACAGAGCGGGAGAGAGACCAAGCCATCCAGAGATATATTGAGGCCGAGACAGCTCTGAGGGCAGGGAGGCGGGCAGCAGAGGATACAGGGGCAGGCTACGCATATGTGCTGCGAGCCGGAGAGGAGATCACCTACTGGAGGGATCTGTACTATGGTGCCGTGCTAGCGGATCAGCGGGTGAGGAGCTTCCATAGATCGTCGCACACAACGACGGCTACAGGAGGGAGTCGTAGGAGGCAGGCATCCAGCGGTGGGGTCATGGGTCCTCTACCACCACCACCAGATAGGCAGGGGGATCATGGAGCGGGACCATCTAGAGCTCAGACTCCGTCGAGGCCAAGCGGCTCCGAGGGAGGGAGTTCATCATAGCCATAGAGGGCTCCCCTTTGTATCAGTATATGTACCATTGTTGTATTGTAGACACTTGCGGGTGATTTTGTAGCCATATGATTCTTTTGACATCATTGTATCATGACACTTTTGATTATATATGAGAGGTGATCCATTTTTGCGACAGCTATATGCATGTGTACCTTATGTGATGAGATGTTCTTATGTGATGCATGTTTTATGATATGGATGCTTATATGATGTAATGCAATATATTTTTGTTCTTTTATGTTGTATATGTGATGCATGATGCAAATGTGAATGTATGTAATGCAAATGAATATGACAATGCAGATGTAAATTGTGCGAACAGGTGTTGTGTGCAGGATGTGATGCAATTGTGATATCTATATGTATGTATGAAATTCTTATATGTGGTAATGTAGGTGCAGCTACATGAAATGCAAATGTTTTTGGTGTGTCATCATACTCAGTCATGTGATAGCGGGCTACGCGGACTCGAGAAGGACGATGGAAGTCAATCAAGAAAGGGGGATGGAAGATAGAAGATATGAACGTGAAAGAGCTTCTTGTGCATTATCATCATTGAGCTTATTATGGCAAGTAGGTTATGACAATCGAGGCATATGTTTGACCCAGAAAGTCATTGTACCCGTTTGCATGGAGATAAGACAGTCACAAACAAGGAATGCCCCAGTTCATACTAGACTCACAGTGTCCTCATATCCTTGGACAAGTCATAGCATTACTAAAAGACAATCCACAGACAGCAAATGCAAATAGGTGATGATACCCCATCCTCGCCTTTCTAGTCAAAGACATCCTGGAGATAGAATCTCTAGTCAAAGACATCCTGGAAAAGCTAAAAGACATGTCACCAAAAAGATAAAATCAAAAGAAAACCAAGACTTGACACCAACATCCACTTTAGTCCTCAAGTTTAGTGTCTCATGTCACTTGTTTAAGTCTTATTCGATTGTGGTCACAATGTTCACTTTCACAAAAGGGATAGATAGCACTGAACCATATGTTGTCTGAGTCTGTTGAAAGATTTGATTTTGTTGAAGCCCATTGTTGCTGCTGTGTCTCATTTGAAACTGACTGAATCCATGAAACTGATACTTTATTGCGGAGAAGATGAAACTTTATTGCGGATCTGTGATGCAAATGTTGCTTTATTGTGGATTGTGCGTGGATAGACTTGGAGGGAGCTGGAAGAAACTGTACTCCTCAAAACATGTGATGTTCTCAGTTCCACACCCATCACTAGACATAGGATTTTGCCTTAGCCACAGATAGGATCCGATTTATTATGGATGGAAAGGGAGTGAAAAGGGATGATTATGGATGGCTAACCAATCTTAGGTAGATCAATAACAAGCCATGATGGGAATGGGTAAGTTTATTATGGACAAATAGGTTGTGAGTGTGTGCAAAGTGAAAGGATGAAAGTGAATCCTGAAGGAGGGAGGAGCAATGTCTCTACACATGGCGCTGGTGACCCAGTTTTCACCATGGTACTTGCCCAGGGCGCCACCGAAGTGGTTTTCACCGTTGGACGAAATTATTTCTCTTTACTTTTTCGATTTTTCAATTTTTTTCGTGTCACAAGGCGCCTGTTTGCCAGGTTTTCACCAAGTAACGATTTTTTTGTTTTATAATTTTTTTGTATTTTTGAATTTTTTTGATTTTTTTTTTTTTTGTATTTTCGAATTAGAATACTCCGACGAGCTATGTGTAGAACCTGCGAAGGTGCATGCTATTGATAGGATCCTCTAAGGGTTCCCCTTCTGTAGTTGAGAGCTGATATGCCCCAGATCCATATACCGCTGTAATGATGTAAGGACCAAGCCAGTTTGGTTCGAACTTGCCCTTCTTATCTCTGTCTTGCTGATTCTTGGGGTTCTCTCTGAGTACTAAGTCACCTACCTCAAATGTGCGAGGCTTAACTTTGTGATTGTAACTGCGACTCATTCGTTGTTGGTAAGCCTTGAGATGATTAAAAGCAGTGTGCCTTCATTCCTCCAGCAGTTCTAGTTCTTGTAAGCGAGAGACCCTGTAGTCTTCATCATTGATTATGTTTCTCAAGGAGACCCATAAAGAAGGTAGCTCGACCTCAATAGGCAAGATGGCTTCAGAGCCGTAGACAAGTGAGTAGGGTGTAGCTCCTGTAGGTGTGCGGACACTTGTGCGATAGGCCCAGAGTGCAGGATTGAGTTGGATATGCCAGTTACGGCTAGCGTCGTCGACTGTCTTTTTAAGGATTTTGAGAATTGTTTTATTAGATGCCTCCGCTTGGCCATTACCTTGGGGGTAATATGGTGTGGAGAAACGATGGGAGATATGGAAGCACTCAGAGAGTTCATGAACATCCTGATTTTTGAAGGGACGCCCGTTATCAGTAATAATGGAAGTAGGAATCCCGTATCGGCAAATGATGTAGTTTAGGATGAAGGTAGCGATTTGTTTCCCAGTAACTTGTGTGAGAGGCATGGCTTCAATCCACTTTGTGAAATACTTTGTGGCTGTGATAATGAATTTATGTCCATTGGAAGAAGGAGGGTGAATCTTGCCTATGAGATCGAGTCCCCACTGACAAAAGGGCCAAGGAGATGCAAGTGGTTGTAGTTCCTGTGCTGGTGCATGTATGAGGTCTCCATGAATTTGACACTGCTTATACTTCTTGACAAACTGATATGCATCTTTTTCCATAGTAGGCCAGTAGTATCCAGTCCTGATGAGTTTCTTGGCCAAGGTAGGACCACTAGTATGCGGACCACATATCCCTTCATGCACTTCTCGTAACGCAATCTGAGCTTCGTCATTCTCTAAACATCTAAGAAGGGTTCCATCTAGACCTCGTTGGTATAGGATATCTGCTAAAATGACGTATCGAGAGGATTGGCGAATGAAAGTGCGGCGTTGCTTGTTCGATAGATCGGGAGGTAAGATATTGTCGCGAAGGTATGTGAATATGGGACCATATAACTGGGATTCAGGACCAATAACACATATCATTTCCGTAGGAGTGATCTCATATGACGGAATCAGCAGGTTGTCTACCAGGAATTCATAGCAGGTCTCATTTTGCGGTAGATCAATGAGCGAAGCAATTGTAGCCATGGCATCAGCAGCGCGATTCTGTTCTCTTGGTATCTGCTCAAACTCTATCTTTGCAAAGTGCTGTTTCAGATCATCTACCAGTTGTTTGTAAGGCATTAGCTTTTCATCTTTTGTTTGATAATCATCAGTTGCTTGACGGATGACAAGTTGAGAATCCCCAAAAACATGAAGTTCTTGGATCTTCCATTGAACTGCAATTCTTAACCCAGTTGTTAATGCCTCGTACTCCGCTATATTGTTAGTGCACGGAAATGATAAGCGGTATGACTTTGGTATAGAATCGCCTTGGGGATTTATAAAGAGTATACCCGCTCCTGCCCCGTGCTGTGTGTATGAGCTGTCAAAATATAATTGCCATGGCTTTGTAGGTGATATTGTTAGAATGGACTCATCTGGAAGTTCTGACTGTAGAGGAGCATCATCTATCATGGGAGCATCTGCCAATTGGTCTGCAATTGCTTGTCCTTTTATAGCTTTTCTGTCCACGTATTCAATGTCAAATTCACTCAAAATCATTACCCACTTGGCCAGCCGCCCAGTAAGTGTAGCTTTGTTGAGAAGATATTTTAGTGGATCAATTCTGGCAATCAACTTAGTCTTGTGAGTGAGCATATAATGTCATAACTTCTATGAAGCAAAGACCACAGCGAGACATGCACATGCGATTGGAGTGTAGTTTAGCTCATATCCCACCAATGTGCGACTGATATAGTAGACTGCTTTTTCCTTGCCGTCAGGTATTTGTTGTGCTAGGAGTGCCCCCAGTGCCGTTGGATTAGCTGATATGTAGAGTAACAAAGGTTGATCTAGAATTGGTGGCATCAAGACTGGTGGGTTCAAAAGATAATCTTTGAGCGTCTGAAAATCCTATTGACAGTTCTCATCCCATTTGAACTTGATGTTTTTGTGTAGCAGGTGCTGCAAAGGGTTACACTTATCTGCAAGTTGTGCTATGAATATTCGTATGGATTGGAGTCTCCCTTGTAAAGATCGAAGTTGACTAATATTCTTGGGTGGCGGCATGTCCAAGATAGCCTTGACTTTTGCTGGATCAGCTTCTATTCCTCTTTTAGACACAATGAATCCTAGGAGCTTCCCAGAGGTTACTCCAAAGACACATTTCTTTGGGTTTAATCTTACCTTGTATTTTTCCAGTCTATCAAAGACAACTGAAAGTATGTCCAAGTGTGTGTCTCTATCTATTGATTTTCCCAAAAGATCATCAACATAATCTTCCACAGTTATGTGCATGAGATCATGAAAGATAGTCGTCATCGCTCGTTGATACGTGGTGCCTGCATTTTTCAGCCCAAAGGGCATGACATTCCAACAGAAGGTTCCCCATGGACAAGTGAATGATGTTTTATGTTGATCTTTAGGTGCAATCCTGATCTGATTATATCTAGAAAATCCGTCCATTAAAGATAACATTTCATGGCCTGCTGTGAGATCAACGATCAAGTCAATGTTTGGTAATGGGAAATCGTCCTTTGGACAAGCCTTGTTGATATCTCTAAAGTCTGTACATATTCAGATGCTGTAATCTGGTTTGCTGACAGGTACTAAATTGGAAATCCATTCAGGATAATCAATTGAGCGTATGAATCCGACATCCAATAATTTCTCTAGCTCTGCCTTGACTAGCAATGCCACTTGTGGATGCATTTTCCTTAATTTCTGCTTTACTGGTTTTGCCCCTGGTTTGACTGTTAAATGATGCATTACCAAATCCGGGTCTAGCCCAGGCATATCCGCGTACGACCATGTGAAGTTGATTTGTCGTCCCCTAAAGAAGCGTATGAATTTTGCTCTCTCGGCCTCTGTCAATGATTGAGCCAAAAATATGTTGTGTGGAACCTCTGCTGTACCAATGTTTGTCTTTATAGTCTCCTCTACCAACATGGATGATTTTTCCTCGTATGATGTTGGGAGAATGTTGAGCCTTCCATCTTCGGGCGCCTCAGAGAGGTTTTCACCCTCAGATACGTCCTTTCTTTTTACTTTTTTGGAGTCAGATAGCGCCACAGAGTGGTTTTCGCCATAAGACCCTTGTTTTGTTTTTATTTTCACATTTTTGTGACTAGAAGGCCCGACACCCTCACCAAAGTATGCTATGTTGTTGAGCTCTATGGCGTATCCTGCTTTGTGGTCTCCAGGGGGAAGATCATCTCGAATGCCAAGGTAGTCGATAATAGCTTCGTCATTTTGAAATGTATCAAATTGTGCTGGTCCTTCATGATCCCAGTCAATGAGTTGAGGATGAACAAGGGGAAGGTCTTTAGTGCTTTCAGGGTTTGCAGGACTAATAGCGAAGATGTGGTTATATTCAGGTATGTCAAGGCAATCGTCGAGGTCATCGATGGCACTCTCCTCATCCGTTTCGATCGTGAGCGAATCCAAATTGTCATCACTAGTAGAGCCTTCTGGGACAGGTGTCCTCATCCTATGTGATTTTGACCTAGGACCTTGAAACGAAGCTTGTGCGGGATCCTTATGGGTTGGTTCTTGACCAACTCTGAACTTTTTGTAAAATTCCTCCTCCTCTGTGGGTTCATCTGGCTCTCTGAATGTTTCAGTGAGCTCATAGTCACTGGAGGATTTTTTTGAACCCCATTCCCATTCATTGGAATCTGTGGAATAGTAATCTTCTTGTTGAACTTCGGCAACTTTGATTCGCCATGCCTCTTTTATTCTTTTATTTTGTAGTCTGGGATTCAGAAAACCAAGCCCCTTGGAGCGTTCTCTTCTTGTAGTTAGCTCAGGTTGTAAGGGCTCCATGACACCTTCTTTGCGTAGTCCGAGAGGGCTTTTTCCATCATACCCGAATCTTTGCAAAATTTTGAAGCCTTTGCCATAGTTCTCACAGGGTATAATAATCTGATCATGTGTGTCCTCTTCAACGTCCTTATAGAGCATCTTATATAAATTTTCTTCTTCTAGTTCACCCCATTTTTGAAAGATGGTAGGATCCCATTTGAGCATCATGATGGAGATTTGCTTGTTAGGATGTGGCCTCCCATATTCCTTGAGAGAGGTCATGACTTGTCGTAAAAACATTGTTTGATTCAAAGTGTATTCTCCCATGCCTTTGTCTTGAAACTTGGCTCTAAGTTCACCTTGTTTGGATGTCGAGGGCTTTAATGACTCAGGATCAATATATGCTGAAGAAGGAGTAGCCTCACGATTGCTGGGGATGATAGTCTCAGTATGTGATCTCAAGTTATTACAATATATGAATGGATTTGGATCACCATTGACCGTTACCTCGACTCCATTGTGAGGAAACTTAATGCACTGATGGTATGTTGATGGGACTGCCCTCATTTCATGAATCCATGGACGTCCTAGCAATATGTTATACGTGAGATCTAGATCTAGGACTTGACAAACCACATCCTTTGTGACTGGCCCTATTCTTAGTGGTAAGGTGACCATGCCCTTGGAGGAACGCTCCTCATCATCATAAGCCTTAATGGTGATTTGGTTTGTAGAATTCACAGCTTTGTCAGAATATCCCAATTGTCTGATGGTACTCAAGGTACAAATATTAAGACCTACTCCTCCATCTATCAGGACTCGCTTTATTCGGTGTTTATGTATGAAGGCTTCAACATGTAGAGGTGCATTATGTGGCTGACTTATGGAGGCGTCATCGGCTTCTGTGAATGTGAGGGAGTGTGGAACGGATAGGTATCCCACCATGGCTTGAAACTGGTCCACATTCAGATCAGTAGGGACATCAGTATCTCTCAAGATTTTTTCAAGGATAGCTTTATGTGCAGGAGATATACGTAAGAGCTCAAGAATAGAGATGAGTGCAGGTGTCTTCCCTAGTTGTTCTACAAGGTCGTACTCAGGCTTGGTTGATGAAAGATTGGTATTCTTAGTGGAGGCACCTGGCAACGTGATCTTACCTTGACGGTTTGTAACATGACATTCAGAGGTAGATTCAGATGAAGATCCTACACCTTTTAGGACAATCTTGGGTCTCTGAGAAGAATTCTCAGGATTTTTGTTCTTGATAGTAATAGTAGAGATCTGATTGTCCATTGAGATGTGATTGATAGTAGAATCATAATTGTAAGGTGCTCTAGTATAATTGGCTTGATCATCTGTGACTTTGCCTTTTCCTTTGTCATGTTTTGGGAATGGTTCCTTAAACATCTCATGTTCTTGATTAGATGAATGTCCCTCAATCTCTATATCTCCTCTGTCAATGAGATCTTGCACAATGTTTTTCAATCGATGGCAATTACCTGTCTTGTGACCCTTGCTCTTATGAAACTCACAATACTCATCATCATTCCACCAATTTGGTTTGACCTTTGGTTCATATGGAGGAAAATCTGGAACTGTGATCACTTTGTTTGCCACAAGCTTTTTGAATACTGATTCAAGTGGTTCTCCCAATGGAGTGTACTTCCTTCGTGGTCTAGAAGTTGTTTGAGTGTTCCCCTGATTGTTGGTAGAACTTGATCCAGAAAAGATGAACTTGGGTCTCACTATGTTGGCATCAACAACACCATCATTAACTGTGTTCTTGTTCTTGTTCCAAAATTTTGGTTTGTCCTTTCCTTTAAAGTCCTCTTTGTTTTCTTTGAATATCTTAATGACTCCTTGTTCAATTAAGACTCTTTCTATTGCTAGGCCCTTTTCAATAACATCCTTGAATGTAGACAAACAAGCTTTCCTGAGATCATAGCCAATAGCCTTATTAACATTTTGAGTGAACATTTCTACCATTTGTTTCTATGGGATTTCACAAGAGCATCTGCTAGCTAAATTTCTCCATCTTTGTAAAAATGTTGCGAAAGATTCTCCTTCCTTTTGTTTAGTATTGCACAAGGTAGTAACTGAGACATTTGTTTCAATGTTGTAAGAGAAATGCTGAATGAATGCCTCCGCTAAGTCGCCCCATGACTTAATACCAGGAGGTAATTGAGAAAACCATTCCATAGCTTGATCTCCTAAGCTCTGTGGGAACAACCTCATCAAGTATGTTTCTTCTGCCGCTACCTCAATGCAAGCTGTGAAGAATTGTCTTATGTGTGCCTTGGGGTCTCCTCTCCCTCTATATTTGTCAAATTTTGGCGTTACAAAATGTGGAGGAAATGGAGGCATTGGAATGCTCTTATCAAAGGGATAAGGACATATATCTCTCATAGTGTATGTAGGTTTTGGTGTACTCATGTCCTCCATTTTCTTTTGTAGATCTCTAATTTGTTGCTCCAAATTATTCTTGGGAGGAGATGGATTTCTTGTAGCATACCCCATGTTTGAAACACCCATTTGAGGAGGAGCTTGTTGCATGTATGAATGATACTGATCGTAGACATGTCCATATGGAGGTCTATATTGTTGTGACATATATGGAGCACTTGGCATAACTTCTTGTTGAGGGACCCCATATCTGTTTTGTGTGTATAAACCATGTTCAATAGGCCTTTCATTTTCCATTGTGTTGCCCCCAATTTTGACATGAGGTCTCCTTGTGTCAAAATTTTGAGGATGTCCTTGAGTATCCACTTGTTTTGATTGATTCATACCTTGAGCATGTGATTGAGCATAAGGCCTCCATGATGGTCCTTGAGTGTAAGTATCATATGTTTGAGCTTGTGTATGTGGCATTGCTGGCTTTTGAAGCAAAGCTGATGGTGACTCCGGCATCCTATTATTCGGTCCTCTATTTCCTCCACTATTTGGTCTCCTTTGATCCATGTTAGGTTGAGTTTGTTGTGAGGGTCGACTTTCCATAAGTTGAGATAAGTCAAAATCATGCGGTATTTTAGCTCCACTTTGTGCCATCATGTTTAAAAAGTATTGACGATCTCTCCTCATTATCTCTTCAACCAATCTATTGAATTGAGGATCCATTATGGATTCTTGTATGTCTGCTGATAGTATTGAAGAGTTGTCCACTGTGTCATTGTGTGTAGCATTGTTGTTTATAGTATTTATGCTTTCCACATTTGGATTATGTCTATAAACATTCATGTCTGGTAATGTAGTGTGCTCAGGATTGTAGAATAGATCATTGTCATACTCATAAGAACTCATGTTTACGGATTCTTGAGCTTCTTTAGCTATTCTCCTAGATTTTTGAAGGCGGGTTTCAACCATTAACTAGGTGTTTGACCAAGATGTGAGAGACTAGATGAAAAATGGAAAAAGTATGGAAGACCAAGAGTTGTATGGAGTGTAAATGAATCTGGAGGTGTACTTGCAATGTCCAAAGTGTAAGACCAAGTATGTAAGTAGTAGAGTAGGTGTGACTTCCAAAGAGAGGATAGTTTCTCTTGATGAGGTAAGCTGACCTTGACTCTAAGTAAGACCAAATGAGACCCAAAGGTAAGAAACCTTGATGAGGGACCACTTAGCAAAGTGTAGTTGTATGTAGTTTGTTGAAAGAGTATAGTGAGAACAAGCAAGTGACCTTTTTGACTCAAGTTTAGAGAAGTATGAATGTAAAATGAGATGTGAAGCAATAATGGACTGTATGAGACCTTAGGACAGGCTGACTGCTAGATGAAATCTGAAGAGACAACCTAAGAAGCTCAAGTATGCCGAAACTGATTTTCTTTGTTTGCTTGACTGTTAAAGTTTTCAAATCCTGACACAGATGCCTCTGTATACTTCACAGATGCGTTTCCCAGACACAGATGCCTCTCTGTTTGACACAGACGCTGATAAAAACATAGACACTATTCTATACTTCACAGACGCGCTTATCCGACGCAGACGCGATTTGAACAGACACAGACGCGTTTCTGTAACCTTAGTGCAATTTTTCCTATCTGTGAAGTTGTTTTTGTTGTGACCAAATCTGATTGTTCGACTGTTTTTCATGACAAGAGGACACAATGTTGATGACTCAATGTTTGTAAACTGTTTAGACTCCAAAAGTGTGTTGTTTGATGTAAAAAGTTTTTGCATACACTTGAAGACACAAAAGACACAATGTTTTGCTGTTTTGTCTTGAATGTTTGAATGTTTAGCATAAGACAAGCACAAATCTTAGGGCTGGCCAAGACAATAGTTGTTGATCCCACATAGGGTTTTACCCCCGAGGCTACGCTATTCAGAGCAGATACTTAGATGCTTGACCTCACTGGCTCCACCCTCGGCACTCACTTCTCGGGTCAGCCAAGCATCAGTCCCCATGAAAACTCCCCATGGCGAACTTTGTATCTCTAGTAAGAACCGTATGTGTGTGGGCCGCTACCAGAGGTCCGACCTCCTGCCTCAACAACTAGAAGGATTTGGGCATCTAAAACAAAGAGGTGCTAGTAAGGGCATCCGCTCATGTGGCCATACATGCGACACTTTCAGCTCTGTAAATACAGAAGGCTCCCAGCCGGTAGGGGTTACGCCCTACAAATGATCAAATAAATTTGATCAAACGGGTTTATGGGGAGACATAGTGTCGGTATGAACTAATCAGCACACGTTATCCATAGTTTTCACCATGAATACATTTGATTATAGTGGTTCGGAAGAGGTGGGTTTTCCTCGCTACCACTTGGGTCGTTCTCTTCTCACTAGTAGTCCTAATGACCACACGGGAAGACAGGCCCTCTAAAGATTAAACAAAAAGAGCCTATTGCTCAAGACACAAAAGACAATGATTCAATTTTAGTGCACCAATGGAAGTGTTTGCTAAGCTATGAAAACAAGGCACACAACAAAACTACAAAACCCTAGCTAAGGCCCTGCAACAAAATTGTTAGTAGTTTGGGTTGTTTCAAATGATCACCCCTTCCTGCAAGCACACAAGTTAGGTAAATTTTAGAAAACCCAAAAGACTTTATGAAAAGGGGCCTTCAACAAAAACGTTTTTGCTTCCAAGACAAGCTGCACCAATTTTGTTAGCTAGATCTGAAAATGTTAGTCCAAAAATAAACCAGATCTGAAACCCTAAGTACAAAATCCGAAAATCTGAATCAAAGAAAATTGAAATTTGCAAAACAGAAAGCACAGACGCTGCTATACCAGACACAGACGTGTCTGTATGACACAGATGCGATTCTGTAATTCACAGACGTGATCAGAGGTCATAGATGCCTCTCCCGAACGCAGACGCGATAATATAACTCACAGACGCGGTTTTGAATCACAGACACACCTTTCGGGAACCTGCAAAAAATAAAAATTGACAGAAACACAGACGCGATTCCCGATATCGCAGACACTTCTGAAACACAAAAACGTGATCCGAACACTCGTAGACGCGGAAGAACCTAAAATATCATCGAAAACTGTCCGATCTGCAACTTCAAAAATGCAAAGTCTGCAACAAAATTGTTAAATGCAAAGGGACAAGAGTCCCACCGGGCGTGCCAAAATGTATATGGTGAAAATGGATAGCAATAAACAACAATATTGAAAGACTAAATGAATCCAACCACAAAACCCTAGCCTAACAATGAACAAAGATCCACCATAACATATGAAGATAACCTAAGACGATGCAAAATAACTCAAAATCACAAAGATTATACCATCACATGTCCAATAGGGTTTTGATCTCCATTCTTCCTATCTCCATTGATCTTGCTTGATATATTTGCTCTCAGATTTTTATATGCACAAGAGCTCAACAAAGAACAGAATGTGGTTGCAAGTAGGATCGTAGTGTAGTCAATTGCATAAAAGATCATTAGCATGTGTCATTAGGGTTTGACAATGAAGAAAGCATCTCCTTAAATAGAAGACACAATATGAAATGGAGGGTTAAGATTGAGAGGTGTAAAAAGAGAGGTCGGCTAGGATTAGAGGGTAGGTAAAAGAAATACCAAAATAATGAAAGAGGTAGGTAGTGTATGAATTAAGAGATGAATGACATGTGTCATGTGTAGAAAAAGATAATGAATTAATTAAATAAATAGAGATTTATTTAATTAATAGTAGAAGTGGGATAATTAAATAAATAAAATATTTATTTAATTTAGGAAAGGGATAATTTAAATAAATAAATGTATTTATTTAAATGAGAAATAAGGCTAGAAGAGGATAAATGAATTAATTAAACAAATAAAAATTTATTTAATTAATAGAAGAATTAGGCTTAGATAATTAAATAAATAAAATATTTATTTAATTAGACATGACAATTTTAGGTGTCTACAGTTAGTTATATATGTTAGGATTCCCAAAGATACTGAGAGGGGGGGGGGGGTGAATCAATATCTTGCCAGTTTACAGATTTTCTAATCTTATTAAACAAATTGCATTCCAAAATAGTGTACCGGTAAACCAGAAATAATGCAGTAAATAAGATTAATAACCACAACATAGAAAGCACACCATAACACAATATTTTTAATGAGGAAACCTAGTGTGGTAAAAGCCTCGGTGGGATTTATGACCCACAATATTCACTCACTGGCCAATAAATGAATATTACTTACAATAGGGGCCTGCACATGCAGGAAGGCCAACTGCCTAAAGCTCACTGCTTAGTTACAAAAAGGGAAGTCTCACTGACTTAAAAAAATGTATTATGCAAATTCAATATCATGTATTGCTTTGGTTCAACATCTTCTATGTCAGGTTAAGTACCGGTTTAAGCTCATACAACTTCCATAAACCTTATTCCAAAATCTATCTTAATATTCGCATGTTCGCATCTGCCTATTACATTCCATACATAAATGATCCTACAAGATCTCATACTTGTATGAGTCTTATTTACAATATGCCTTGTTGGCTTACATGAGATTTTATAATTAAATACAAAATATAATAACTAAAATCTTGTCGGCTAGGGTGTCGGTAATCATCTTGTCCCTGCCGGTAAACTATCTACCAGTGTCAATGTCTATGTCAGTGCCATAGGATTGTAAGGTTGCCATCAATGATGATACCTTCAATCACCTACAATTTCTCATAGGAGTGTGCATTTACCAACAATCTCCCCCTTTGGAATTGATGACAACACTTGTGAGAAAAAGTCAAAATTGTATCCAAAAATGTGTTGTCCAAAAAAATCTTGCCGAAATTGTGTGCTCCCCCTGAGCAGATGATGTCTTCTACCAATCATTTTACTCATTCTACTACTCCCCCTTTGGCATCAATGAAAAAGGTTGTCAATTAATGTCAATTGAGTGTAGTTCTTGTCAGGATCCCTGTAATCGGTGGGTTACAATCTAATATAGATCCGCTAATGCAAAATTCAAGTTGTTAGTAAACCTCTCACTATCCTTCAATGTTGCTTCTGTCCTTTGGATGGTACCAATGAGTATGTGCATTTTTTCTTTCGATATCTTAAGTCCTGGAACAAGAGCCTCTAAAATCTCTTTTCTCAGGGAGATGAGGATGTCTAGTTTCATACCTAGTCTACATTTGAGTTCCTTAGCCTTGTATTCTATTCTTTCCTTCTCCTTCTCCAATTTCTCAAGTTTCTCCTCAAATCCAACTATCTCTTGTTCTATAACTGATATTGGTTTAGAGGAGCCAATGATATTGTCAGCTATATCATTTATTTATTTTTGTACTTTGTTGATTTCCTTGTCAATATCCACTGTCAAAAGATCAGTCTTGCAAGTGTCTATGTACAGTTCCTTAAATTCCATTATTGTCTTGCCTAGTGTCGATAATAATGTGTCAATATATTCCTTACATCTGTTTATTGATTCTTCAAATAATTTTTCTTTCTCTTTATTCATTTTCTCACTGAAAGTCTCCTTATTGATCTGATCAATTGTTAGTAGATTATCGGTTATGTACTTAGACAATGTGTCTAATTAGCTCAAAGAATATTTATTTTCCATTATGCACTTAGGTGCAATCAATCTCAAAATTGAAATGGTGTCATCAATTGCCTTATATGCCTGTGCATTACACTCTATGATTTTCTTGATGGAATCTAGTTATACCTCTATTATATTTGTCGGTTTGAATTCTGTTGAGGAACCAGATGATTGTCCAACTGCCTTAACGATCTGCAATCCGCTGATGTGAGTAACTTCTTTGCTTATGTTGACCTTTGGTAGGTCAGTTTGAGTCTTCATTTCTACTAGCAAAGGTTTGGGTTTCTCAGCTATTGTCGGTGGCACAGTCTCTGTCTCAACCTTTTCTTCTTCATGTTTCTCAGAATGTACCTCTGATGGTTTCTCTGTGCTTTCCATTGCCAGTTTCTCTGATTGTGTCCCAGTGTTAACTACCAATTTCTCTGTATGTACCTCTGAACTATCTACTATTGGTATCTCAACAGATTTATCAGTAGCCGGTTGCTCAGTAGGTTTTTCAATGTGTACATCAGTGGTATTTGTCTTTCCAATATATAGGGGATCAGTTGATTGTTCAGTATGTGTTTCAATCCCAATCTCAATGTTTCCAATGGTATCCTCAATATTTGTCTCAACTGTAATTTTTTCTGTATCTAACCTTCTGTACAAGTCACTAGGTAGATCATCTACAACTTCTATCAAGAATTTTTTGAAAATATCTAAGTGTAGAATAACACTATTTTCTATGCTTTCCTTTTCTTCATTAGTGAAAGTGTTATACAACTTGCTGACATTTGACAAGTTACCATCTTCAGTTATTTCATTCAAAAGGTTGTCTAAGGGAGGGACAACTTGTTTTTCCTTTTTCTTCCTGGATGTTATTTTCTTTGTCGGAGGCCTTACTACCTATTGTTTCTATCTTGTTCTCTTGGGAGCAGGTGAGGGTACCAGTGAGGGTTTTCTTTTTCTTTCTACCCTTTTAAATTTAGTCAGTATTTCGTTGTTAGAGGAGGTACCAACCGGTGAAAGATGTGTTTCCAGTTGTCGTCCTTCCAATTCAGTTTCCTTAATACTAGTTTTATTCAATATATCTTCCTTGATTTCTTTTTCCTATCTAGTTTCCTTTCTAATTGTTTGTTCTATTTTCTTTATTCATTTCTATGGTTGAACTTTTCTTTCAATGGTTTATGCATTTCCAAATACTTCTTCTATTGGTTTTTTAGGGGCTTCTAGAAGGGATTTTGCATAAGTTTCTATTATGTTTTCATCTGCCTCATAACCCATCTTTGTAATCCAAACTGTCCTCGGAACCACTGCCTCCATCCAGATTTCATCCTTCTTTATAACAAAACATATCTCTTTTTGATATTTATCAACTATGGATTGAGATAGTCTTTCCCTATTTTTCATTCTAGCCTTCAGTGCCTAAAAGTGTTCAATTATGTTCTTCTCCCTGTCATCTCCCATGTTATTAAGAATATCCAAAAGTTGTTTTCCTACCAGAATGTCAAATCCAAAATCCTTTCTATCAATATCGGGAGCTTCCTTGGTGATATACAACAATAGACATACAAGTAAGCTACCAAATTTGAATGTGTCTTTCTTGTCACCCTTAATTCTCTTCAGATTGTCTATTAGCTCATCTTTTAACCATTCGCATATGTCAATCTTTGCATTACTATTTACTAAGTCATAAGCACTCTTGATACATAAACTAGAAACAGAGTTTAATCTGTTGGCATGTGTAGCTTTGTATCCAAGAATCATGCTAATGAATCTTACATTGATATCCTTTACATCATTGACTCTTAAGGATCTCTTGTCATAGGTTGCACCGAATAGGTTCATTACAGTGTCGTTTGGAACCTTTTTAGTCTTGTCAGGTTTGCTACCAGTGGAAGGTAAGCATGTCACTGCCCTAACTGCTTCTTTTGTTATCTTATGAATGGAATCTAGCCAAAATAACTCCCCATGAACTCTGCTCAATACAATCCTTATAACTTCTTTGGGAAAATTAGGAATGCTAAGTATCTCCACAAAACCTAGGGTTTCAATTATCTTGTGTTCCGGTTTTACATTACCATTTTCATCACATATTATTGTCCTATACATGTTCATAATCTCATCAGTACCTAGTTCTTCAATATGACAATGTATGTAAATTCTAGGATCATCAGCATATGCAACTCCTTTTGGAATTTTAGAAAATGCTCCTAGGGTATCATCCTTCTTTGCTACTTTGGGAATGATTTTAAATATGGGCCTAGGGCGTTTAATCACTTCAATTACTATAGGGTTTGCAATGAATTCAAGTGCAGAGGAGGAAGTCATTGTATAAATACCTTAATTTGCCTTTAGGTTTGAATGCTTGAATGATTTGCTTCACTTCATGCTATGGATGCCTTCACTCGGGTTTTTTGTGCTCTAAGGAAATTTGAATGCTCAGTGAATGAAAAAGAGTGAAAAACACTTGCTTATAATGTCATTTCCTTCAACTACCACATTAAATGCCTGTCGGTTAAGTGAAACTTAACACATCTGTTGATAAAGAAGTAATTCAACTTCTCACCATCAACCAAGGGTAAACTAGGATGTTGTTCAATTTGTTGCCATACCCCCAAGGGATTTCTTTTCAATTAGATAAAGAATCTCTTGCCGATGGAGTGATACTCTGTTCTATTGGTGAAGGAATAATTTCATTAACATTCTGATCAAACTTTCTAATCCATTGTTTTGAAAATTCTTGGTTTACTTCTTCAACCTTCTCTTTACTTTCAAACTGGGTACTTTGTTATTTGTCGGTGATGCCTTACTTCTCCAAAAAATTTCAATATGTCCAATCTTGTTACAAGCATAACAAGTCACATTATTTTTCTGAATAGATTTTCCATATCCTATGTCGGTATGTGTTCTGCATTGATTAGATAAGTGTCCAAATCTTCTACAAATATAACATCTTACATTCATTCTGCAGTTTTCTAAATTATGACCAATTTTGTTGCATTTAGAACATTGACTAGTGGGTGCATTAGTGTCCTGATAGTTTCTAGATCTACACTGATTTTCTCTATGACCATACTTGTTACACTTAAAACATTTCCCATTAAATTTGTAGGCATTAGGTTGTCTTACCGGTTTATTGTGATCATGATTGTTTGTAGTACCAGAGCTTTCACCAACTTCAAAGCCAAGACCATTAGTATCTCCATTAGGTTTCTAATTTTTCAGCATGTCATCAAGTTCTTCAGAGATTTTCTTAAATTTCTCCTTTCGTTTATTTGCAGTAGCCAACTCATTTTCTAAGAAATCTTTCTGTCTCATGAGTTCAGTTTTATCATGTTCCAAGTGAATCATATCTGTCTTCAACATATCATTTTCATGAGTGAGTCTTAGATTTTCATTTCCTGCATCATTTATTCTCCTAGCCAAGTCATCTTCATTCTTCTTTCAGTCTTCAATGTCTTTACAAAACCTCATAGTCATATCTTGCATCTCATTCCTCAAGGTCATGTTTTCTTTCTTCATCTTGCTTACAAGATCATTAAGAGTTTCTTTTTCATCATCATCACTTTGTATCTTCTCATGAAGTTCTCTTCTTTTTTTCCTAGCAATAGTGAGATTTTCTTGAAGTCCTTGAATGATTTTCTGTGTAGCCTTCAGATCATCTTCAAGTTTCATATTTTTCAACTTTTCTGCATCATAATCTGCAAGAGATGTTTCCAATTGCTTTCTCAGGTTTTCCATCTATACCGGTGTGAGAATCTTCCTCAAGCTGTTAGCCTTTTGAAAATAGAGGACTAGGCTCTAATACCAATTGTTAGGATTCCCAAAGATACTGAGAGGGGGGGGGGGGGGTGAATCAGTATCTTGTCGGTTACAGATTTTCTAATCTTATTAAACAAATTGCATTCCAAAACAATGTACCGGTAAACCAAAAATAATATAGTAAATAAGATCAATAACCACAACATAGAAAGCACACCATAACACAATATTTTTAACGAGGAAACCCGGTGTGGGAAAAACCTCAGTGGGATTTGTGACCCACAATATTCACTTACTGGTCAATAAATGAATATTACTTACAATAGGGGCTTGCACATGCAGGAAGGCCAACTGCCTAAAGCTCACTGCTTAATTACAAAAAGGGAAGTCTCACTGACTTACAAAAATGGATTATGCAAATCCAATATCATGTACTACTTCAGTTCAACATCTTCTATGCCAGGTTCAGTACCGGTTTAAGCTCATAAAACTTCCATAAACCTTATTCCAAAATCTGCCTTAATATTCGCATGTTTGCATCTTCCTATTACATTCCATACATAAATGATCCTACAAGATCTGATACTTATATGAGTCTTATTTACAATATGCCTTGTTAGCTTACAAAAGATTTTACAATTAAATACAAAATATAATAACCAAAATCTTGTCGGTCAGGGTGTCGGTAATCATCTTGTCGCTGTTGGTAAAGTATCTGTCGGTGCCAGTGTCTGTGTTGGTGCCATAGGATTGTAAGGTTTCCATCAATGACAATACCTTCAATTGCCTACAATTTCTCATTGGAGTGTGCATTTTCCAATATGTGTGTGTGTGTGTGTATGTGTACGTGTACGTGTACATGTACGCGTACGTGTACGTGTATGTGTATGTGTATGTGTATGTGTACGTGTATGTGTATGTGTATGTGTATGTGTACGTGTACGTGTACATGTATGTGTACGTGTATGTGTATGTGTATGTGTATGTGTATGTGTATGTGTATGTGTATGTGTATGTGTATGTGTATGTATGTATGTATGTATGTATGTATGTATGTACGTGTATCATATATACATAAAACATTCAAATAAACATAAAGAAAAACCATTATACCTTCACATGTATTCTCTCTTTCTCCTCGGATTGAGTCTTTGGTAAAGTGAAGAATGTGCCCCTTCTTCACTTGATTTGTTTGGCTTCTTGATGAGATGTGAAATGCTCTCCACTACACAACAACAAGGTGGATTGATGACATGATGGATGAAAAATGGCTAAGTTTGGATGAATTTGACTATAGTATGGAAGCTATGAGGGATTCCTAGGCTCAGAGTAGCAGCATAAGATTGCATGAAAATGAGATATGGAAATGAGGGGAGGAGACTCCAAGTTATAGATTTGAGAAGGCCAAAATGTAGGGCCAAGATCAATTTGAAATAGAGGGTGGATATTGAATGAAGTGATGGGAAGGATTGAGAGGACATAGTGTGGAGACCAAGAGATTTGTCATAAATGCATTTCTTTTTTCCACACTCCTCTAGGTGCATGGGGAAGAGATCCCTAGGTACATTGGATGAATAAAAGGAATTAAACTTTCCTTGGGAAGGGACAAGGGAATTAAAAATTCCAAAATACAAGATTGCATGGGAAAAGAAAAGAGAAAAGGAATTAAAAATTTCTTGGGAAGAGAGGGCATGGGAATGTGCAAGTAATTTGAAATCCTTTTACATGACCAAAGTAGGTGCATTTAAGGTTTGGAGGGTGAGGGGGACAAGCCATTTATGGAAAATCATTAGCTTATTCCTAATTGTGGTGATTAAGATTGTGCAAATGATTAAGAGAGATTAGGTGGGTTAATGAGAGATTAGAGGGTGAGTGGATAAGTTAGGAGGATGTGACAACATGAAAGAGAATGAGTGGAGGAATATAAAATTGAAGAATAATGATAATTTTTCATCTAGAAGAATTAATTAGACTAAGTGAGGATTAGGAAAAGTGATTTGTAGGAATCACATGATTGAGTTAATTAATTAATTAACTAAGAAGGATTTAGAAGAATTAATAATTTGAAGAGACATTAGAAAAATGAGAAAAAGAATCAATTTATTGACAAATTAGTTACTGGGCAATAGTGATAAAATTAATTTAATTTAATTTAATTAATTTTGAGAAGAATAAGGATAAACATAATTAAATTAATTAATTATGTAGAATGGGTTAATTAATTAAATATTTAATTTAATTTATTTGGATGTCTACATTTTGCCCCTCTTTTACACAATGGCAAAATTGGTCGTGGGTAAAAGATAGAAAAAGATGCCCCAGTGTGAAGATGCGGGTGGTACATGCCCCCTCGAGAATTTAATCGGAAATTTTTTTAAAAAAATTTGGGAAAATTATCAAAAAAGAAGAAAATAATGACAAGAAAGAAGAAGAGAAGAGAAAAATACTTTGGAAAAAAGGGGGGAATGAGAGTGGAGAAGAGGCAAGAAAGAGAGCAAAGGGAGGCTCGATATAAGCCACACGGGGCCCAAGGAGGGGTCATTGTCACACACGCAGTTCAAAGATCCCAGAGAGTAGAGAAACCATGAGCTATAGCCTGCATTACTCACCATGAGCACCACACTGAGAGAGTTTGGAGGTTCCAATGATCAACTGAGTATGGCCCATCAGTATGTACCCCAACCCTGAATTTGTGAATTAGTAGATTAGCATTTATTAGGGGGTCATAAATGCATGGAAAAGATAGCGGAGCATAAATGTTGATTTCCATTTTGACATCTACATAGGGGATCACATCTGCGCAAGTGATCCTCATGCATGCAGATGAGACATCATCTGCATAGACGTTGATCTATTGATCAACGTCTTTGCTACGATGGAAGAGGGAAAATAAGGGCAGACTATCAAACGACATCTCAGTCCTATGGTTCAACGCAAGGGCCATGGTATCAACGTATCCGCCTAAAAAGAAATGACGTCTCCATGCAAAAGGAAATGTGAGAAAAAAGAGGAAAAGGGAGGGTCATAGGGTGTTGAAAAGATGCCTTGGGGGTAGAAGTAGGCTAGAATAGGCTAGAAAGGAAGGCTAATGAAGTAGTTTACTTGAATGTAGGAGGATCTCGATATTTTGACATCACAGGAGAATTGGCCTCCCGCAATGGTATTGTACAAGAAGTTGGATTGCACAAAGTGGGTTGTATTAGCCTCGTTAGGATTATGGTATGTTGCACGGTGGTCGCAGATTCATTGCCATGTGGCTATGATGACTGCACTAGTGGAGAGGTGGAACAGTGAGACATGCACATTCCACCTACCTATAGGTAAGGCCTCCATAACTCTTCTTTATGTGTGGTGGATCCAAAAGGTGTCATTTAGAGGGGTGATTCCAAAGTACTGACTGGGTCATGGTGAGGACTATCTCCGGAGGGTGTTCCTCATAAATGATCTTCCTATGGCTCGCACACAGATGAACCTACAGAGAGGGATGGAGCAAATATGGAGGATCCCATGATTAGTCCTATTCATTTGCTGACTAATTAGTGGGAGGATGATGGCAAAGCTAAGCAAGAATGGTTTGTCTACTGGATAGAGCAAATGTTTGTATTATATGCTCAAGAACAAAGTGCAGTATGCGTGCAGTGCAGCCATGGTGGGCCAATTATACCATGACATGCATATATGTGTATACCAAGGTTATAAAAACCTCAAGACTGGTGTGATGCTCCTAAATATATGGGCATGGGAGTATACTACAGTCACACGACCGATTGGACCACAAGACCGATGGATTAGATATTCTTATGTGGACTAGTATAGGGGCCCACTCCACTATAACAAAGTTGGTGCTTGTTGCTTTTGGAGGTAGATTTTTTATGAGATAAGGGAGTTCTCATGAGGGCCTTTCAAAGATACCGAGTGGTGGTGGAGGGACTATATGCTAGTATGGTTGCAAAGCAATTGTTGGTTGTTCAAAAGGACAGTACAGATTATAGATCAGTAACTCCCGCATAAGGTGATGAGGTAGTTTGGGAGATGATGGGATATAATGGGCCATGAGCGGACACACCCATGAATTACCAGGGAGATGGCCACTTGAGGGGATACCATTGATCCATTTGACATGCACCTCAGCTAGATAGGTGCAGTGATAGTGGTTGTTAGGATTAATGATAGTCCCAAAGATACTGAGAGGGGGGGGTGAATTAGTATCTAACCAGTTAGCAAAATATTTAACCTTATTAAGTATTTTCAATTCCAAAATAGTGTACTGGTAAATAAGAATTAATGTAGTAAAAAGGAACAATAAAGACAACATAGAAAACACACCATAACACAAGATGTTTAACGAGAAAACCTAGTGTGGGAAAAACCTCAGTGGGATTTGTGACCCACAATATTCACTCACTGCCCAATGAATAAATATTACTTACAATGAGGGGCCTGCATATGCAGGAAGGCCAACTACCTAGAGCTCACTGCTCAATCTACAAAATAGAAGTCTCACTGACTTACAAAATGGATTATGAAAATCCAATACAATGTACTACTTCAAATCAACATCAACTATGCCAGGTTCAGTACCGGTTTAAGCTCATACTATAACCATAAACCTTATACAAAATCTGTCCTATGCATTTGCATATATCTCATCTTCTATTTCATCAACTATCCTTATTCTCTATCACCTCAAATGATTTACAAGATCTCATACATATATGAGTCTATTACAATATGCCATGTTGACTTTACAAAAAGATATTTACAATTAAATACAATAAATAAAAGTTTATTCCTGTCGGTTGGAGTGTCGGTATGTATTGTTGTCATTGTCGGTGAAGAGTCTATCGGTGTCGGTACCTGTCGGTGGTTTACCAAATGAATGTCGGGTGGTTGCATGAAGGTTGCTGGTAGGTTGCCATCAATGACAACACCATCATTTCTCACTAGAGTGTAGAATACCAACAATCTCCTCCTTTGGCATTGATGGCAACACTCATGAGAAAAATCCAAAAACTGTTTCCAAAAATGAATTCCAAAAAGTTACCAAAAAATATGTACTCCCCCTGAGTAGATGATCTCCTCTGAATAGCCATTTTTCTTTGTCCACTACTACCCCTTTGACATCAATGACAAAGGTTGTCCAAAATTGTCAAATAAGTGCAAAATATTACCTTAAGGTTTGTAACTAATTGGTTACAATCTGAAATATATCAGCCAAAACCAAGTTTAAACTCTGCATGAATCTATTTCTATCATTCATGGTTGCCTCATTTCGTTGGATCGTACCGGTGAGATAATGCATATGTTCCTCTGGTGATCTTTCTCCTTGAATTAATGCCTTAGAGATCTCATTCCTCAGAGAGATAAGGTTGTCCAATTTAGGATTGAGTTTATACTTCAACTCTCTGGCATTTGCCTTGATCCTTGTTTTTTCCTTCTCAAATTTCTCTAACTTTTCCTCAAATCCTACTATCTCTTGCTCATTAACTGATATACGTTCGGATGAACCAATGTTATCAACTATATCATCAATTTCCTTTTTTACTCTACTTATCTATTTATCAATGTCCTGGGTCAATAGATGTGGCTTGCATGTTTCTTTATACAGTTCCTTATATACTCCAAAATTGTTGTATTCAGTGCCAGTAAAAGTGTGTTAATATGCTCAATGCACTTCTTTACTGTCTCCTAAAAGAATTTTTCTTTTTCCATTTTCTCTTTGAATGTGTCCTCATTTACCTTATCCACTGTCCAAAGGTTGCTATGTATGATTTGTTTTCTCTATATGCAGGATAGGGGTTCTGGAGGAGGATCAGCTTGCACCCTCCATGGATGAGAGTCCAGGGAGAGAGAGATGGCTCTAGAGAGGGGGAAGTAGCAGGGGGGCCAAGTTTTGATCATAGGTGTGGAGGGGAGGTAGGAGAAGACAAGAACCACAAGTAGAGGTACCTTTATAGGATTAGGCACCAACATGGAAGATTTGGGCACCTCATCAGGAGGAGCAGAGCTGATGGATATCCATGTAGGGGATGGGAGGGAGAGGATGTAGTAGGATATATTCCTCAAACCATTTTGGATCAGGCCATTTTGGAGAGGGACATAGAGAGGGCCAAGGCATAGAGTTTACATGATCAATTGGCGGTCGAGAGGCAAAGGATTGATCAGGAGAGCGCTAGGGTGGATATCCTATATGTAGAGTTGGACAGGGCCAGGGAGGAGGGTGATGCACTACAGAAAGATCTAGAGGTTGCTATCTCATAGCAAGATAGTTTTAGGATAGATGTTAGAGGCAGCCAGGAGTGGGGGAGACATCAAGTAGATGGAGGAGGAGATGTGAAGGATGGATGAGGAGTTGGATACTCTTAGGGATAGGTTGATTAGGGAGGAGACAGAAGCATTCAGACTATGGGGAGAGAGGAATGTGGTGTGACAATTATTAGTGTTAGGAGGCTTGGGTCCCATTTTTGCAGAGGTGATAGGTGCTCACCAATAGGTAGAGAGGATGGCCCAAGAGATACAATATTACAGGGACCTCTACTATGAGGTGGTACTAGGAGATCAAAGATCTCCTTCATATACATAGAGTACTAGATCACACAGGGCTTAAAGTCAGGAATTAGGTGGATCCATAGTAATGAGAGAACCACAACTTCCTCCAAGAGGACCTTCTAGTGCGGGAGATAGAGAGAGCAAAAGCTAGCGCTCACATGTTTATGTGTGATATTTTGATCCTTCGAGGTTATCATTGTACTATGATTGGATACATTATGATTTTTGAGATATATATGAGTTATGATTTTGGTGGAATGCCTATATACTTTTTATTAAGGATTATTTATGGACTTTATTATGGATATGCGATGGTGTAATGGGGTAAAAAGTGAATGATGGAGAGATCAAGAGGAAATATTTTCTTCGCTCCGAGGAGAGATGAAAGTTTCACTACGGATTTCCCTTCAAATACTTTATCCACATTACATTTAAAAGAGGGGGGGAGTTCACTAGATCCAACCTCTTAGAAAAGAGATTGAATACTAAATGAATTGATAATGGTGTTAAGATGACAAACTAACCCGTCTTTTAGAATGAGTAATGGTTGAATTGTGTGTTGTGAGACTAAGTGTAAAGTAGCAAAGATACAATTATAACTTGAAATAGAAGTGTGAGATGAAGTTGTGCACCTAGATCTGGTTATAATATGTCAATAGAAAGTTGCCCTATGAATTTGAGTAAAAGTTGTCAGCACTATGCTGAAAGTGCACACAGTCCTCCGAAAAATCCAAAAAACAAAAAGGGTTTTTCCACCTCTATAAATGGAGTCCAAATCTACAAATACAGGTACACACCTACAACCTACACACAAAAAAGAGAGGAAAATGGGTTGGGATTGGGGTTTGCCTTCAGGTCAAACCATAGTTTTGGAATTAACCAAATGATGAAAGAAATTACTTGCAAGTAAATGTAAATGAAAGACTAAAATGTAAATCACCTCAGGGAGGTTGTAGATAGAATTGAATGTTGAAAGGGATCTCCTCTTCAATAGTTGAATCCTTGACTTGAATACAACACCTAGCCTTGAAGGGAGACTTGAGAATGGTCAATGCTTGAAAGGAATGCTTGAATGCTCTTGAATGCTTGAATGTGTGATCTCATGTATTCCAACTTATGTAAATGGGAGGGCAAATACAACTTATATATTCATCAATTAGGGTTAATTGACTGATTTTTTCGTATAGGCCAACATAGGGAAAGTTATCCCACTTCAAATGCAAAGACCAATGCAAAGATAGGGCAAAGGGGGCCCCAAAATAGGGTAGAGATAGGGGAGCCACACCCCTATCCTACCCTTATCTCAAGAGAAAAAGAAAGTTCAAGTAGTGCGGAGGGCAAAAAGAGTGCAATTTCTAGGGATTGAGCAAGTCTCGGGTCTTCGATCAGGATTGGGGAGTCAATTCACCAATGTGAAGACCCTGATGTGGTCAGAAATTGCAAGGGTCACAATTTTATAGCACTACATTTAGGCCCCCACTTTAGCGGGAGTATAAGCATATGCTAATACTATCAGTAAAGTACAAGGAAATAAGATTGAAATACTTCTACCACATCAAGGAGGCAAGATACACCGATCCCCCAGTGGACTAAGGATCTTACTACATCTATTGACAAAGTAAAAGGGAAGATCAAGAGAGAGAACCATGACTGCAAGTAGCAACGTTCCCATCACTATGAGTCATGGCAAGCAAGGATACAAAAAATTACAAAGCAAAGCCCAATTCACTAAGTAACTTTAAGTATTAAGAAGGAAAATATGAGTTGAGGCCTCCATGTTAAAGCGATTGTGCATGCCTTATCGGTAGTGATTTCTTTAAGGTAGGATACACCCAAGAGAAAAAGAGAGAGAGGGAGCATGTTATCACAAGGATTTTAGCCCCCAATCAAGGAATAAACCCAAGGATAATGAACACAAAGTATGAGGTACTTTTTCTTTCCTCAGGGTTAGTATATTGTATGATAACTCATGTATATCATATATGTATGTGCATATAGTAATTGTCATTCCCCAAAGAAAGGACACTACCTTGGAAGAAAGGGAATAGAGGATGTCTTTTTGAGTCAACATGAAAGAGACCAAAAGAGATCTCAATTCTTTGTATCATTCGCAAGTAGACATTAAGGGAAAAATAGAAGAACAGGGATACACATAGAAGAATAGTCACAAAGAGCAAGAGAGGAGAGAAGGAAAAGATCTACAATACTAATGTTTTTAATCTAGCACGTCATCCACCTCTCGATCTTTCTGATCACTATTTCAGGAAGGTAGGAAACATGCTAGAGGAGTGAGATTGAGCATAGAAGATGGAGCTATCACAAGATCCAAACAAGGACTATGCTCATGTGGTAAGTCACTTTGTTTGATTCTAGGAGCTAGGATTTGGGTTTTTGAAAATTCTGCTGATAAATGCTTGTCAACATCAACATATTCATAGTCACTATTAGAAGCATTAGGAGTTGTATTGCCATCATGAATAAAGTTTTCACTCATTTCTTCATCAAGATTTATAGAAAGAGGAGCGCGAACACGAATAGGAGTAAAACCATCACATTTTTTTTGCAAATTATGATTTGGAGATGTAGCTTCAACATCTTACTTATGATAAAAAGGAATCATATCAATTGTTGGAGTATTGGGAGATTTAATGTTTTGAGGAATAGCTTCATGAGCTTGAGCACGATGCCTTCATCGATAGTCTCTCGCAAAATGATTTCATCATCTTAGCTGAAGACTGAGGAGGAGGAATATTTATGAAACGAGGAACATTTATTGAAGGAGAAATATTCTCATCTTTGGTAGTTGGAGGTATAGGTTGAGGTCTTTTAGGTTGGACAAGAAGAGAAACGAGGTGGAACTACGCTATATAAAGGAGGAATGTTTAGTGTAGGAAGGAGATCGGGTCCATCATGGGGAGGTGGTACAGGTCTAACCTTAGAAGAAATATTGTTGTTCTTTCCAGGAGAAGGAATAGTTACATCCATAGGAATAGGCTGAGGAAGATTAGTCCTATCCATTAGGGAAAGGATTTCATCTTCAAGAAGGATGGGAATGTCAATTGTTGGGGATCTAGGTTGACTTAAGGATAAGACGAACTTTGGTAGATAATGGTTATGGCCTTAATGTGTGTAGCATTAATCTATTGCATAAGATGAATGTGGATACATCCCTTATTGAGCCTGACTCTCATCCCATTCGAGGCTTTGATAATGTGGCTAAGTCTTCATTAGCTATTATCACCTTACCCATCACAGTGGGACCTGTTACTTTGCCCACTCCTATCCATGTTATGTCGGGAAATCTAACATACAACTTTTTATTAGGGAGACCTTGGATTCATAGTATGCAAGTTGTCCCCTCTACATTGCATAGACAAGTTAAATTTATTTATAATAATAAGACATATACCTTGATAGGTGATACTAATTTTCAAGCTTGTTTACAAACATCTACTTCCAAAGGGAGTTATTCTAAGCCTTCCTCTTCTAGTGATGACTCGTTAAGCAAGATACCTATGGATGAATCATCACCCTCTGATAATCAAAATTCTTTGGATGAGTCTGAAGTTCCTGAAGAAGATTCTTCTCAACTTCAATCTACACATGAAAAGGCTTTTGATCCTGAGAAGGTTCTTGTAGAAGATGATTGGGGATCTTTTGATTTCAATCCCACGTTTGTATGCGAGTATAGGGTTCCTCCTAAAGAGCTTAAAGTTAAAAAGAAGGAAGAAACTAGAGATCAAATAGTCTTACCTGAACCTATGAGAAATAATCTTGTGGCTGCTTCTCAAACTTCTTCTCCTCACACCTCTAATTCTAAAGAATTTGATTCTTTGTCTTATGAAAAACCACCTTCTCTTTCTGAAATGGCTAATCATTATGGTCGTGGTTTTCATATTTTGGCTAAGAGTGGCTATAGTGGAAATGGTTGTGGCACAAATGAACAAGGAATTAAAGTTCCTTTAGAACATAACATGCATTAATATTCATTTGGACTTGGATATAATCTTTCTAAGCCCACCAAAGCATCTAAAAGACCATCTCTCAATGTGAATGCTATATTTAGTAGTGATGATGATCTCACTTCAACTAAATCATCTTCTACTTCTATCAACTCTCATTCCCCTCATAAGGAAATCTTGGCGATGAACAAATCTCTTTATGACTCCCCTAAAATTTCTAAATCCACTTATGAATCTTTATCTCCTATTCATCATAAAGTCCTTTCCTCCAGGGATAAGGCTCTAATAAATTACACTCATCTTTCTTCTAAGATTTCTTGTGACTTTTCTTCTTCAATTTTTATCATTTTATACATGTTTTTGATCTCACTTATAGTTGAGAATTTAGCATGTCATATTCAAATACCTCATTCAATCTATCGTGTCTTTAAATAACATTAATGGCTATTATGTTGCCCATCATTATGTGACATTGGTAGCTCATTTACTGGGGACTCATTGTCATTCATGATGGTACAATTTCAAGTGCAATCATATTTTTGAAGCAACATAATAGCCTAATTTTTCTATGTTATCTCTTGTTCCTATGGGGTAATAGTGTGGAAATATTGATCATCTTTGCTTTAGAATTCTCTTTTCCTAGATATGGGAAAAGATGTGTATTCTCTTTCTTGTCCTACCCACTTCTTGTGAGGAGCATTTTACATACACTAATGTCTTGCTTGCATGAACTCATGTGAGTATGTAGTACATTTTGCTTATGTCTAAATCTCTCCCTAGAAGATTGTGTAAGTCCTTCTCATTGTCCTTATCCTTGGGAAGCAATGATCTTTTCTTATTTTTATCTAAGGATCCACTTTTTCCTATTTCATGGATGGTGTGAACTTTATTACTTGATGTTATTCCTTGTATGCATTTGTTGTTGTTTGTTCAAGGATTCTCTCTTACAAGAGGTGTAAGTCCTTGACTACAACCTCTTTTGCACTTGGTAAAATACATCCATAATGAATTCACTCTCCCAATTGGGTTAAAAAGAGCGTCATCCTTCATTAAGAATCACTTTCACCTCGCAAAAGAAGGAAGTATTGCATTCTTATTCTCTGCTTTGTCTTATTCTAGAAGGTGTTATATTTGTGTAAAACAATTCCTCTCGGGGATAGGTGTCTTTTGTACAAAGATCTCTTCTCCTCTAAGGATCTCCTTTACACATACTACAAGATATCCCTTTTCAACTATCTTATCCTTGCTTAAAGAGTGCAAAAACTCCCTTGCTTGGATCTATGACATTGTTGCATTTTTGGGGTATCTTCTTTTGTGATGAAGGTAGGTATCCTTGTTCTACTTTGCTTATGACATAAACATTACACTTTTTGAGCAATGGGTCATTCTCGGAACCAAAGCACAGACTCTTAGAGTGAGATGTCTCCATTTTTCTTTTATGCAAGGTGATTATTCTCGGAACCAGAGCACAGACTCTTAGAGCGAGATGTCACACTTTTGTACTATACATATATAGGTTGTAGCATACTTGGGCATAGACTCATATGAGGTGCTTCTAACCTCACTTACACACACATGCATGAGGTTGAGTGGAACTAGTAGCATAAGGCTAGACTTTCTCACTCTCCTCCCTTACATGGATCACCTAGACAGAATCTAGGGGCTATTTTTCCATGTCCTTTTCCCATGGATCACCTAGACAAGATCTAGGGGTGAGAAGTCCATGTTTTCTCTCTCACTATCCTTCTCATGGATCACCATTGTGTGTATTCATTCTTTTTTCCTTTCTTTTCTTCTCTTTGCATTTTGTTTCCATCTTGTGTTAGAGAACTCTCAAATCCTCACACTCTTTATTGTGTTGGAATTGAGATTTAGTCCTCTTTCTTACCAAATGATTCTCCATTAGTTTTTGATCTCATATCAAATCTTCTTGTGAGCATTTGTCATCAATATTCTTTAACAATTTGAAGTGGTAAACATGATACCCTATTTCAACTCACTAAAATTAGCAAGCCAAAATAGGGGGGAGCATATAGCTACCCTCGAATTTTCATCACCTTCCTTAGTAAGCATTAGGTGATTTTGTGATCTAACATGTGGTTTTGTAGGTTGTGGTTCTTAACTGAGTACTGCAGATGCCGCTGGGGGCTTCATCCGACAACTTATGGATATATCCTTTTTCAAATAATGTTTACTTTTATGTACTTTAGCTTGCATATGCACGTAGTGTTTATATGACCGCTAAAGTGGGGGCTAAATGTAGTGTCGTAAATTTTACACACTTGCTAGGGTGGTACAATTTCACACTTAGTTTAGCACCCGCCTTGGTGCATTTTGCATTTTGCATTGCATTTCCCCTTTAGCACTTAATTAATAAAATTAATTAAGTCTAAGGTCCTATTTCATCATCTTCCACATCATAAAGTTGGGCCCTTTCATTAAAGTGTGTCCCTTTCATTTTATTCCTCCAATACATCATTTAATCAAAAACCCTAATTAGGTCCTATTTTGAACTTGGGGGCTTGATTTCGGGGGTCAAAACATCTCGAAATCACCTATAACTTCGGGATTCTCTCTAAAATCATCATATCTGATGGCCTTGAAAATTTGGTGAAAAGTTGTCAGGACCATGGCACTCGGAGTGCACACGGTCCCAGACATTTTTCCTGAAATTTTAGGAGCGCGATCCAATCGTAAAATAAAGCTTAACCCCAAGAAATTGGTGGGAGATTCAATCTCTAAGTTGGCCTAAAGTTGAAATTAAGACCTAGGGTTTCATATATAAGAGCTCTCTTTCTTCATTTGAAAGAATCGAAATTTTTTGGTTTCAGGGACCTTCTATGCAGCGAAAAAGAAGATCTTTGAAGACTTCAACAACATTCAACATCCATCCATCAAGCATTCATCAATTTCATTCATCCATTTAGGGCTTTGAAGACATTGAAGAGCAATAGGGGATTACCGACTGAAGATTGGCTTGTACCCCTCCCTTGGGGTTGGGTATGATTTCATGTTGTTTTCATGTCTTTGCATAAGCCTCATTATATCATTTGTATTCATGCTTTAGATCACTTTGCATCTTGATTTGGAGCATTTACATTATCATTTACAAGCAATTAGGGTTTACTTTCTAGGTTACTCTAGTTTGCTTACTTGCATTTTAGGATCTTGCACACACACAAGGTCTGCACACACACTACTTTTACAATACAACTTGGCTATTCATGGAGGTGGAAATCACCAAAGCGGGGGTTTGACTAAGGCAAAACCCTATATAGCCGCCCACCATACCTTTTCAGATATAAGTGCAGGTTTCGGGATTCAGACGATGCCGCAAGTTGCAGATTCGACGGAAACAGACCAAGACAGAACTTCACACCAAATTCTAGCCCAGAAAGCTAGGACAGGGGTGTGGGGTGCCCTGGTCCTGCCAGGATAGGGGCGCTGGGTGCCCTGGTCCCTGGGACAGTGGTGCTGGGCGCCCTGGTCCCTCTGTCAGACAGCAAGTTTTAGCATTTTTGTGACAGCTTTTCAGGTTGCAAAATAGTAGTTTCAGGGGCAAAATCAGGACAGTGGTGCCAGTGCCCCCATCCGGAACATTTTCACTCAGATTTTAACTCTAGGTATGCATCTGCATTCTTGTCTTGTCCTTGTGTTTACAGCTTTCCATTGTTTAATCTTAATTCTGCAATCTTGTTACTAGTTCATACTTACACTTTGGGGTTAATAGTTGAACTTGCATCGTTCAATCTATCATTTGCAACAAAGGAATAGAAATCCTAATAGGTAGCCCGTGGCTCTCTCTTCCATAAAAAGAAGTAGCCAATTGTGTGATACCTCTAGGCTCTTTCGTATTCCACAAGTGTGTGATTGAAAGTGAGATTAGGGCATGTTTGCTTAGTGTCACTTTTTCCCCCACATGGTATGTTCAGTCTTAATCACATTAGAGGTATGAGAAGGCAAAGGATCAATGAAAATATTAAGATTTTGATTAGGAGGAGCTACTGATTTGTTTCCTTTATCATTCACACCTACCATAGATATAGTATTATTATCAGTCAAATCTTGAATCTTACTTTTCAATGCAAAACATTTCTCAGTGTCATGACCTGGTTGACGATGAAATTGACAAAAACAATTATTATCAAAGTAGGGTGAGGTTTCCTTAGAAGGGTCAACTAGTTTTATGGGAGGAAGTTTAATAACATTTCTTTGTAACAACTGAGACATGATGCTATGTAAAGATTCATTCAAAGGAGTAAATTGTCTTTCTCTTTTAAAAAAATTACAAATAGGAGGTACACCTATTGTAGCATTCACATTGTTGTTGTTGATGTTGTCATTGAATTTGATGAGTCCTTTGCTTGGTTTGAATTTCACAAACGGTTGTTGAGCATTTTCACCCTTATCACTTGGAGCCATAGGAGTGGATTTCTCCAATTGACTCACAATCAGTTGATAATTTTGAAGTGTTGCACACAACTATGGAAAGGAAGTAAACTCAGAAAGGAGAAGTTTGTCTCTAATATATTTTTTCAAATTAAAAATGAAAATTCTTTGAATATCATTATCAGGAACTTGAAAATAAATTTTAGAACACAAATGCTTATATCTACCAATGAAATCGGTCACTTTTTCTTTAACACCTTGTTTACAATGCATTAAATCAGTCAAAGTGATATTAGGACCTATGTTGTTTTGAAATTGTTGAAAAAAAGTAATAGAATAGGAAGGTAAAGAGAAAGACCATTGTAAATCCTTATCTCTTAATGTTCTAGTAAACAATTTTGCAAGCAATCTGTGATCATAAGCAAAGTCAGTACACAAAGTTTGGAATGTCTTGACATGTGTTAAAGGATCACCTTTTCCATTATAGAGTTCCAATTGAGGGACTTGAACATATTTAGGAGGGACGACTCTAACAATATCAAGAGAAAGTGGGCTCGCAACATCAAATGTGGGCATACTAAACTTGGATTGACACATGGAAGCAATTTTTTCTTGTAATTATGACACAGTTTGAGCAAGATTGTTAATGGTCACTTTAGTAGAAGGATTGATGTTAGACATGGTTGATTGTGAATGTGGTGTGATGTTATTGAAGGAAGGATTTGATTGAGAATAAGGTGGTGAGACATTATGATAAGTAGGCATAGGTGATGATTGAGTAGAAAATGGGACAATTAAAGGATAAACAAAATTGTTGAATGAACTTCCCCCTTGTGTCACATTGATCGGTTGAGGGATAACAAGAATGCTTATTGAAGAAATAGGTAAAGATAGAGGATTAAATGAAGAAGAGGGACTGCCCCGATGAATAATGCTTGTAGGTATGACATGTTGAGTTGAAGTAGCCATGATGTTTGAGGTAAAAGTAGGAACACTAGTCATAGGAGTAGTCAAAGGAACACAAGAATTGATTTGTGTTGAAGGTTGTGAATAACCTAGGGTTTTGGAACAACTCTTTATAAGCATGACATTGGAATTACCAATATCAAAAATTCCACGCAATATATCAATTCCATTCTTATCATTTTGAATCATGCATTTAAGGCCTTCAATTAATGGAAGAGATTCACTATTAGGGTACTCTTGGGACATACATTGTTGAAAGTTATCAAATTGATTGTCCAATTTTGAAAGTTGATCTATGGAAACTCTAGGCAAACCTTATTCTTGTGTTGGCATTTCAGTAGAAAGGAAATTGTTGATATTCATTGAGGATATTGAGAAGGTTGTTGAAGATTATTTGATATAACTGAAAAAGGATGATAACTATCTTTATAACATTATTTTGTCATTGATGTCAAGAAAATGATTTTCTGATTCAGCATGATGTTGCCATATCTTGAAAAGATTGATTTGAAAAGAATTATGATGTTGGTAAAAGACATAGAAAGAATGTGATGAATAAGGGGAGAAATAAGATATTTAATGGGCAACTATTACCGAGTTAGACAATGATGAGATCATGATGTTTAGATTGTTTTGATATCCTACATATGTTTTTGATTGTAAGGTTAATACTATACTATGTCACCGAGCAAAGAACCTAGTTGGTAAACCCTAAGGTTATCGATATCGGTTAATGAAGGCGGAATGTCTACCGAGTAAAGTTTAGTATTTACCGAGTTGCAACCGAGTTATGATAGAGCGCATTGGATGAATACAAGCATTATTTAATGAAGGACAATGATTAGCTATAGATGTATAAATGATTGGTATGTCATGCATGAAGTTTTTTAAGGATCTACGGCAATGGAAAATCAAGAGGAAAATCTATAGCTCAGATTGAACCACAATAACCTAGCACAAGTTCCAAGAAAGGAATGCAAGTCCCTAGGCAAGGTAAAACATTTTCAGATTGAAAGATGCATTGAACCTAGTCAAGATTGAAGATCTGATGGCTATGATTGATCATGGGAAATGTGATCAAGGAGATTAAATGGTTAGCAAATTGTTTATAAATAAGGAATTGTTGATAAACAATGTATGTGGGCAAGTGTAAGCACAGGAATGCTACATAGTGATTACCAAGCACAGAAGCTTGAAGACCTGTTTGAATAACAAAGTAGGGAGCCCAGCAGAGGGACAAGATAAGTCCTCTAACAAAATTGTTTTGAGCAAATAAGAATCTGCTTTAGCATTTTGGGTGTGAAGTTGCAGATATATTTTTATTACCATTATTTTGTAAGTGACAGGAAATCTCTTAACCGAGTGGACTTAGCAGTCTTATATATAAACCCTCTAGCAAGGTAACATTCTAAATTAGTGTTTGAAATCCTTTGACAAGGTCACTTCTAACAAAGTGAAGATCCTAACAGATCTGAGGGAAATCCCTTAATCGGGTCACATCTAGCAATGTGTTTGTAATCTTTAACAGGATTTGCTTTTAACCGAGTATACTCTAGAAGAGTATATTTCTTAGTGGGTCTGAAATTCCACAGTGGTTTTTCCCTATTTGGGTTTTCACATTAAATCTGGTGTTATATGTGTCATGATGATTATGTGTCTATGAGTTTGCATGTTTAGCAGTTTTTGGTTATATTGTTGAAGGATAAGTTACCAAGGTTGAATCTGTTGAGTTTATGGAAGATTAAGTTTGTATGATTCACCCCCCCCTCATCTTGTTAGCTATTGGCATCTGTACTTTACATTCAATATCAGAACTTACAATTGGTATTAGAGCTTTGGACTCTGGAAGAAAAGTTTAAAGGTACTTGAGGCAAAGATCTGAAGATGTATAAAAGGGATGCACCAAAGCTGAACAAGTCAATTTTCTCCACATGGCAGAAAAGGATGAAGTTGCATTTATCGGGAATTCGAGAATATGCTACATATTATTTGAAGAATGATTACATACCACCAAGCACCAACCTAATGACCTTGGAAGAGATAAAGGCAAAGCAAGAACACATTCAAGCTATGATTGAAATAACATCAGCATTGACCGACTTAGAGTTTAATGACCTAGAAGATTGTAATGATGCAAAAGCAATGTGGACCAAGCTTGTATCTGTGTATGGTGGTGATGAAAATGTTCAAAGAGAAAAAGTAGATAGTCTAAGAGGAAAACTTGAATCCATGAGAATGAATGAAGGTGTGAACATAACCCAGTACAGTACAAGGTTAAAGGAGACTGTCAATCAAATTAAAGGAGCAGGAGGAACTATTGAAGAAAAGGATGTAACAAGTAAGTTGTTGAGAACCCTTCTACCTGCTTATGCTATTCGAGTCTCTGCAATCATTGAATTGAGGTATGTACCTAACATGCCAGTTTCTTTGGATGCTACTATTGGTGAGCTACATGCATTTGAGTTAAGTAGTTTTGATAACAGTGGGTCTTCGATAAATAAAGTAGAATCTGCATTCAATTATTTTCATATTGGTGAATCTGATGATTACAATGATAGAATGAGTAAGTACTCTGAAAGAAATCACAGTGGAGCAAGTGAAAGATTTCGCAGGAACATGGAAGAAGTACACAAACTGTATGAGGAAATCAAGAAGCAAGAAGAGTTTGAAGCATTATTAGCCAGAAGGTTACCGAGAGGAAAAGGTAAGTATAAAGGAAAGCTACCTTTAAAATGTTTCAATTGTGATAAAATAGGACATATGGCTTCAAACTGTCCTGACAAAGAATCTAGTGAAAAGAGAGAATACCGAGATAACAGGTAGAAAGACAACCAATATATAGGACACCGAGACTTCAGAAGGAGAGACAGAAAGACATGTCTAGTAGCTGATGAAGAATCCAATGATGATAAATCTGATGAAACTGATACAAAGGGAGTTGTTTATGTGGCTATTAAAGATGGATCTGATGAAGAAAGGTATGAAGAAAAAGCCCTAATATCTCACATAAATAACAATGATTCTTGGATCATAGATAGTGGATGCTCACATCACATGATAGATGATAAACACAAGTTTGTTAAACTAGAAGATTATGATGGAGGCTATGTAAGATTTGGTAATGATGCACCATGTCTGGTGTGTTGCCCCCTCTTCATTTTTCTGCTTTTAGCCCATCAAAAATAAGGGTCATTAATTTCATAGAACTTAAGTCTTCATCAAATGAGTTTCATACTCATTCGTCGAACCTTTTATAAAGTTCAAAATTGGAGTTCAAAGGAAATGTGATTCATTAAGTTCTAAGTCTTCATTAGCATAGTCATTGAACTTGAACTTTGAACCTTTCCAGTTCAAGTTTCAAGGTTCAATCGGTCTTTTGTCTTGTGTTTTGCAGCTGTCTCTTTAGTACTAGTCTTGTGGTCACTTTGAACTTGAACCATTGAACCTTTTTTTTAAAAAAAAAATGGTTCAAGGTTCAAGGTTCATTCCCGTGTCGTTGAATTTTCCTTTTGTCTCTTTCTGCCTGTTTGCAAATGTTGATCTTTTGTCATTGAACTTTGAACTAGTGAACTTCTTTTAAAATAGTTCAAGGTTCAAAGTGGTGTTTTCAAATCAGCCCGATGGTGTTTAGGAAGAAAAGGCGGTGCAATCAAAACAGAATTTTCCTCGGTTTTCATATTTTCAAATTGCAATTATGGAAACAATCATGAGAAGGCATGTCGACTATGTGGAGTTGATTTCTAATTAGTAAGCATGTTAGAATTATATCAAATCACAAGTGGTTTTACACAGATGAATGAGCTGGGACGAAGCGTGTGTTGGTTCTTTTCAGTCTTTTCCATCCTTAAATATGGGGCGTCTCAGGTAAGACAATTATTGTTGCCATTGGCGAAGAGTGGAGACGTAGAAGGTAATTTAGCTTAGTTCTTCCGAGGGTTTCACAGTTTGATGTTGAAGATAGGTGAGTTCAATTGCTTATTTTCCCCTACTCTATTTTAGTTCTGAAATTGGAAAAGTGT
Source organism: Cryptomeria japonica (assembly GCF_030272615.1). Taxonomy (NCBI): domain Eukaryota; kingdom Viridiplantae; phylum Streptophyta; class Pinopsida; order Cupressales; family Cupressaceae; genus Cryptomeria; species Cryptomeria japonica. Next base: position 501,233,997 of record NC_081406.1, read on the forward strand.
AATTCTTTGCCTCGAAGTTGAATGTTGTTTGATTGATGCAATTTAAAGCAAAAATGAGACCAACTCTTCCAAAATTGGGTCTAACATCATGCTTGGTTAGTACCCTCCCAGAGTTAGATGATACAACCTTCATTCAAGATGAGTTAGATAATTTTCTAGAGAGGGCCAAGAACCCAACAACCAATTCCATGATGGAAAAGATAGTTCGCAGTGGTTTTGTTGAGGCCGTTGCATTCCCAATTGCTGCTCCTTGCCCAGAATTAGTATATGCATGCATGAACAGATATGATGCTAGTAATAGGTGTATTAGAGCCAATAATGGAGACATGCTAGTGCAGATTGACAGAGAAATAGTAATGGTTGCAATTGGAATTCCTCACAAAGAGCCGTATGAAGATTGGTCCATAGGAACCTCGTACGCATTTTTCTCTGAGAAGAAAAGTGTTTATCAAAATGTCATTGCTAGAAACTGGCTCCTTAAAATATAGAAGGGAGGTTCTAGGTTACCTAAACCCTTGACAAGAGAGTTTTTCATTACAGAAGTTAGGCATATCGTGATTCTTTTGAATATGCTTAAGGGGAATTCACATGCCTTCTATTGGGAGGATTGGATGTATTTTTACATTCAGGTATTATAATCTGGTGAAAAATACCTTGACTGGGCGCAAGTAATTGCTAAGAGATTGCACGAAGGTTTGAGTAATTTTGTTGGAACAGCTAATTTTCATATGACTTCATACCTGTTTTATATTTTAGCCTGTATTAGAGAATGGCCAGGATTATATCAAGAACCTTGGGTTAATGGAATGAAGGTCTATGAGTGCTATCCACATTTGTAGATACAGAGGTACACGGAAAACTTCTTGAGATGGAATGATGTCTTTGTGGGAAGATTAACTTTCAAACTACAGGGAAATTTGAATAATAGAATGTCACCTGAGGCATTAAAGTTGGTCAGCACATATGGGAGTTGTTTTATTCAATTTCCTAGATTTACTTATATTAGAATTGGTGGCTTTGAAGATGAACCTTTCAAATTGCCCAGATATGCTCTTGATAGTTATGTACTTTTAGAAGTTTGCAGACAGTTAGCTCATGTTGATAAGAAATTAGGGATGAAGAGTGAGTCTGAAACAATTTTCCCAGTTGAACTCGGATATTATAGTTGCCAAACTATTTCTGATGTATTGAACTTAGAATTGGAGCTCAAGAAGATGAATTTGCTGCCATATGTTGCTCAGTAGGGGTTTGATAGCAAAGAATATGCAATGAAGCACCTGAATGTTGATGTGAACTTTTCACATATACCCCAGTTAGAAGACTACTGGGAGGATTATTGTGATGAATTTGAAGTCTGGAGAAGATTATGGTCAAGGTTCACTTTATGGAAAATCATTACTTTGAAATTGCCAATGAACATAGCAGAAATACAAGAAGCGGAAGGTGAAGATGTATTGGACCCGAAGTTCAATAAAAGAGTTCATGAGCAACCTATTCCTGAAATTGACTGGGATAGGAGAGAAGAAGAAAATATTCAATCTAAAACCTTTAATGTTATAAGGAGAATAGAAAAATGGTTAAGAGACCGTAGATCTGGAATAAGACTGACCACTACCTCAGCCGAGAAATCAGTTGAGCAATCTCATGCTGTTGTACCAATTTCTTCTTACATTATTTTTGATATTGCAGGTGTCACTGATACTCAAGGTGAGAAGGTTCAAACCAAAAGGTTTAAAGAACCACTATTTGGTCCCTCAATAGTTTGAGTCACCCGTTCCAAAAGTAAGAGGAAAGGTGCAGAAATTTCAAGAAAAGAAACTATCATAGTTCTTGATAGTGAAGAGGCACAAGTAATTATGGGTGAATCGAAAGCAAACATCCCTGCAACTCAAGATGCAGGTAAAGAAAAGGAGCAACTTGAGGAAAGCCCCAATCAAGTGATTACTTTGGCTACCATGGATTCATCTGAATATCAGACGCCGCCAGCAAAAGTATCCCCAAATGTTTCAAGGTGGTTGGGAGTGTCAATTAGTAAGAAACATAATGTAGTCCCTATCAGTGTACCCATGGAGGATATGGTGAGTAAATGCCTCGAGAAAACACCTAAGTCTAAGAAGCTAAAATTAGAAGCTATGCTGGAGGTAGATGAGAATATAGGGCATTGGGTAGCTGAAGTGGCTAGGCCGATTTTAGACAAAGACTTATAAAATGCTACTGAGCAGGATTTTGCTGTTGAAAAGATTGATTTAGGAACTACTTCAAGGTCTGCTGATGCAAAACACCTAGAGTCCTCCGCTAAAAGAATGTTGTCCAAAACATGGAAGGATGAGAGGGACAAATGGGAGTTAAAACAGACTATTAAGCAGATGGTAGAGTACATCAATGCCATACATCATCCCAGTCCACAACCCTTATCACAGGTTTCTCAGAGTTTTGATCCTAAATCACCTATGAACCAGAATTTGTTGGATAAGGTTAAGAGAAATCATGTGTTGGCAGAAACCTTTGAGGAGTGGCTTGAATCCATAATTCAGAAAGGAACAGAGTATATTGCTAATCTGGTCAGGGTGTACAAGGATGTTGTAACTGTAACTCAAGAGCTTGAAATAGAGGTGTCAGCATGGGAGAAGGAAAGGAAAAAATGGGCTGCAGTATTGGTTCAGATGAAAGATGTGCAAAAATACAGTGTCATGAACTTCCTCACCTAAAAAGCAGTAAATGATTTGGATGACAAGGTACTACATGTCACCAAGGAAAACATTGAATGGAGAAATTCAATCATAAAGCAAGGTCACGAAGAGTCCATTAAGTTGTTGAAAGAATTGAAAGAACTCATTGTTGTGATGCAGAAAGACTTAAAGTGCATTGATGTACAACTTTTGAAGGAAGATGGACAAACTATCAAGCAGGTAGTAGATATGGTGCAGAGTTTCAGAGGGAAAATAAACTTTGTTAAAGAAGCAAAATCTTTCACTAGAGATGACTTCACCAGGGTAGCCCGAATTGAACCTATGTTGGTTGTCTTTTCAGATCACTTAGAAGTGCACAAAATTAAAGTCACGCAAGTGGGTATGGATAAAGAAGTTTGGAAGCAACGCATCCTACAAATTGGGCTCCCACATTACCAGGTTGTTCATAACTTCTTCGCTGCTCATATGGAGTGGCGAAATATACGTGGCACCACACACACCCCAGAGACAATTTAGGTCATTTTCTATTCTTATCATTATGGCTCTATTTATGGCTTGTAGCCATTTAGTTAATTTCAGTTACGGGCGGTTGTTTCTTGAATTTCATAGTTTCATTTTGTTAAAAAAGACAATTAAGCCTGGCGGCTATATATATTAGTAATGATGTTTTTGTGCGATATATAAAATTTTGCAAAAATTTGAAGGAACGGATGGGTCTGTCTTGTAATTTCAGTGAAACGGCCATCTTTGAATGGAATGGAATATATGATACAGCTTTAGAAAACTTGTGTGTTTTGAATGTGTAAAAATTTCTGTTGGAATGATTATATGTTCATGTATCTGATTCCTTTCTCTAATTTTCCATTTGAAGTCTGTGAATCAATTTGATAAATGAAATTAGCTGAAATATTTGAATATTCTGATTCCCCTTGTCCTATGAGTCATGAGTGAGTATCAATCAGAATTCAAATATTTTTGATCAACTTGTGAGTTAATCTTCATTCGAAACCTAATGTCTTACTATGAATTTCATTGTCTATCATTAAGCATTCATGTTGTGTTGACAAGTGAATGTTGAAGCCTTTTTGTTTGCTTTCTGGTTAAAAGTGAATTATATGATGAAATTTATCCAAAACTCATTGAATATCATATAGGGAGTTGTACCTTTATACAGAGGGTAAAATAATAATTATTTACCCAACTGTTGGTTCTCATTGGTTTTCTATTTGGGCAACAAGAGTATTTATTTATAAATTTTGAGAAATCCAATCCATTAGCCAACACGATGAAAGGTAAAGGCTCTATCACACTTCTTGAGAATGCTAAATGTGATGATGTATATTGGGTTGAAGGATTGAAATACAATTTGTTGAGTGTAGCACAGCTAAACAATACAGGATACTAAATAGAATTTTAGAAAGGAATTGTCAAAGTTCATGGCAAGCATGGAAAGTTAGCTACTATCGGGACACAAACAAAAGGTAATACATTTCATCTTGACTCAACTTGGAACAAGTGTCTTTATGCAAAGATAGATGATACTAGGTTATGGCATAAAAGGTTTTGTCATGTAAATTTTGATAATCTGATCAAAATAAGTAAGAAGCACCGAGTAAGAGGTCTACCGAGTCTGGAAAAACTTGAGAATGCTATGTGCCGAGGATGCCAAATGGGTAAGATGACAAGATCAAGCTTTACAAGTAAGTCCTACACTTCTAAAGGAATTTTAGATCTAGTACACACTGATCTTTGTGGTCCCATGAAAGTTCAAAGTTATTATGGTGATAAGTATTTCATATTATTTGTGGATGATTACTCAAGGATGATGTCAGCTATGTTTTTAAAAGAAAAATCAGAAGCTTTTCAAATGTTCAAATTGTTGGCATTATGTAAACTGGCATGAAGACATAATGATATTGTATGTTGTCATTGATGTCAATATGGGACATAGTGTGAACCGGCACATGTGATAAGTGAAGACAGAGGAACTGGCATATGTATGAACCGGTTTATATGCCAAAGTGAAGCGGCATATTTGTTCAAGGTGAACCGGCATGTAGTTATGGGAACCAACACATGGAAGCATTGTATGACTACCGATTGGTAGGTAGCTTCCACTTCGGGGTTTCCAGTTGGAGTACCTCAAGTCTGTGTGACTCAATCGGTGATCTTTGTGTGATGAGTTAGCAGTATGATGAAGGACAGATCGTGTTGACACGTAAGCTCTGTGTGCGTGAAGGATCTTGCATGAAGATGACTATTCCTATCTACCTCGAGAATGTGTGAAGTCTGTCAAATGGTGATAACGCGTGATGGGTTATCAACCACCATGAAAATGGTGGATAATGGTCAATGGAGAATGTCTTGAGATCGATTCAAGATTGTTGCATTTAATGCAGCATGATTCAACGGTCAGGATCAAATCGTATGAATTTCTTAACCTAACAGGTTTAGGGTTTAGGGTTTTTGCTACCGACTTGTATGTTTCCTATAAGGTCAATCTTGGGTTTCTTTCTAAGGTTGTTGGCAAAAATTGTGAGTGTGTATCCAAGGAAAGTGATACGTGATTCTTGCCAGACCAAAGGAGAGAAGAGATACCTACAAAGTGAATGTGCAGAAGGAAAAGAGGAGCCTAAACGGATCTGCATTAGCATTAAGTGTTGTTAATAGATCATTGTAATATCTGTTGATCTCTAACCACTTCAACAGTTGTAAAATCCCCTAACAGGGTAGCCTTAACTGGCTTGATTCAAAATCCCTTAAATCGGGTGGTCTTAACTGGCTTGTTTCAAATCCCTTAACCGGGTAACTCGAGGCTAATGAGTTCTGAGAAGCTAGAGAAGCTTAGGAGATCCTTTCAGCTATTGAGTTCTTGAAATCTTCTAACAAGGTGACCCTATCGGGTTTAACCCTTAACCGAGTATCCCTTAACCGGGTGATCCTTAATAGGATCGGTTCCTACCAGAACCTATTGTAATGTCCTTAACCAGACAAGGCTCCTAAAAGAGCAAACTTCTAAAGAGTTCAAAAAGTAGCTTGTGGGTATTCATCCCCACCGTGGTTTTTCCTAGTTGGGTTTCCACGTGAAAAATATGTGTGTCATGTGAAATGCTTTTGTCTTGTGATGCTTTGTTTTACCTATTAAGCACATGAAGGTTCTATGTTTTATGCCTGTCTATAAAACATATTGAACTCATTGTTATGAAGATTTGATGGTCAAGTTTACTGGTTTATGCATAAGAATATAATGATACTGTAGTATTGAGCTAAGAGGAAAGCTTATTGAGTGACCAGTTCATGACTGATTGAGCTATACTGGATGTTACCGGTTGCACTCTGCTTTACCGGTATCCCTGTTTGACAATCATTTGGAGCACTTGTTGTCAAACTGGTTTTTGACTATATTTGTGTTTATACTGATTCACCCCCCCCTCTCAGTACCGGTTTGGTACTAGTGGTTCATCATTGACCTATCAATTGGTATCAGAGCACTCCAGGTCCTCTATGTTGTAAGCTTAACTGCTTGAGGAAAAGATCCTAGTCAAATGATGAAGAGGGAAGGTCCAAAGTTTAACAGGGCAAATTTTGGTATATGGAAAGATGGGATGAAGATATTCATCAAAAGCATGGGTGTTCAACACTAGAGTTATGTTGAAAATGTATATGTTGTTCCTACCAGTACTCTCACCGATGACCAAAAGAGAGAGATACAAGAAAATGGGCAAGTCATGGAAGCCCTCATCAGTAGCCTATCTGACATTGAATTTATTGATGTTCAGGACAAGGCAAATCCCAAAGAGGTATGGGATGCTCTTGAAAATATCTATGGTGGTGATGAGCATGTAAAACAGGCTAAGGAAGAGAGCTTGAGAGGAAAGTTTGAAGACATGTGGATGGTTGAAGGAGAGACCATTCAACATTATGGAATAAGAATCAAAATAGTTGTTGGAGAAATAAAGAGTGCAGGTGGAAAAATAGAAGATTCCACTGTGGTAAGAAAAGTCCTGAAATCCTTGTTGCCTATCTATGCAATAAGGGTTGTTGCTATTCAAGAGCTGAGATCAATAGACAAGTCTAAGGCGTCCTTGGATTCCATCATAGCCAAGTTGACAGCCTATGAGCTGAATAGTTTTGATGGTAGTGTTCAAAAGATAGAATCAGCTTTTAAAGCTTCTGCTATACCATCCAGAAAAGGAAAAGAGGCTAGCACTAGTGGGGAACCTAATCAAAATAGAGAAATGAAGGATGAAGAGTTTCTGATGGAATTTGAAGCTCTTCTTGCCAGGAGATTTCCAAAAGGGACTGGTAAATACAAAGGTAAGCTTCCTTTGAAATGTTTCTCCTATAACCGGATAGGACATATTGCTATGAACTGTCCTAATAGTGACAACAAGGATAAATTGGAAAGGTTCAAGAAATTCAAAGGAGGAAACTGGAGAAATTGTTTTGTGGCAGGTGATGAAGGTGTCACAGATGAGGAATCAGAAGATGAAGAGAATGAAGACATTGTGTTTGTTGCTATAAAGGAAGATGTGGCAGACAAGAAGGCTCTTGTCTCCTAGTTTGATGATTCCAATGAGTGGATCATTGACAGTGGCTATTCTCACCATATGACTAGTGACCGGAGCAAGTTTCTATCCTTAGAGGAGTATAATGGTGGTGTGGTTCACTTTTGCAATGATGCACCATGCATGGTCAAAGGAAAAGGGTCCATCTCTTTGAATGGAAAGAGTAGTGCTGACAATGTGTATTGGGTTGATGGTCTTAGACACAACCTTCTAAGTGTTGCCTAGCTAAATGACAGTGGTCTCACTCTGCAATTCAAGAATGGAATTTGCAGAATCAAAGGTAAAGATGGTAAATTGGTAGCCACCGACATGCAGACTAAAGGTAACCTATTTCATCTGAATGCAAATATAAGTACATGTCTTATGGCTAAGCTTTATGATAGCTAGATATGGCATAGGATTTTTTGCCATGTGAACTTTGATAACATTGTGAAGGCTAGTAAGATCAAGGCAGTTAGAGGGTTGCCGGTGCTGAGCAAACCGGATAATACCTTGTGTAGAGAATGCCAATTGGGGAAAATGTCTTCCTCAACCTTTAAAGGTAAATCTTTCACTGCTGACAACTTGCTTGATCTTGTGCATACTAATTTATGTGGTCCTATGAAAACTAGAAGTGTGCAGGGTGATAGGTACTTCATGATTCTCACTGATGACTGCTCAAGAATGGTGTGGGTCACATTCTTGAAAGACAAGTCTGAAGCTTTTGGGAAATTAAAAGCTTTTAGAGCATTAGTGGAGAAGGAAAGTGGTAAAAGGATCAAATGTCTCAGAACTGATCAAGAAGGGGAATTCACTTCTAGTGAATTCAACAAGTATTGTGAAGAATTTGGCATCAAGAGACGGATGTTTGCCCCCGAACTCCACAGCAGAATGGCCTAGCAGAGAGGAATAACCAAATTGTGGTTGAAGCAACTAGAACCATGTTGATCCAAGGAAAGGTTGCTCACACCTTTTGGAGAGAAGCGGTGAGCACTGCAGTCTACACTATGAACCGTGTACTCATCAAAAAGGGTAAGGACAAAACTCCTTATGAGTATTGGACTGGTAAGACACCTATGGTTAACTACTTTAAGGTATTTGGTAGCAAATGTTACATCAAGAGGAGTGAATATTAGAGAAAATTTGAAGCTAAATGTGATGAAGGAATATTTCTAGGATATTCCACCAAGAGTAAAGCTTTCAAGTGCTACAACAATAGGACTCAAAGAATTATGGAAAGCATCAATGTAAGAGTTGATGAATCCTCTGAGAAGACTTAGGAAACTAGCAGTGAGCAAGTTGTAAATGAACCAGTTGCAACCTTCTGGGAACCAGTTGTCAGTCAACCGAGTACCAGTAATAGTGTTCTTGAACCGGTCAATGCTGATACTGATGAAGATGAGGATGAAGAAGAAAAGAAAGAAGAACCAGTTAAGACCATTCCTCAGTATGTCAAGTTGAATCATGATCCCAAGCAGATCATAGGTGATAAGGATGCAGGAATCCTTACTAGAAGAAAGATCAGAGAAAACTCATGTATGATATATGAATTTGAGCCTAAGTCATTCAAAGAGGCTCATAAAGATGAAGACTGGATCAAGGCAATGGAAGAAGAATTTGACCAGATAGAGAAAAATGGTACATGGTCCTTGGTACCCAAACCAAAGCATAAAAATGTCATTGGCACCAAATGGGTGTTCAGAAATAAGTTGAATGAGGATGGCTCAGTGATTAGGAATAAAGCCAGACTGGTATGCAAAGGATATGCTCAAGAAGAAGGTGAAGACTATGGGGAAACCTTTGCTCCTGTAGCCAGATTGGAAGGAGTTTGTATGCTTCTTGCATATGCAGCTTTTAAGAGATTCAAGGTATATCAAATGGATGTAAAATCTGCATTCCTAAATGGTGTACTTGAAGAGGAGGTGTATATTGAGCAACCATATGGGTTTACCCTATCTGAAGATAGTGACATGGTATGTAGGCTACATAAAGCATTATATGGTCTAAAGCAAGCACCCAGGGCATGGTATGAACGCCTACATTCCCATCTTGTGAAGATTGGATTTGAGAGAACAAGTGAAGATAGCAATATCTACTTGAAGTCTAAAGGAGATCAGATTCTGATCTGTGAAGTTTTTGTTGATGACATCATCTTTGGTGGAGATGACAAGATGAGTCATGAGTTTGCTAATGAGATGAAAAAAGAGTTTGAGATGTCACTCATAGGGGAGATTAAGTTCTTCATTGGACTGCAGATCTAGCAAATGGAAGATGGAATCTTCATCACTTAGTCCAAATATGTCAAAGAGGTGTTGAAGACTTTTGGCATGGAAGACAGTAAACCGGTTGGTACACTAATGGTGACACGTTGCAAATTGACAAAGGAGGATGATTTCACACTAGTTGATGAGAAGGAATATCGGTTAATGATTGGTAAGATGCATTATGTAGTGCATAGCAAACTGGATATTGCACATGCAGTTGGCATCACTGCAAGGTTCCAGAAGAGTCCAAGAGAATCTCACTTGATTGCAGTCAAGCGGATTCTTAGGTATATGAAGGGAACAGTTGACTATGGATTGTGGTACCCATACAACAATAATTTCAATCTAAAAGTGTTCATAGATTCTGATTGGGCCGATAATGTGGATGACCGGAAGAGCACAATCGATGGTGCATTCTTTCTCGGTGGTAGACTTGTCTCATGGATGAGTAAAAAGCAGAGTTGTATCTCTCAGTCTACAATGGAAGCAAAGTATGTTGTAGCTTTCATGAACTACACTCAACCAATCTAGATGAAGTATGTACTGGAAGGCTTCAAGATCCTTGTATCTGAATTGGTAAGTATATTCTGTGATAACACAAGTGCTATCAATATATCAAAGAATCTAGTTTTACATTCTAGAACCAAGCATTTTGAGCTTAAGTATCATTTCTTGAGGGAAAAGGTTCAGAATAAAGAAATTGCACTAGAGCATGTGTCTAGTAAGGAACAGTTAGCAGACATATTCACCAAACCTCTCCGAAAGACAACTTTTGTGCATTTGAGAGGTGAATTAGGAGTATTACCCCTTAAGGAGGTGAACTAAAAGTGATTGTTCCACATCAATCAGGTACTGGAAAGACAAAGTTTTGATTGATTGGTGTGTTGAAGGATGCTACTCCTCAGGGGGAGTAGCATGATGGAACAGTGATGATTGTACCTCCACTTTGGCATTGTTGTCAAAGGGGGAGAAGGAGTGAATCAAAAAGATATCTGCAGCAAATGGGGAGAAGATGTAAAGCAGAGAAGATATCTTTTGTATATTGCCATCAATGCCAAAGGGGGAGATTGTTGGCATTATGTAAACTGGCATGAAGACATAATGATATTGTATGTTGTCATTGATGTCAATATGGGACATAGTGTGAACCAGCACATGTGATAAGTGAAGAGAGAGGAACAGCCATATGTATGAATCGGTTTATATGCCAAAGTGAAGCGGCATATTTGTTCAAGGAAAGTGAAGTGGCATATTTGTTCAAGGTGAACCGGCATGTAGTTATGGGAACCGACACATGGAAGCATTGTATGACTACCGGTTGGTAGGTAGCTTCCACTTCGGGGTTTTCGGTTGGAGTACCTCAAGTCTATGTGACTCAATCGGTGATCTTTGTGTGATGAGTTAACAGTATGATGAAGGACAGATTGTGTTGACACGTAAGCTCTATGTGCGTGAAGGATCTTGCATGAAGATGACTATTCCTATCTACCTCAGGAATGTGCAAAGTCTGTCAAACGGTGATAACGCGTGATGGGTTATTAGTTGCCATGAAAATGATGGATAATGGTCGATGGAGAATGTCTTGAGATCGATTCAAGATTGTTGCATTTAATGCAGCATGATTCAATGGTCAGGATCGAACCGTTTGAATTGCTTAACCAAATAGGTTTAGGGTTTAGGGTTTTTGTTACCGACCTATATATTTCCTATAAGGTCAATGTTGGGTTTCTTTCTGAGGTTGTTCACAAAAATTGTGAGTGTGTATCTAAGGAAAGTAATACATGATTCTTGCGAGACCAAAGGAGAGAAGAGATACCTGCAAAGTGAATGTGTAGAAGGAAAAGAGGAGCCTAAATGGATCTGCATTAGCATTAAGTGATGTTAACAGATCATTGTAATACCTATTGATCTCTAACCACTTCAACAGTTGTAAAATCCCCTAATAGGGTAGCCTTAACTGGCTTGATTCAAAATCCCTTAAATCGAGTGGTCTTAACCAGCTTGTTTCAAATCCCTTAACCGAGTAACTCAAGGCTAATGAGTTCTGAGAAGCTAGATAAGCTTAGGAGATCCTTTCAACTATTGAGTTCTTGAAATCCTCTAACAAGGTGACCCTACCAGGTTTAACCCTTAACCAGGTGATCCTTAACAGGATCGGTTCCTACCAAAACCTATTGTAATGTCCTTAACCAAACAAGGCTCCTAACAGAGTGAACTTCTAAAGAGTTCAAAAAGAAGCTTGTGGGTATTCATCCCCACCATGGTTTTTCCCAGTTGGGTTTCCACGTGAAAAATATGTGTGTCATGTGAAATGCTTTTGTCGTGTGATGCTTTGTTTTACCTGTTAAGCACATGAAGGTTCTATGTTTTATGCCTGTCTATAAAACATATTGAACTCATTGTTGTGAAGATCTGATGGTCAAGTTTACTGGCTTATGCATGAGAATATAATGATACTATAATATCGAGCTAAGAGGAAAGCTTATTGAGTGATCGGTTCATGACTGATTGAGCTATACTAGATGTTACTGGTTGCACTCTGCTTTACCGGTATCCCTGTTTGTCATTCATTTGGAGCATTTGCTGTCAAACCAGTTTTTGACTATATTTGTGTTTATACTGATTCACTCCCCCCCTCTCAGTACCAGTTTGGTACTAGTGGTTCATCATTGACCTATCACAAATGGTACAAGGCAAGAGTTGAAAATGAAATAGGAAGACAACTGAAATGTCTTAGATCTGATAGAGGAGGAGAGTTCACTTTTGATGAATTTAACTTATTCTACAATGATCATGGTATAAAAAGGCAAGTATCTACACCGAGAACACCTCAGCAAAATGGGATAGCTGAGAGAAGAAACAGATCAATTGTAGATTGTGTCAGAACCCTGATGATAGAAAAGAGGGTACCTCAAACATTTTGGAGAGAAGCAATCAACACTGTAGTTTACACCCTGAACCAAGTTCAACTGAAGAAAGGAACTATGAAGACACCATATGAGATCTGGTATGACAAGAAGCCTAATGTAAGCTATTTTAAAATCTTTGGAAGTAGATGCTATGTTCACAAACATGACAAAAATGGAAAGTTTGATCAGAAAAGTGAAGAAGGAACATTTCTTGGTTATTCTTCTAGAGGTAAAGCATTTAAATGTCTGATCAAATTATCTAACAAAATAGTAGAAAGTGCAATTGTGAAAATTGATGAATTTATAGAAAGAAATGATGAAAGAAATTCCAAAGAACTAGAATATTATGAAGAATTTGTTTATGTTCAACCGAGAAGTCCTACTGAGAAAGTTGCTGAAGAAAATGAAGATAATGCCAGTTACCGAGTGATGAAGAAGATCATACAGAACCTACCGAGCCTATATTAGCCAAATATGTCAAAAGACATCATGCATCAAGTCAGATTGTAGGAGATAAGGATGATCCAGTGATGACAAGGAACAAACTGAGACAGAACACATGTCTGATATCTGAATTTAAACCGAGAATAGTAAAAGAGGCATTTAACAGTGAAGATTGGGTAAATGCTATGACAGAAGAGATTGATCAAATCAAGAAGAATGACACATGGACACTGATCCCAAGACCGAAGGACAAAAATGTAATTGGTACAAAATGGATTTCAGAAACAAGCTAAATGAAAAAGGTGTGGTCATTCGAAACAAAGCAAGACTAGTTTGCAAAGGTTATGCTCAAGAAGAAGGAATAGATTATGGTGAGACTTTTGCACCTGTGGATAGACTTGAGGGAGTAAGAACATTGTTGGCATATGCTACTTTCAAAAATTTCAAGGTATATCAAATGGATGTTAAATCTGCATTTTTGAATGGTATACTAGAAGAAGAAGTTAACATTGAACAGCCTGAAGGATTTGTTGAAGACAAGAGTAAAGATCAGGTATGCAAATTGAACAAAGCTTTATATGGTCTGAAACAAGCACCTAGAGCATGGTATGAGAGACTAAACTCTTATTTGACCAAGATTGGTTTTATAAGGACAAGTGAAAACAACAATATGTACATGAAGAATGATGAGGACAATGGAATACTGATCTCAGCCATATTTGTTGATGATATTATTTTTTGTGATAATGACTCCTTATGCCAGAACTTTGGAAATGAAATGTGCAAAGAATTTGAGATGTCACTAATCGGTGAGATAAAGTATTTTATAGGTTTACAGATACTGCAAATGAAATATAAGATTTTTATTACTCAATCCAAGTACATAAAGGAAATCTTGAAGAAATTTGGAAGGGAGGATTCTAAACAGGTAAGTACTCCTTTGACTACTAACTGTAAATTATCAAAGAATGATAAATCTGCATCTGTTGATGAGACACTTTATCGATCTATGATTGGAAAGTTGCAATATGTTGTGCATAGTAGACCGGATATAGCACATGCAGTAGGTATTGTTGCAAGATTCTCTGCAAATCCCAAGGAAACCCATATGATAGCAATCAAGAGAATTTTCAGATACCTGAGAGGCACTGAAGATTATGGCTTAGTATATGAAAAGAGGAATGATTTTGATTTAAAAGTTTATACTGATGCTGATTGGGTAGGCAACATTGATGACAGGAAAAACACAAGTGGTGGAGCTTTCTTTTTAGGAGAAAGACTAGTAAGTTGGCTTAGCAAGAAACAAAGATGTATTTCATAGTCAACAGTAGAAGCTGAATATGTTGCTGCAGCATTGAATTGTACCAATATAACATGGATCAAACAACTCTTGGAAGGTATAAATGAGAAAGTTACCGAGCCAGTAACTATATTCTGTGATAATAATAGTGCCATTAACATTTCAAAGAATTAGGTAATGCATTCTAAGACAAAGCATATATCTATAAAGTATCATTATCTCAGAGAAGAAGTTCAAGAGAAGAAAGTTGTGCTGGAATATATCAGTTCAAAGGAGCAATTAGCAGACATCTTCACAAAGCCACTTCCAAGGGACACTTTTGAGTATCTCAGAAGCAAGTTAGGGATCCTACCCCTATCTTCTACTCACTGACAGAGTTTGGTGAAAGCATCAATTCGATGAATCTACAGAATATTATGTGTGGATTGATGTTGATTTACACACTTTAGAAGGTTTTCTAAAGGTGTGCAGGAAATAGTGGATAGAGACAAGTTGCTCTGACCGAGATTGAGATGATACACAGCAAGGCAAATCACTTCACAAGGGAAGAAATCGTGATTTAGTTCTTTTACTTTTTGGCATTGTTGTCAAAGGGGGAGAAGACTAAATGGTTGACTGAATGGTAAAGCCCTAAATGAAGAAGATAACGGGAGACTAATGACAAGGGGAGAAGATTGCAAAAACGGAGAAGACTAAATGCAAGACAATAGCTCAAAAGCCTAATGAAAAAGGGAGAAGATTTTAACAGCTCAAGGATAACAGGAGAAGTCTAACAGCAATATGAATCCGAATCAATTTGAATATCTTATTGGTATTACCATTTAAAAGTTGGTTTTGCCATCAATGCCAAAGGGGGGGATTGTTGGCATTTTAGTAGAAAGGAGATTGTTGATATTCATTGAGGATATTGAGAAGGTTGTTGAAGATTATTTGATATAACTGAAAAAAGGATGATAACTATCTTTATAACATTATTTTGTCATTGGTGTCAAGAAATTGATTTTCTGATTCAATATGATGTTGCCATATCTTGAAAAGATTGATTTGAAGAGAATTATGATGTCAGTAAAAGACACAGAAAGAATGTGATGAATAAGGGGAGAACTAAGATATTCAATGGGAAACTATTACCGAGTTAGACAATGATGAGATCATGATGTTTAGATTATTTTGATATCCTACATATGTTGTTGATTGTAAGGTTAATACTATACTATGTCACCGAGCAAAGAACCTAGTTGGTAAACCCTAAGGTTATCGATATCGGTTAATAAAGGTGGAATGTCTACCAAGTAAAGTTTAGTATTTACCAAGTTGCAATCGAGTTATGACATAGCGCATTGGATGAATACAAGCATTATTTAATGAAGGAAAATGATTAGCTAGAGATGTATAAATGATTGGTATGTCATGCATGAAGTTTGTTAAGGATCTACGGCAAGGGAAAATCAAGAGGAAAATCTACAGCTCAGATTGAACCGCAATAACCTAACACAAGTTCCAAGAAAGGAATGCAAGTCCCTAGGCAAGGTAAAACATTTTCAGATCGAAAGATGCATTGAACCTAGTCAAGATTGAAGATTTGATGGCTATGATTGATCATGGGAAATGTGATCAAGGAGATTAAGCGGTTAGCAAATTATTTATAAATAAGAAATTGTTGATAAACAATGTATGCGGGCAAGTGTAAGCAAAGGGATGCTACATAGTGATTACCGAGCACAAAAGCTTGAAGACCTATTTGAATAACAAAGAAGGGAGCCCAGCAAAGGGACAAGATAAGTCTTGTGACAAGATTGTTTTGAGCAAATAAGAATCTGCTTTAGCATTTTAGATGTGAAGTTGCAGATATATTTTTATTACTGTTATTTTGTAAGTGACAGAAAATCTCTTAACCGAGTGGATTTAACAGTCTTATTTGTAAACCCTCTAGCAAGGTAACATTCTAAATTAGTGTTTGAAATCCTTTGACAAGGTCACTTCTAACAAATTGAAGATCCTAACAGATCTGAGGAAATCTCTTAACCAGGTCACATCTAGCAATGTGTTCGTAAGCTTTAACAGGATTTGCTTTTAACCGAACATACTCTAGAAGAGTATATTTCTTAGTGGGTCCGAAATCCCACAGTGGTTTTTCCCTATTTGGGTTTCCACGTTAAATCTGGTGTTATATGTGTTATGATGATTATGTGTTTATGAGTTTGCATGTTTAGCATTTTTTTTTTATATTGTTGAAGGATAAGTTACCGAGGTTGAATCTGTTGATTTTATGGAAGATTAAGTTTGTATGATTCACCCCCCCCCCCCCTCTCATCTTGTTAGCTATTGGCATCTGTACTTTACATTCAGTATCAGAACTTACATCTTGTTCATCATGGGATTCATCAATTGGATACATAGGGACATGATTAGGATGGGAAGAACTACCATTATCCTCTTTAAAGAAGTCACCCAAATTATGCTCCATCTCCTCAGTAATTAAACCTTGGGAAGCCTTAATTCTAATACTTCATCTAATAGGGATAATATAGGGAGGACTAATAGTGGTAAAACTCATGCACTAGAGGGAAAAATTAAAATTTTGGATCTGAATTTTGAATTATAGGAACAAAGTGCACAAAAATTGAATAATGCAAAATTTGAGAAAATAATGATTAAACAATTTGAACTTTGTTGAAAGAAGAACTTGTTACTACTTATCAAGTTGCCATTAGTTTTATGTTCAAAGTTATTCTATATACTCTAGTCGGTTATCTCTACCAAAATATTCAGTCGGTATGCACAGTCCAATCAGTTATAGAAGAAAGCAGTCATAGAGCCCAATATGCACCGAGTTGTCTACTGAGTATCATTCCATGTCTACCGAGCAACAAAGATGACACACTGAGTTGATATACACTGAGTGTAACGTGTTACCAGATTCATTGAACCTGGACATACATATGAAAATGTGTTACAAGATCAAGGAACATAGAACTATTATCACATTGGAAATTGCACTTAAAGATTGTGTATGATTTCGAGGTCATCTAACCAATGAAATATTTTGCATGGTTATTTATTTGATAAAACATGTTTGTAAGATCAAAGCAATGAATGGATCGCCGACATAAGAGATCTATTTATACAACATGGATTGAGATCAGATATACACATGTAGTATGACAGAAAGGAAGATATAGAAATATATGAAGCAAGACATGTGAAAGCAATAAGTGTTATGACTGTTACAGAGACACGGAGGTCACCGAGAAGGATTTCAGAGAATAGTCAAAGAACAGAGTAAACAGAAGGGTTTACCGAGTTACTATATGGGTTACTGAGGTATGCTATAAGCAAGGTAATCTTATTCTGAGCACATAGAATCTGCTATAACATTCCAGATGTAAAGTTGCAGATATTTGTAATGATTTTATTGTAGTATTTGAAGTTGTAAGAGAAACCTTTAATAGGTAAAAGACTCTAATCAAGTCTATAAATTGTAAAGCCTCTAACCAGGTGCAGCATTTAGATTAAGTGTTGTAAAATCCTTTAGCAAGGTAGATCTAACAGATCTTGATACTCCTAATAGGGTAAGCTATCAGAAATAGCTAAACATGTAGCTCTAACTGAGCAACCTTTATTATTGCGGTAGTGAAGTTGTGGGTGCCATCCCCACCGCATTTTTTCTCTCTAACCAAGAGTTTCTGCATAACCAAAATATATGTGTTATGGAGTGAATCATGTATGATTGTTACTTATTTGTTTTAGCTTTATATTATGTTACTGCACTATTCGCTTTATACATAACAATAAAGTTATTGTTAAGAAAAGGATTTGAAGTACTAATTCACCCCTCCCCTCTCAGTACATTAGCTTTCCATATTGGGCCTAACAATTGGTATCAGAGCTTCAATCTTGGAAAAGGGTTTAACTGCCTAAAGAGAAAGATCTTATCAATAGAAGGCTATAAACAATCTCAGAGGATTGTGTATCTGCAAGAAGAGCTGGATCATGCTAATCAAGTGATTGCGGACATGCAAAGGCAAATGCAAAAATCTCTGAAAGTGAGAAGAAGATTATCTGATGATTGCAGGACTCTCAAGAGTTAGTGGAACAAATTGAGACATCATCTGAGAATAGTATATCTGAAGAGACTGAAGAAATGATTGGAGTATTGAAAGAAAAGAACAAAGCACTGGGTGATCAACTAAAAGAAATGAAAAGAGAACATGAACATTTCAGCACACAGATGACTGAAAATCTTGATACATTGAGGACAGCCGAGGATAAAGTAAGAGATCTAGAAAGAGAGAAACAACAACTTGAAGTCTTAGTATCTGATAAGAATGATGAAATCACAAGGATGATTGGAATTCATCAAAACCTGTCAGATCAACTAGGTTATGCACATCATGAAGCAAATCTAAAAAATGATGAGAATCAAGCATTGAGACTTGAAGTATCAAGGTTGACCAATGAACTTGAAACAGAGATGAAATCCAAAGAAACACTGAAGAAGAGTTATGAAGCATCAAAGATGTTGGATGAGCAACTGAATACAAGATGACCCAACAAAGATGTTGGACTCGGTTACAAAGAAAAAGACTCTACCAAGAAGGGAATCCATACTACTGAGAATCAAGTTACAAAGAAAAAGACTCGGTTACAAAGCAAGCTGGAATCAAGAAGAACATCAAAAGAAAGAAGCCTATTTGCAACTACAATGGAAATCAAGGTCACACTGCCAACATGTGCCAAATCAGAAAAGGTAGGCAAACGAATGTCACTAAGTCCAATGGTTATTGTTACAATTGCAATAAATATGGTCACACATCTAATCAATGTAGGACAAAGTCTATTAACAATTATCAGAAGGCAAAATTCAAAGGGTTTTTTAAAAACTGCAATAGATATGGACATAGTACCGAGAAGTGTTGGTACAAGCAAAAGAACTATATGTGGTGTGCACACCGAGCAAATACTGGAAGCTACCGAACTCACAGAGATCTTAACTGACAATATGCTGCAGTACCATGGGATTACAATACAAGGATATGGTGTGAATGTTGTGGAAGATATGGACATATAAGTGCCAACTACTTTATAAGGTTTGGGATGAACAACCGAAGATCATAGAGAAATCCTGGTATGGCATGTTTTCATTGTCACAAAGTGGGACACTTAGCTAAAGATTGCAAAGATCAACCTAGAAAAGACACTGAAGAAATAAAAGAAAAATTAAAGATGATTTGGGAAAAGAAGGAAATTGTGTCAAATGAAGAAAGCACCTTACCTACCGAGTTAGGTGCTCCTATTCCAAATTAATTGGTAAAGGTATGAAGGGATTGCATTCTCTCAAGGTTAAATCTTAATAGTTCCTATTTTATTATGTACTTAATTCAAAATCTGCATAATTAAGATGTAGTAGTAAGTTTGAAATTCTATCAAAGTCTTTTGGAGCACTATATAGGAAACCTGTCAAGTCGGTGAATACAGGAAACCTGTCAAGTCGGTGAATAAAGGAAACCTGTCGAGTCAGTAAATGAAGGAAGTTTGGTTACCCGGTTAAAGCGCATGAAAAAGGAGAGTAAATTGGTTTAGTGTAACCGAGTGCATTTAATGTTTTTGACCTAACCTACACAAAGCCCAATAAGGTATATTGTGTACTTAAAACATTTACGTGGTCATTTTTACTTACCAAGTTTTCAAGAGAGCAGAGCAAAGCAAATATAAGGCGATCAAACCTCCTACAAAGCAAAATTCAAGGTATTTACATCAATCTCAATGCATTATTAAGCTAGTTTACTAATCTTATCAAGTTGTTATTATGTGCTAAGTGTAAAGCGTCTGTCGTTTGAAAATCCTCAAACCCTAAGGATCTTTTGTTAGTTTTTATCTGAAATATACAAATGGCACCTAAGATCCAAGATCCTGTTGTTGTTAAGAATGTTGAAAATCACTCACTAAAATACTCGTTAACTCCCAAAGTTGCATCTGAACCGGATGACAAAACTGCATTTTCACTCATCCCGGATAGAGTGTTATTAGTCGAGGATGTGAGATTCTTCACCAAATGTCGTGTTGAAGAACTCGGTCATGTTGAAATCAAAGACACATATGATGAATTGTGCATCGATGGTAGATTGGATAGCAAGTATGAGCACATTAAGATCAAGGAATTAACTAAAGCCCTAACCTATCCCCATGTGTTCAAACCCTAGTGGGTCAAGTTTGTTCTGAGCAGAGTTCATGATGACTTCATGTGGCTAGAAGAGAAACCATTTAAGATTACCAAGGAAATCATTCATTTGATCACCGATTACCCTATTTATAATCATGCTTGATCTCAAAAGATGATATCACAAAAGGAATTGATCAATTTAACCAGAGTGGAATCAGATTGCAGAGGACTGAAATTGAACAATGTCATTGATGCAAAACTAAAATTTGCCATTAGAGTAATAGGTTACTGTTTCTTCCAATTGGCAAGGGAAAACAATGTACCCTGTGCAGCAGTAGACCTAGCATACCAAATTATGAAAAAGGGAATGAAAATTGATCTATGTGAGGTGTTACTAAAAAACATATTTGAGAATCTAAACACTGTCAAGAAGCCGAAGAAGAACAACTTGGCTAGTACACTAAAGTTCGGATCACTACTTGTATGCATGTTTTTCTATTTTGAAAAATTCTTTCCATCAGTCAATAAAGTTGTTTGGGAACTACACCGACCAATCACCCATCAGATCAATGACTTCATCAAGAGGCTAGGTGATAATTTTAATGATATTATGGATGATTACTTCAATAAGTTTCAAGAGAAAATGCATAACAGGTACCGGATTCCACCCAAGCTAGTGGAGAAATACAAAGATGACATATGTTTTGAAGTAGACACTGATTACTGTTATGTGAATGTTGTGGAACCAAGAACTCAATCTTTGTCACCTATGGGTTACGAGATTGATTTTGATATCACACAACAGCAAACTGATGCATTTCTTACATTGCCAAGACATGCTATCGAGCTGAGGTATGGAACCTATGAAGAAGTGAAGGAAAAAGTAAAAATGAGCATTGTAGTACCCAAAGCTACAAGAAAGGCAACAAAGATGATAAAGGCATTATCGGAGAAATTCGGAGAAGATTCTTCCTCCACACCTATCAAAGGCACTATAGCCATTACCGAAGAGGAATCTGAAGCCCAAGAGGCAGCTATAACACTAAGCACCAAATTGCCTAAGGGAAAAGTGTTGAAAAGAAAGAAACATGATTCATCAAAGGCCTCACTGATTCCTCCAACAAAGTGACCTAACACTAGAGCATCTGCAACTTCACCGAGTAAGAAAACAAAGAGTGTTACTATTCCCAAGGTAACAAAAACTTACAAGAAATCTACTCAAAGACTCATTTTGGCAAAAGAGTCTAGTGACACCGAATCTAAGGATGCAAGCAAATTTCAGATTGTCAAGAGCAAGAAGGTAAATGTACATAGTGTTGAAAATTTTTGTACTAATCTGAAGGAATATGGTGGATTTGGAGGATTCAGATATGTTAAGTATGAATCTAGAAATGAAGATGAAAAGAGACAAATAGAAGAAGCTATCATCTGCACACTTCTAAAATTTTGATTAGTCCCATTAGAAGTCTCTAATTCTCTTCCAAAAGAATTATGTGCACATATTGATAACAGGTGGCAATATCTTCTGGACTCAAAGAAACAAATCAAAAAAAGAAGTTTGGTACATCTCTTTCCTGACATGTTAGTAGCTGAAATAAAAGAACATCTGACAACCTACCACACAAAGTTTCTCATAAAAAAAAAAGCCTTGAAACTGATGAATGGGTTGTATATTGAAGTGGAAAATGAGACAAAAGAAAAGTGGCAGGAAATATTTAGAAACAAGGATGTCGATGAGCAAGCTGAAGTTGAAATAGTTGATGTCATCGAGCAAGATCCTGATGTTACCAAGCAAGACCCTACTGACACGATTCAAATAGATGAAGATATCATGGATACAGAGGCATCTAAACAGGAAATGATAGAAGGCAATGCATATGCAAAACTTGTATCCAGTGAATCAATCTTGGAACAAGTTCAGCCTTGTCCACGGGTCAATCAACCTGTCTCAACCGAAGCCCCTCAGGATATGGATCAAGGCACCAAAGGTCACAAGTCTACAACAGGAGAAGGTACTACTCAAGAATAGACTTCTTAAGCACCTTCTAGCACTGAAAATGTTGTAACTGAGACACCAAGTACCGAGACACCAAAAGATACTACAAAGGCTAAAGAAACCGACCAAAGTGTTGCCTCTATCGAGCAACCTACTGAGGGTCATCAAGCCTCACAAGCCATTGTCTTAGTTCAATCGGTGAAAGGAAAAGAAAAGAAGATGAAAAAGCATAGTTTCAAAGTAGATTTGTCAAAACCAATAGTGTTGCCCAATGTTGATATATCCAAATTAAAGGGGCAAGCACTCATTGATTTCGGTGAACTATGCAAAGAAAAGGTTGAACAAGAGAAGCAAATGGTTATTCAAAAGAAAAATAAAGTACTTCAAAAGGTGAAAGCACTCTTAACAAATATGCTACCTGAAGCTACAATAACCAAAGATGCAACCATCCACATTCAACTGGATGAACTCCTAACCAAGATAGAGACATCTAGAGTAGATGCGTCTGAATATTTGAGCAAGCTAAAAGACAAAGAGCTCACTGCAAAAATGATAGAAGAGGTACAGAAAGCTATAGCTATTGGCAAAGTTAAACTTGTCAAATTTATTGCTGAGTTGACCCCGCAACTCAAGCACATTCATTATTTATTTTAGAAACTCTGTACATTTTCCTTATTCATTAAAGACATCAAAAATAAAACCGAAGCAATTGAGAAAGAGATCACTGATCTCTCAAATAAGTTGACCACAGAGCCCAATTCAGTTCAGAATTTCTATACAAAGTTACAACAGCTCATGGCTCAACAATTGGACCTAAGAAATGAAGAACACAAGATCAGGATGGACATAATGACACTTCAGACATTATTCCTTCCTCATCTTTCATCCGTCCAAGAACAGATCAACCGAGCCACATACTTATCTACTACACAAGAGGGAAGCACTTTAGATGGATTAATATCATTATTGGTTGATATTCAAGCACAAAATTCTTTAATGGACAGTGTAAAGGATGCACTCTTTGTCGCTCTCACCGAAGCACAAACAAAGTACAAATCCATTTTTGACTAGTTGCCACCACCGAATGGTAACTAAATTTTGATGTTTGTCAAAAAGGGGGAGTGATATAGTATTCAAAGCATCAAAGTATAGTATTAAACAAAAGGAGTGTAGTAGACAGGGGGAGTATACCGAGCAGAGTAAGCAGAGTATCCAAGAGCAGTGAACCGAGCAGCGAACAATACAGTAAGCAAAGAACAAGAGCATATCACTGAGCATACAAATCAGAGTTTTGTACAATATACTGATAAGGAGAGTATATCTAGATTTACTATTTCATTGACTAATGTACATACTGTCAGTTTAGTCAAATTTTGCAAAATATATAGATTATTGAGTTACGACTTTGAAAGTAGTTTTGTCAAACATCTCAACTAATGTCAAAAGGGGAGATTGTTACTACTTATCAAGTTGCCATTAGTTTTATGTTCAAAGTTATTCTATATACTCTAGTCAGTTATCTCTACCAAAATATTCAGTCGGTATGCACAGTCCAGTCGGTTATAGAAAAAAGTAGTCATAGAGCCCAGTATGCACCGAGTTGTCTACCAAGTATCATTCCATGTCTACCGAGCAGCAAAGATGACACACCGAGTTGATATACAACGAGTGTAACATGTTACCAGATTCATTGAACCTGGACATACATATGAAAACGTGCTACAAGATCAAGGAACATAGAACCATTATCACATTGGAAATTGCACTTAAAGATTGTGTATGATTTCAAGGTCATCCAACTAATGAAATATTTTGCATGGTTATTTATTCGATAAAACATGTTTGTAAGATTGAAGCAATGAATGGATCACCGACATAAGAGATCTATTTATACAACATGGATTGAGATCAGATATACACATGTAGTATGATAGAAAGGAAGGTATAGAAATATACGAAGCAAGACATGTGAAAGCACTAAGTGTTATGACTGTTACAGAGACACAGAGGTCACTGAGAAGGATTTCAGAGAACAGTCAAAGAACAAAGTAAATAGAAGGGTTTACTGAGTTACTATATGGGTTACGTAGGTATGCTATAAGCAAGGTAATCTTATTCTGAGCACATAGAATCTGCTATAACATTCCAGATGTAAAGTTGCAGATATTTGTAATGATTTTATTGTAATATTTGAAGTTGTAAGAGAAACCTTTAATAGGTTAAAATACTCTAATCAAGTCTATAAATTGTAAAGCCTCTAACCAGGTGCAGCATTTAGATTAAGTGTTGTAAAATCCTTTAGCAAGGTAGATCTAACAAATCTTGATACTCCTAATAGGGTAAGCTATCAGAAATAGCTAAACATGTAGCTCTAACCGAGCAACCTTTATTATTGCAGTAGTGAAGTTGTGGGTGTCATCCCCACCGCAGTTTTTCTCTCTAACCAAGAGTTTCTGCATAACCAAAATATATGTGTTATGAAGTGAATCATGTATGATTGTTACTTATTTGTTTTAGCTTTATATTATGTTGCTGCACTAGTTGGTTTATGCATAATAGTAAAGTTATTGTTAAGAAAAGGACTTGAAGTACTGATTCACCCCTCCCCTCTCAGTACATTAGCTTTCCATATTGGGCCTAATAGAATCTGTTGATTTTATGGAAGATTAAGTTTGTATGATTCACCCCCCCTCTCATCTTGTTAGCTATTGGCATCTGTACTTTACATTCAATAGCATAACTTACATCTTGTTCATCATGGGATTCATCAATTGGATAGGTAGGGACATGATTAGGATGGGAAGAATTACCAATATCCTCTTTAAAGAAGTCACCCAAATTATGCTCCATCTCCTCGGTAATTAAACCTTGGGAAGCCTTAATTCTAATACTTCGTCTAACAAGGATAGTATAGGTAGGACTAATAGTGGTAAAACTCATGCACTAGAGGGAAAAATTAAAATTTTGGATTTGAATTTTGAATTATAGGAACAAAGTACACAAAAATTGAATAATGCAAAATTTGAGAAAATAATGATTAAACAATTTGAACTTTGTTGAAAGAAGAATATGACACAATTTCTAACAATAATTTTATGATAATGAAAGGAAATTAGAATTTATAATTAGGGCCAATGGGGTATGACTTAATTTTAAAATTGATAAAATTAGAATTTTTAAAATCAGTGCAAATTATAATTAACCCCTTAATTTTAAAAAAATTCTTGAAATTTGAGATGTTGAATTTTGAAGGTAGTCTCAGTTTTAGAGGAATAAAAAATCGACAAAATTAGCCAATCTTCTAGATTTAAGCTATTAAATATAATCATAACAGTCTCCCAAAATTTTGGGGAAAAAGTCGGGGACCATGTTGAAAGTGCACACGGTTCAACCAACTTTTTTCAAAATTTTCAGGGATGGAATTTATGATGATTTTAAAGCTAACCCCAAAAAATTGGTGGATTTTATGATCTCTAGATAGGCAAAAATAAGGTTTGAATGTGAAAATAGGACCCTATTAGGGTTTTGAAAAAAATGAGGAATTGAATTGCAAATTTGAAAAGGGTAAAACCTAATTGATAGGGACACCTTGAAAAATGCTTAGAAAACTGAAATGGATTGAAATTGATTGAGATTTATATAAAATTCAATTAAATTTGAAAATTAGGGTTTTAGGACCTAACCACTTAATTTTTGAAATTTTGAATTTTGAAAAAGGAGGGAAATTGAAAATTTGAATTTTAAGAAAGAGGATAATTCTAAAAACAAACACAGATCTGAAAATTAAATGGAAATTCAATTTTTGCACAAGTTCAATATTATTTTTGAAAATTAGGGTTTTGACAATTAACCACTTAATTTTATGAATTTGATTTGCAAATTGAACAAGACAATGAAGAAATTGAATTTGACAAACAAAGCAATTTTCAGATTTAGGACAATAGTAAGCAATTTTTACAAAGCACAAGTTCAATTTCAATTTTAAAAACTAGGGTTTTGAATACCACTAAGTTTGCAGAAAAATTTAACTTGTAAATGAAAAATATGCAATGCTTTTTAGAATAAAGCATGCAAGACATCGGGTTCACCAAAATATAATGGTGGTGAAAAGTGAATGATGGAGAGATCAAGATGAAAGCTTTTCTTCCCTTCGAGGAGAGATGAAAGTTTCACTGTGGATTTCCCTTCAAACACTTTATCCACATTACATTTAAAAGAGGGGAGAATTCACTAGATCCAACCTCTTATGAAGGAG
Organism: Cryptomeria japonica; assembly: GCF_030272615.1. NCBI lineage: Eukaryota > Viridiplantae > Streptophyta > Pinopsida > Cupressales > Cupressaceae > Cryptomeria > Cryptomeria japonica. The sequence goes on from NC_081406.1 coordinate 501,260,565, forward strand.
AATGAATACTAAATGATTTAATAATAGGGTGAAGATGACAAGCTAACCCCTTTTTTAGAATGAGTAATGTTTGAATTATGTGTTGTGAGACTAAGTGTAAAAGTAGAAAATAAATAATTATAAGTTGAAATGGAACCATGAGATGAAACTGTGCACCTAGATCTATTTATAATATGTCAAGATGAAGTTGCCCTCTGAATTTGAGGAAAAGTTGTCGGGACCGTGTTGAAAGTGCATAGGTCCTCCAAAAAATTCATGAAACGAAAAGGGTTTTTTTGCCTTTATAAATGGAGTCCAAATCTGTAAATACAACTATGCACCTACAACCTACACATAGAAAAAAGAGGAAAAGGGGTTGGGATTGGGGGTTTCCCTTCAGGTCAAACCCCGGTTTTGGAATTAACCAAATGATGAAAGAAAGTACTTGCAAGTAAATGTAAATGAAAGACTGAAATGTAAATCACCTCAAGGGAGGTTGTAGATAGAATTGAATGTTGAAAGGGATCTCCTCTTCAATGGTTGAATCCTTGACTTAAATGCAATAGCTAGCCTTGAAGGGAGACTTGAGAATGTTCAATGCTTGAAAGGAATGCTTGAATTCTTGAATGCTCTTGAATGCTTGAATGTGTGATCTCATGTATTCCAAGTTATGCAAATGGGAGGGAAAATGCAACCTATATATTCATCAACTAGGGTTAATTGACTGATTTCTCGTCATAAGCCGACATAGGGAAAGTTTTCTCGCTTAAAATGCAAAGACCAATGAAAAGAGAGGATAGAGGGGGCCCCAAAATAGGGCAAGGAGAGGAGTACCACGTTGCTGTCCTAGGGGGGACAAGGGCACCATGCCCCTATCCTACCGTTATCTCAAAACAGGAAGCAGGTTCAAGTAGTGCGAAGGGCAGAAAGAGTGCAGTTTTTTCAGGGATTGAGGAAGTCTCGGGTCTTCAATCAAGCTTGGGGATTCAATTAGCCAACAAGAAGACCCTAATGTGGTCAGAAATTGCAAGGGTCACAATTTTATGACACTACAAATGGATGATTAATGATTTTGGATTTATGATTATGATGATGCACATGTGTTGAGATGTTTGTGATGCAAGATATATACCTATGTAATATGTATGATGATGATTTTATTGATGTGATGTTCCTAACATGTTCTAAATGCGGGATGGATGCATGTGACTTACATAATGTATGTGATTATGCAATGATAATGTCTAACCTATGATGTATGCAGGATTATTATGATATGATGATGTAATGTATGACAACATATGATATGCAATATAATGATGAAATGGATATTTATGATGTATGTAATGCTCATAAAAATGTGTACAGATGTGATGCAACTCTTTATCTCAAATCATGTCTTTATTACATTGGAATCAAATATAGCTTGTAATATATTTGTGATTGATCCTAATGTAATGCAAAAAAGATTATGAAAATGACAATGAATACTAATATAGTTATGAAAATGATAATAAAAATGCAAAATGGTAATGAAGATACAACTAAAAATTAAAATAATAGTGACATGAGAATGATGATGAAAATGCATTTAAAATGATAATGAAATTGAAAGTACATCTAAAATGATAATGTGGCATCCTAAAATTGCACCCTTTGTAATTTTGACTACGTTTAGGGTGCTCACCTTAGTGTTTCTAATCCTCATGCTTGATTAGGACCTATTTATGCTTGCACCATGAAAATTGGCATCAATATCATATTCCACCTTGCATTCCACCTTAAACCTGACCCAAATATGGGGTAGGACCAGGGCCTGGCGCCTTGGTCCTCACTAGGACCATGGCATCGCACCATGGTCCTCCCTAATTGGGGGCCATTTTAAACCCTTTTTCCCATCTCAAATTTGAGTGGGAAACCTTTCTCTATGTCAGCCTATGTTGGAAAATTAACCAATTTTCATAAAGGGCATGTATATAAGGAGTTCTTCCCCTCTCATTAGGAGATACATTGATGATAAGTGAAAATTGGGAGCACAAGAAATCAAGTATTCAAGCATTGAAGTATTCATCATCAAGCATTTCTAGAGGTCTTCAAGGTTGCATATTCTTCATCTATCCATTGTGGAGCAACATTAAATCATACATTTGCAATCATGTGCGTTTGATTAGGGTTTTGTCATGTTCATGCCATTTCATACAACATATGTGATTACATTCAAGAAGCAAGGTTTTATTATCATTCATTTTGGATATGAGGTATACCTTTCCATCATTTATTTCAAGTATTTGCAATATTTCATTCAAGATTAATTTCTAAACCGAGGTTTGACATGGGCAAACCCCTTGTTCCCAACCTATTTCCCCCTCTTTCTATGTGTAGGAAATAGGTACAGAGCTATTATCTTTAGAATAGGCTTTATTCACATAGATGAATCAACCCTTTTTGGCGTGCAAAAAAGTATGAGGATCGTGATGATGGACATCATAGTCCTGACTTTTTAGGAGATTTTTTGAAGATAAAATCTGATTCAGCTTATATTTCTTAGATCCAAGTGCACGCAAAAATATCACATTTGTAGCTCACTATTTTCGCAGTTTTACATCCATTTTCCAACACTTTACCTATTTCAGCATTTCAACTTGCAAAAGAGAGGAATTCCCAAAATCAAATTAATTCAATCCATTTAGTGTTGGGATCCAAGAACACTGATAGGGGCGAGTGAATCAGTGTTCTATTGGTAACACTAGATTTTACCCTTTTATACCATACACATATTAACCGGTAAACAAATAAACATATAACTTGAAGCAAATAAACCATTTACATAAATGAACACCATAAAACACAGAATTTATACATGGAAAACCTCAAAGAGGAAAAACCATAGAGGGATTTGTGACCCACAATATCAGTTCACTGGCCATATGAAAGGATATTACATATAATGGGGGCCTACACATGCAGGAAGGCACACTGCCTAGAGCATACTGCTCATCACTAAAGAGTCTCACTAACTACAAGCTTCTGCTGAATTAAAACAATAAAATTGAACTAAAAAATCCATCTGCTATGCCAAATAGAGTTTTGGTTCTATCTCTGCTCTGTACCGGTTCATAAACCTTGAACACTACTATTGGTATCTCTTCTCCTCCAAGAATGCTTTCCAAGCTATCTACAGATCATTGCATGATATAACATTCGCACACAAATGAACTACATACATATACTTCGCATTATACAATTTTTCTATATTCTCCTATGTTGCCTCCTATGTCATATCTCATATATTTTCAAAATGACCTAGCAGACTGATCTATATACCCATTACAAACAATATGCCTTATGTCAACTTACAATGCTTTTACAAAAATTATTCAATGTCGGCCTCAACAATAATTACAAAATGATTTACTAAATAAATCTTCCTTGATGTCAGCGTCCTTCAAGTACTGATGTCGGTGTCGGTGTCAGTGTCAGTGTCGGTGTAGCCCTTAATGCTCCAAAGTCGGTGTCTGTCGGTATATGCCTCCTGATGCTGGTAAATGACTTCCATCTAATCTTGTTGCCATCAATGACAACAAAATGAATCTGATGAGTGTCAATTGCCAACATTTAGTATTCAGTCCTTATCTAATTTTTGACTAAATCTAGTGGATTCCCTTCCCTCTTTTGAATGTAAAGGTCCTAAGTGAAAATATTTAGTGGTTTTCATTCCTCTAATGGTGTAAACCCTAAATCAATTTTCCACTCTACATTTTGGTGAACCCAACTCCTTACACCTTTAATTATCATTTATGCTCTCATATTTGACTATTTGTGCAATTTAAAATTCAATTTTTCATTTAAAAGTTTGATTTCCTTGCAAATTTTTAAAATTTAGAAGTTAATTTCACTAAAACTAATTTTTGAATTCAAAATATTCTTAATTCGGATTAATTATCTTTTATCTGAGTTCTTTTCAATTTTAAACTTCAATTTTTCATCTACAAGTTTAATTTCAGTTTCAAAAATCCTAATTTTAAAAAAAAATTAAAAAAATTGAGCTTGTGGGTTGTTTAATTTTTAAATTTATCATTTTTTAGACCTACCTCAAATTCAAAATTGCAATCTTGGATCAAATTTCAAATTTAATTTTTTTGATTAAGTGGTTAATTAAAAGAGCCCTAACTTTTAAATTTAAATTAACCTTGTGGGTTGTCCAATTTTGGATTAATCATTTCAATTTCAATCTTAGATCTAATTTTAAATTTTAAAATTAAGAGGTTATTTTTCCAAGGCCCTAATTTTAAATTTCTTGTGGATAATTTTAAAAATATTTAAAATTAAGAGGTTATTTTCACAAAGCCCTAATTTTAAATTTAAATTTATACTGGGTAAATTCAAATCTTCTAGTGAGTAATTTTAAATTTAAATTAAGAGATTATTTTCAAAGCCCTAATTCTAAATTTAAATTTACTAGGAAGTTGGATAATCAATTGAATAATCATTTTTCTAAAAATTTGCATTATTCAATTGCTTTACAAGTTCTAAATTTCAAATTTCATCTCACATTTTTCAAGATTTTAATCTCAAAATTTTAAAAAAAAATTTAAAAATCAAATTTGGGAATTAAATAAATTAAGAGATTTTATTTATAAAATATTAATTTATTTTGCCTCGATTGAAATTTAAATATTCATCATGGAAATCAATGGATTTGATTTGTTTGCTATTTCACATATGATTACATGGCTTTTACCTATATTTACTATAATCATGTGTTGGATGATGGCTTCTTTTCATTCATAGCACTTGGTCATATTGGATTTTTAGGGTTTCCAAGTTGCTTCCTTTTCATCAATTAGATCTCAAAGCTTTTATCTATCGTGTATGTTGTGTTATGATAATATTTTGGGGAAAATGTATTTCATATGTAGATCACCTAAAAGATTTTGTAGATCCCAATCCTAGAGATGTTAACGGAAAATCTAATACTTGTACCTCTTCGAGGGTATCTAATAAGAATGAAGAACAAGATAATTGTGCTATCAATGATCTCTCTAATAGAGAGTATGCATTCAAGAGAAACCTAGCCCCATCTTCTTCTCATACACATACCCTTGCGCAAGGGGGGAAAGATCAAAATATTGGTGTTTCCATCTCTCTAGATCCTCCTTATTCTCCTAGAGCCTATCTTAAACATCAAAATATTTGTAGAGAAGATGATGTTATGCATTTCATTCATGATCTCTCTCCCAAAATCAAGTGAGGCAAATATGAGGCCTTAGATGATAAGAATCTTCCCTCCCAGTTTACCAAAGAGGATATGCATGATGAAAGAAAGTAAAATCCTCCTCCACAAGATATTCCTTCTTCATCTATTAATCCCTTCATTCATTTTAAACATCCTTACACTACAAATTTCAAATAAATTTATTATAATGTTCCTTCACCTTCTCAATTAACAAATTCTTATAGGAGTGGCTTTAAAATATAATATCAAAACAAGGTTTTAGAGGACATGGACTTGGGAAATTTGAACAAGGAATTTGAGTCCCTTTAAATCCTCCTACACAAATTACAATAAAAGTCCTAGGACATGATAATAAATCTCCTATGGATGACCTCCTAAGGATTCAAGACTTCAAAGATCATCTTTCAAGACAACAAGCCATTTGTTCTCGTAAAAGTGCTTCTTCTTTAGAAACTCCTTTTTGTTCATTTCATCAAACTCATGACCATCATGTTGATGATTGTCCTGATTTTCAAAATGCAATGAAAGAACTTATTGATATTGGAAAAGTTAAAATCATTGATGGCAATCCTTATTCTTCTAAAATTAACTCGTGTCCTCAATCTCAAAATAATAAGCCTAGTACTATTGATGGTCAAGAAAAAATGGCAACTAGAATCTTTTGGAAATTGAAGTGTGAAAAGAATGTTATTTTTCCTTTTGTGAAGTTTAGCACTAAGCATAAAGAAGGAAGTAGATGTTGTCTTTTTCATCATGGTGGTTCTCATTCTCTTGGAAAGTTTAAATCATTTAAATAATTTGTTCAAGAACAATACGATTGTGCTCATATATGACTTTCAACAGATCTTGCTCTCTTTATTGGTGAAAAGGTAGTGCCCTAGCACTCCTCTCACCTCATGTTTCTCCTCACTCTATGACACAAGTAGTTAACTTATTTGGGGGCTCTTTGTCATTAGAGGTGGTCCTTTTTCAATTTCAAAGATCTCAAGGTAGAAACATGCTTCTCTCTTATCCCTTATCTTTAAGTTTCACCATTTTCTTTAGAGATTGCATTCTTCATAACTTGATGTCCTTTCTTGCATATAATTGTCCTTCATGCAAGTACAAATGTGTCCCTTGTTAGGACTTTTTTTTTTTTTTTTGAAATGGTATGTCTCTTATGAATAATCTATCCTAATAAAATTCATGATTCTTTTGCCTAATCTATTCCTGTCTTCTTGCTTGGGGTGAAAGGATAGCTTCTTCCCTTTCTCCCTTTCTATAAAAAATATCACAATTCCCTCTGGGGGCTTGCATTTTTCATATGTCTTTGTCTTTTATGACTAATCCCTCAGGGGAATATGTGATCTCTCTCTCTCTCTCTCTCTCTCTCTCTCTCTCTCTCTCTCTCTCTCTCTCTCTCTCTCTCTCTCTCTCTCTCTCTCTCTCTCTCTCTCTCTCTCTCTCTCTCTTTGAATATTACCTCTTCTTTAGAGTTGCATTTTACATATACTAATATCATTTCTTTGATCAAATATTTATTCATGTGAGTACATTGTGCATTTGCTTATGTTTTATCTGTCTTCGGAAGTTATGTAATTATTCTCATTGTCCTTACACTTGAAGGGAAATGATTTCTTCTTCTTTCTCTTCCTCCTTTCTAAGGATCTACTTTTCCTTTGTTGAGTGGTGTTTGTTCATGATTTGATGCCATTCCTTGTGTGATGTTGTTGTTTACTCAAGGATTCGCTTTTATGTAAGCGGTGTAAGTCCTTGGCTACAACCTTTTTTTCACTTGGTGATGTACACCTATCATAAACATACCCCCTCACATTGGTTTAAAAGTGTGTCATCCTTCGTCAAGAATCTCTTTCACCTAGTAATAGGAGGAAGGTATGAATTCTTGTTCTCCTTCCTTGATTTCTATAGAAGATGTTATATTTGTTCAAGAAACTCCTCTTGGAGGTAGGTGTATTTTTAATAAAGATCTCTTCTCCTCCAAGGATCTCCTTTACATTTGTTGGAAGATATCTCTTTTTCAATTATCTTATCCTTGCTTGAATAGTATTCCCTCTCTATCTTGGATTTATGACATTGTTGCATAAACGATATCTCCATGGTGTTGAAGGTTGGTATCCTTGTTGTGTATGGTGAAAAGTGAATAATGGAAACAATAATATTGAAAGACTAAAATGAATTCAACCACAAAACCCTATCCTAACAACAACAAAGATCCACCATAACATATGAAGATTACCTAAGACAATACAAATCAACAAAAATAAAAAAGATTATACCATCACATGTCCACTAGGGTTTGAATCTCCATTCTTCCTATCTCCATTTATCTTCCTTGATATGTTTGTTCTCATATTTTATGTGTGCACAAGAGCTCAACAAAGAACGAAAAATGTGGTTGATAGCTTGATCGTAAAAATGCTTGATTGCATAAGATTGATTAGACAATTAGAATGCTTATTAGACAATTAAATCATTAGAATGCTCATTAGACAATTAGATTTATTAGGGTTGATAATGAAGGAGAGTATCCTCTTATATGGAAGACACTATAGAAAATGGAGGGATGAGATTAAGAGGTGTAAAAGATAAATAGTCGGTTAAGATTAAAGGGTAGGTGGAAGAAATAATTAAATGATAAAGGGGCTATGTAGTGTAGGAGTTAAGATATGAATGACATGTGTCAAGGGTAGAAAAGGCTAATGAATTAATTAAATAAAAAAAGATTTATTTAATTAATAGAGGAAGCAGGATCAATTAAATAAATAAAATATTTATTTAATTTAGGAAAAGGACTATTTAAATAAATAAAAATATTTATGTAAATGAGGAAAGACTTAGAAGAGGATAAATGAATTAATTAAATAAATAAATATTTATCTACTTAATAGAAGACTTGGGATAAAATAATTAAATAAATAAAAATATTTATTTAATTAGACAGGACAATTTTAGGTGTCTACATTTTGCCCCTCTTTAAGACAATGCAGCTTGTCGCGTTGGCTCAAAGAAGATAAGATAAACTGATACAAATTTGCCCCATGATGAGAATGATATGCCCCCTCGATAGATTGGATGAATTTTGTTTGAAAAGATTGCAGACAATCTCTTGATAAGAAAGAAAGGCTAGAAAGGACTAACAAGAAACGTTGACAAGGTCACGCAGGAAAAAGACTAACTCAAGAGGAATCAACAGAATCGTGTCTATGTCTTAAAAGGCCAAAATTGATAGTTTGGTGATGAAACATATGCTATAAATTGGATAAGTTGCTGAGAGGATTCACTCAAATAGGTTCCCTAGGGAAGAAAAACTGAAAACAAGGCTAGAATTGATAATTTTGTGATAAACATTTGTTGCCGATTGGATAAGTTGTTGAGAGGATTCACTCAACAATTTCCCTAAAACAGGTAGGTTTGCTACACTGAGTATAGGATGTCATCAAATTGATAGAATCTAGCAAGTTCTCTAGCAAGATAGGATATAGTGCAATGTGATAAACATATACACTAAGATGCAGTGCCATGAGATAAACATAAGCACTAGGGTAGAGCCTGATGAGAAGAACCATGTGATGGACATAGATACCACTAGGCTAGGATAGGATAAGATAAGAAATACTATATGATGAACATGAGTACCACTAGGATTGACACAATTTATTTGATTGGATGCAGGAGTACTTACCTCAGATTGAGTGTAGAGAAAAATTCCTTGTGAAACAATAGTTATGAACATATTTGAATTCTAAGGACGACATCATGATCAAGGTGATGGGATTGAGACACATTATGTATATGCCTGAGATTTCAGAAAAAGCAAGATCATTAACTGCTTTGGTGATAATATGGTCCCGCACGATCTGTAAGAGGGGACAAACGAGATGATCCAAGGGCTGGTCCTTTGGGAGCTCAGATTCATAGCTCTCTAGAATCACATTTTGCATCAGTTTTGTATGATGATGTAGACACATTTGGCTGATTTTGTAGCCATATGGTTTTGACATCATTGTATCATGACACTTATAATTTTAAAGATATATATATATATATATGAGATGATTCATCCTTGCGGCAGCTATATGCATATGTACCTATGTGATGTTGCTTCTATATGATGCATGTTTTTATGTATTAATGCAATTTATGATTCTATGATGTATGAATGCTTATGATATGGATGCAAATATGTACATGATGAAATGTAATATATTTTTGTTCTTTTATGTTTGTATATGTCATGCATAATGCAAATGTGATATATGATAGATGGATGTATGATAGTGATATGATATGATTATGTATGAAATGAGATATGCTAAATTGTGATGATGCAGGTGCACACTACATGAAATGCAGATATTTTTGGCATGTCATTATACTCATTCATTTGATAGTGGGCTACATGGACTCAATGAATGATGATGGAGGTCAATCAATAAAGGGGGATGGAAGGTAGAAGATATGGAAGTGAAAGAGCTTCTCGTGCTTTATCATCATAGAGCTTTATTATGGCAAATAGGTTATGACAATCGAGGTATAGGTTTGACCCAGAAAGTCATTGTACCCATTTGCATGGAGATCAGATAGATGCAAACAAGGAATGCCCCAGTTCACACTAGACTCATAATATCCTCATATCCTTGGACAAGTCATAGCATTACTAAGAAATAATCCACAGATAGCAAAATAATAGGTGAACATATCCCATCCTCGCCTTTCTCAAACACATCCTGGAGATAGAATCTCTAGTCAGAGATATCCCAACACACAATGAAAACTAAGACTTGACACAAACACAATGAAATCTTCAAGTTATTTGTGTTTATTTCCATATATGTTAACATGTTTGATTTGGTCACAATGTTGTCATCCTGATAAAGGATAGATCATGTTGAAAACCATGTTGTTGCCAAAGTCTGTTGAAAGATTTCATTTGTTGAAAGCCCATTGTTGCTTGTGTCTCATCTAAAACTGACTGAATCCATGAAACTGATACTTTATTGCAAAGAATAACATAACTTTATTGCACATTGGTGATGCAAATAATCTTTTTATTATGGATTGTGCGCGAAAAGGATGAGGAATGAAAAATATGATGCTCCTCAAAACATGTGATGCTTAGGGTACCACTTTCATCACTAGATTTTAGGATGTTTCCCCAATTGCATATTGGACTTGATCTATTATGGAAGGAAAAGGGTGAAAAGGAAGGATTATTCTGAATAGCTAACCAATCTTAGGTAGATCAATAACACACCACGATGACAATGAATAAGGTTATTATGGATGGATAGGTTGTTAGTGTGTGCAAAGTGAAAGGATGAGATTGATTCTTGAAGGAGGGAGGAGAAATGTCTCTACACATGGTGCCAGTAACTCATTTTTTACCATGGTACTTACCCAGGGCACCACCGAAGTGGTTTTCACCATTGGATGAATTTATCTCTTTACTTCTTTTTTTTTTAATTTTTCAAAAAAAAATTTGTCACAAGGCGTCTGTTTTCTAGGTTTTCACCAAGTAACGATTTTTTACTTTTATGATTTTCTTGTATTTTTTTTATTGATTTGTATTTTTGAATTAGGATATGTTGAAGAGCTATGTGTAAAACCTGTGAAGGTGCATGCTATTGATAGGATCTTCCAAACGCTCTCCATCTGGTGTTGAAAGTTGATATGCACCTAATCTGTAGACTGTTGTGATGACATAAGGACCAAGCCAATTTGGTTTGAACTTGCCTTTCTTCTCTCTGACTTATTGATTTTTAGGATTCTCTTTGAGAACTAATTCACCCACCTCAAATGTGCAAGGATTTACCTTATGATTGTAGCTACATTGTTCCTTGACTGAATGATGTGTATCTTGAGTGACTGTCTTCCTTGATAAAGGAACTAAGGCAGAATTACTAATATGTAAGCTACGTAGGCCCGTATGCATGTCACCTAAAGATGTTTGGGCATCCCTGATAAAAAAGTCCCTCGAGAAAGCTTCATTAAAAATCCATGATGTATCGCCAGAAGGGAAAGGATGTGTGGAATAAATGGATATGTTATGTAGGCTTATGGTTGTGAAAAGAAGTGAAAGTAGGAGAGCATGATGGAGACTTAGTATCAACAAGTATGCTTTTTGACTTAAAATTGTAGTACTTTTGCCCCCAGTTATTTTGATATAAGGGGAGATAAACTCTTTTTCTTTTTCCTTTATAGTATTTTTATCCTTGACTTTTATTTTTGAAGGGTTTCATAGATTTTGATTTTGATTTGGACTAAAGGACTTTTCTATATTTTTTACTTTTAGATTTTTCTTTTCAAAGCTTGATTTTTTATCCCTAATGAGTAAGGGCTTTTCTAATTCTTGTTGATCCAAGTTTGAGAGTGGAGGGTAATGGAATGAGTGGATGAAATTGTAAGTCTATAGGAGTTCTCAAGAGGGCTGATGATATATTCAATAGATTCTTTGTTGGAACCACTCTTAGGACTATTGATATCAAGAGTTGCTTACACCACTAGAGGAGATTAACGTTCGAACTTAGTAGCCACAACACTAGGTGTTTCATACCCGATTCCTTGACATTGCAAATTGTTTGTAGGTTGTTCCTGTCGACTAAATGTCTTAAGAGATAGTGGGAGTTGATCAACATGAAAGATATACTCACCACATCCCATGTCTTTAACCTTGAATTTTTCTTTGATCTCTATTTTCTTAGATGTAGAAGCTTTAAATGATTTTGGATCCACATATGTTGATGAAGGAATTGCTTCTCGATTGACTTGGATTTCTATTTCTGATCTTGATTGTAGGTTATTGCAATATATGAATGGATTTGGATCTTTTGATGGTCACTTCAACTCCATTGTGTGGGAACTTGATACATTGGTGATATGTTGAGGGAATGGCTCCCATTTCATGAATCCATGGACATCACAAGAGTATATTGTATGTGAGATCTAGATCAAGGACTTGACAAACTACATCCTTCGTAACTAGCCCAACTCTGAGAGATAAGGTGAATGTTCCTTTTGATGAGCGTTGCTTTTATGGTGATTGCATGTGTAGAATCCATAGACTTTTCAGAATATCCCAATTGTTTGAGAGTGCTAAATGTACAAATATTCAGACCTTCTCCTCCATCTATCAGGACTCATTTTATTCGATGTTTATGTAGGAAAGCTTTAATGTGTAAAGGTGCATTATGTGGCTGGCTTATAGAGGTGTCATCAGCTTTCATGAATGTAAGGGAATGTGGAATGGAAAGGTATCCCACCATGGCTTGAAATTGGTCCACGTTCAGATCAGTGGGTACAGAAGTCTCTCTTAGGACTTTGTCAAGTATGGATTTATGTGAACGAGAGATACGCAACAGTTCTAGGATTGAGATAAGTGTGGGTTTATTCCCTAACTGTTCTACTAGGTCGTACTTAGGTTCGATTGATGAGGAAGTGGTGATTTTAACTGGAGCACCTTGCAAGGTGACCTTACCTCGATGAGTTGTGATATTACATTCAGAGGTAGATTCAAAAGAATGTCCAATGCCTTTTAGGACAACTTTGGTTCTTTGGGTAGGACTTTTAGGTGTTTTGTCCTTTATGATAATAGTAGAAACATAGTTGTCCATCAAAATGTGGTTAACAGTTGAATCATAGTCATAGGACACTTTGGTATAGTTGGCTTGATCATCTGTGGCTTTGTCTTTTCCCTTGTCATGTTTAGGGAATGGTTCCTTAAACATCTCATTTTCTTGATTGGATGTATGTCCTTCACTCTCAATGTCACCTCTATCAATAAGATCACGTATAATGTTCTTCAAGCGATGGCAATTTCCTGTTTTATGTTCCTTGCTCTTGTGATATTCGCAGTACTCATCATCATTCCACCAATTTGGTTTGACTTTTGGTTCATATGGAGGATTATCTGGAATTGTTATGAGCTTGTTTTCCACTAACTTCCTAAAAGCTAACTCAATTGTTTCTCCCAATGGGATGTATTTCCTTCATGGTTTTGAAGTTCCTTGAGTATTTACTCGATTGTTTGTAAAAGAACTTAGTCATGAAAGAGTTATTTTTGGTCTCATTGTGTTACCATCAACAACGTCGTCATTTACTATGTTCTTGTTCTTGCTCCAAAATCGTGGGTTGTCCTTTCCTTTAAAATTCTCTTTATTTTCTTTTAATATCTTGATGATTCCTTGCTTAATTAAGACCTTCTCTATTGCTAAGCCTTTCTCAATGACTTCCTTGAAAGTGGACAAACAAGATTTCCTCAAGTCATAACCAATTTATCTGTTGACATTCTATGTAAACATCTCTACCATTTGTTTTTGTGGAATTTCGAAAAAGCATCTGCTGGCTAAATTCCTCCATCTTTGTAAGAATGATGAAAATGACTCCCCATATTTCTATTTAGTATTTCACAAAGTGGCAACTGATATATCTATCTCTATGTTATATGAGAAATGTTTGATAAATGACTCAGCTAAGTCACCCCATGACTTAATTCCAAGTGGAATTTGGGAGAACCAATCCATAGCTTGTTCACCTAAGCTTTGTGGAAACAATCTCATCAAATATGTTTCTTATGTTGCTACCTCAATGCAAGCTGTGAAAAATTGTCTTATATGTTCCTTAGGGTCCCCTTTGCCTCTGTATTTATCAAACTTTGGTGTTATGAAGTGTGTAGGAAATGGAGGAATTGGAATGCTTCTATCAAATGGATAGGGGTGTATATCTCTCATTGTGTAAGCTGGTTTTGGTGTATTGATGTCCTCCATCTTCTTTTGTAAATCCTTTATCTAATGTTCAAAATTGTTTTTGGGTGGAGACCGACTTCTTGGATAATATCCCATGCTTGAGCCACCAGATGGAGGAGGAGGATAATGCATGTATGGATGGTATTTATCGTAAACATGTTCATATGGAGGAGGTATATAATGATAATGTGTAGGGACCACTTGATATAGGGTCATAAGACATATCATGAGTTTGCTCTTGTTTATTGCCCCCAAATTTGACACGGGGTTTTCTTGTGTCCAAACTTTGAGCATGCCTCTAGGTATCCAACTGATTTTTAGTTGGGTCCTTAGTATTGGTATGTGATTGAGTGTATTTATCCACATAAAATTTCTATAAATGTCTGCATAGACGGGGTTGTTCATGAGATTTTCTTTCGTGAGTATCATAAGCTTGACCATGTGTATTTGGGACTTAGGTTTTTGAAAGAAGGATGATGCTGACTTGAGCACGAAAGGTGGTCCTCTATTACCTCCACTATTAGGTCTCCTTTGATCCATGTTGACTTGACTTTCTTGAGTAGGTCAATTTTCTACTATTTAGGACATGTCAAAATTGTGAGGCATCTTAGTTCCACTTTGTGCCATCACTTGCAGGAAATACTATCTGTCTCTTCTCATGATTTATTGTATCATCTTGTTTAAATGAGGATCCATGATTGACTCTTCCACCTCTGTTGAGTGTATTGAAATGTTGTCGACATTGTCTTTTTGTGCATCATTGTTTCTATAGATGTCCATGCCGGGTAATGTGGTATAATCAAAATTAAAAAATATATCATTGTCATACTTATAGCCACTCATGTTTGTGGACCCTTGAGCCTCTTTATATTCCCTCCTATATTTTTGGGAATGGGTTTCAACCATGAACTAGGTCTTGACCAAAATGTGTGAGACTATATGAAAATGAAAATAGTATGGAAGACCAAGAGTTGGATGGAATGTAAATGAATTTGAGGTGTACTTGCAATGTCCCAAGTGTAAGACCAAGTGTGTATATAGTATACTAGCTGTGACTTCTAAAGAGATGATAGATCTCTTGATGAGGTAAGTCGACCTTGACTCCAAGTAAGACCAAATGAGACCCAAAGGTGATAGACCTTGCTAAGGGACCACTTAGTAAAATGTTGCTGTATGTATTTTGTTGACAAAGTAAGATGGGGACAAGTAGGTGACCTTTTGACTCAAGTTTATATAAATGTGAATGTAATCCAAGGTGTCAAGCAATGATGAACTTTGTGAGACCCAAAAATAGGTTGAAAGATAGATGAATACCTAGAGAAATAACCTAGGAAGCTCAAAAATTTTGAAACTAATTTCTCTTACTGATTGGATTGTAATTTTTCCCAATACTGAACACAAGCGTGCCTGTATCCTTCATAGACATGGTTAAAGTACACAAACATGTTTCTATCAAACATAGACGTGTTTCTAAAGCCTGAGTGTAATTTTTTCAATTTGTGAAGTTGTTGTTGTGACCAAATTTAATTTTTTTTTACCATTTTTCAAGACAAGAGGACACGATATTGATGAGTACTCAATGTTTTCTAGGTGTTCAGACTCAAAATGACTCAAAAGAAAGTGTGTTGGTTGATGAAAAAATGTTTTGCATACACTTGAAGAGACAAAAGACACAATGTTTTGATGTTTGATCTTGAATGTTTCAATGTTTAAACGAAGATAAATGCAATTCCTATGGTTGGCTAGGACAATAGTTGTTGATCCCACATGGGGTTTCCCCTAAGGATACACTATTCAAAGTGGATAATTAGGTGCTTGACCCCACTAACTCAACCCTCAACACTCATTTCTTTTGGGTAGCCAAGCACCTATCCCCATTAGAAATACTCATGGCAAAATTTGTACCTCTACTAAGAATCGTATGTGTGTGGGCCACTCTAGAGGTCCAACCTCTTGCCCCAACAACTAGAAGGATTTTGGCTTTCTAAAAAAAATATGCTAGTAAGGGTATCCGCTCATGTGGACATACATGTGGCACTTTCAGTTTTGTAATTATAAAGGGTCCCAACCGATAGGGGTTACACCCTACTATTGATCAAATAAATTTGATCAAAGGGGTTTATGGGGAGACATAGTGTCGGTATGGACTAATCAACACACATTACCCATGGCTTTCACCATGGATATAGTTATTTATATTGGTTCAGAAGAGGGGGGTATTGCCTCGCTACCACTTGGGTCATTCTCTCCTCACTAGCAGTCCTAGTGACCACACAGGGAGGCAAACCCTCTAAAGATTAAACACAAAGAGCCTATTTCTCAAGACACAAAAGATACTGGTTCAATTTTAGTGCACCAATTGAAGTGTTTTCTAATCTATGAAAATAAAGCACATAATGAAAATCAAAATCAAACCCTTTCCAAGGTCCTACAATAAAGATTTGTTAGTATCTTGGGTTGTTTCAAATGATTACCCCTTCCTACAAGCAAACAAGTTAGGTTTATTTTAACAAAATCCCAAAATACTTTGTGAAAAATAGGGGCCTTCAATGCATGATTTTCTTCCAAAGATAAGTTACACCACTTTGTTAGTTGGATCACAAGATATTAGCTCAACTAAACAAGATCTAAAACCATAAATGTAACACAAACTAACAAAATAGAAAGCCTAAATGAGGAACTGAAAAAATACAGAACACAAAAACAAATACTGAGAACACAGACGTGATTGAAGACTGCACAGATGCCCCTAAATGCTACACAAAGGTGACTAAATTTTGCACAGACATGACTTAAGACTGCACAGATGCCCTTGAATGTTGCATAGACGCGACTAAAATGAAAACCTGCAATCTGGAAAAAAAAAATTGTTAGGGAACACAGATGCGATTTTGGAATGCGTAGATGCGACAGAAAAACAAAAACATGATTTCAAAGGGCGCAGACGTGAAAAGTCAAAATATCATCAAAAAATGTCAGATCTACAACTTCAAAAACACAAAATTTGCAACAAAAGATGTTAAATGCAAAAGGCACAAGAGTCCCACCGTGCGTACCAAAATGTGTATGGTGAAAAGTGAATAATGGAAATAATAATATTGAAAGACTAAAATGAATTCAACCACAAAACCCTAGCCTAACAACAAAAAAGATCCACCATAACATATGAAGATTACCTAAGACAATGCAAATCAACAAAAATCAAAAAGATTATACCATCACATGTCCACTATGGTTTGAATCTCCATTCTTCCTATCTCCATTGATCTTGCTTGATATGTTTGCTCCCAGATGTTATGTGTGCATAAGAGCTCAACAAAGAATGGAAATGTGGTTGATAGGTTGATAGATTGCATAAGATTGATTAGACAATTAGAATTATTATTAGATAATTAGATCATTAGAATGCTCATTAGACAATTAGATTGATTAGGGTTGATAATGAAGGAGAATATCCTCTTATATAGAAGACATTGTAGACAATGGAGGCATAAGATTAAGAGGTGTAAAATATAAATGGTCGGCTAGGATTAAAGGGTAGGTAGAAGAAATAATTAAATGATAAAGGTGGTAGGTAGTGTAGGAGTTAAGACCATGGAAATAGATTACCTACCCAAGATGCATTGTACTCGGCATCCATCCATGCATCCTCCACATCTACCAAAATATCCCAAGGCATGGGAACCATCTCTTGCATTTGTGCCAATGGCTGATCATAAGACAATAATGGACCTAAATGTGGTTGATCTCTCATTGTCCGCACATACATCCCTGAGCCATGTGGCATCTGTTGTATCCTGTCGAACTACCTGCATACTCTATCAATCAATTGTCGCTCAATGATATATGGTGTCCTCCCAATCAAAAACCTACTCTTGAACACATATGACAAATTGACTATGTCATCCTCCCACTCCTCACAATTTTGGTAAGGCCTCCATACCACACTATCTACCTCATCAATCACTTGGTGCCAATACTCTAGCCTCCTAAGCCGTGGCTAGAAATTAGTCATATCATACAAATGTACATAACTATGTCCATGTCCCCTACCTCTAAAGTGTATCGGTCATGTAACCAAAAGATGCTCATATACCCATACCTGCAGTAATGTCACTCCACACCCCAATCCTATTGATCCATGATACACAAACCGATGCAACTCATAATACAAGTGTGCTAGTAGACATGGCCCCAATGCAAACATGGTATGCTCAGTCACCAATGTCTTCATAGTCCTCCCCCATCCCATAGCTAACACTCATGTCGCCCTGTCCGAACAAAGAAACCCACTGATAACTCCTGCCAGTACCACCGATAGATCCAATCCAATAGTTGTCATGGTATCCCAGACCACATGTCCTACCCTCATCTCATTTGGAACCACTATAAATAATTGTATTCATGGTGAAAGCCATGGGCAATGTGTGTTTATTAGTCCATACCAACATTATGTCCCCCCATAAACTCATTAGATCAAATTTATTTGATCAATAGTAGGGTGTAACCCCTACGGGCTGGGAACCTTCTGTAATTACAAAACTAAAAGTGTCGCATGTATGGCAACATGACCGGATGCCCTTACTAGTACTTTTTTGTTTTAGAAATCCAAAATCCTTCCAGTTGTTGGGGTAGGAGGTCGGACCTCTAGAGAAGCCCACACACATACGATTCTTAGTAGAGGTACAAAGTTCATCACGGGGAGTTTTTGTGGGGACTGGTGCTTGGTTTCCCCGAAGAAGTGAGTAACCAAGGTGGAGCCAATGGGTTCAAGCACCTAAGTATCTACTTTGAATACCATAGCCTCAAGGGAAACCCCATGTGGGATCAACAACTATTGTCCTGGCCAACCATAGGAATTGTGCTTGTCTTCTTTTAAACATTCAAAATTTCAAGACCAAACATCAAAACATTGTGTCTTTTGTCTCTTCAAGTGTATGCACAACATTTTTTCATCAAATAACACAATTTATTTTGAGTAATTTTGATTCTAAACACCTGCAAATATTGAGTCCTCATCAATATTGTGTCCTCTTGTCACGAAAAATGATCAAAAATTTAGATTTGGTCACAATAACTTCACAAATTGGAAAAAAATAGATAGGTTTTAAAATGCATCAGTGTAGGATAGAAACATGTCTGTGTACTTCAACCGCATCTATGTAGGAAAGAAACACATCTGTGAAGGATATAGGCACGTTTGTGTTCAATATTGGAAAAACTTACAATCGAGTAAGCAAAAGTAATCAGTTTCAAAAAATTTAACCTTCCTAGGTTATTTCTCCAGGTTTTCATCTAGCATTCAACCTATTTTTGGGTCTCACAAAGTTCATCATTTCTATAGATATTGCATTATATTCACATTTGTCTAAACTTGAGTCAAAAGGTCACTTGCTTGTCCCCGTCTTACTTTTTCAACACAATACATACAAAAACATTTTGCTAAGTGGTCCCTCATCAAGGTCTATCAACTTTGGGTCTCATTTGGTCTTACTTGGAGTCAAGGTCAACTTACCTCGTCAAGAGATCTATCATCTCTTTAGAAGTCACACCTACTCTACTACATACATATTTGGTCTTACACTTGGGATATTGCATGTACACCTCAGATTCATTTACATTCCATCCAACTCTTGGTCTTCCATACTCTTTCCATTTTCATCTAGTCTCACACATCTTGGTCAAGACCTAGTTCCTATTTGAAACTCGTTCCCAAAAATCTAGGAGGGAAGCTCAAGAGACTCATGAGTCCACAAACATGAGTGTCTATGAGTATGACAACGATATCTTTTTCAATTATGATCATACCACATTACCTAACATTGACATATATACAAACATTCAGAATGTTGAGAACATGAATGATACAAATAATAACAATGCACAAAATGACAACGTCGACAAAATTTTAGTGCACTCAATAGAGGTGGAAGATGCAATCATTGATCCTCATTTCAACAAGATGATACAAGAAATCATGAAAAGATATAGACAATATTTCCTAAAAGTGATGGTGCAAAGTGGATCTAAGATACCTCACGATTTTGACATGTCCCAAATAATAGAAAATTGACCTACTCAAGAAAGTCAAGTCAACATGGATCAAAGGAGACCTAATAGTGGAGGTAATAGAGGACCATATTTTGTGCTTGAGTCACCATCATCTTTGTTTCAAAAACTTGAGATCCCAAATACACATGGTCAAGCTTATGATACTCACAAAAGAATATCTCATGAATGACTCCACCTAGGCAAACCCTTATGGAAATCTTATATGGATAAATACACTCAATCGCATACCAATACTAAGGACCCAACTCAAAATCAATTGGATACCTAGAGGCATGCTCAAAATTTGGACACAAGAAAACCCCATGTCAAATTTGGGGGCAATACATAAGAAAAAAACTCATGATATGCCTTATGACCCTATATCAAGTGGTCCCTACATGCATTATCATTATAAACCTCCTCCATATGAACATTTTTACAATCAATATCATCCATACATGCATTATCCTCCTCCTCCACCCGCTGGCTCAGGCATGGGATATGGTCCAAGAAGTCGGTGTCCACCCAAAAACAATTTGGAATGGCAGATAAAGGACTTACAAAAGAAGATGGAGGACATCAATACACCAAAACCAGCTTACACAATGACATATATATGTCCCTATCCATTTGATAGAATCATTCCAATGCCTCCATTTCCTACACACTTTGTAACACCAAATTTTGATAAATATAGAGGCAAAGGGGACCCTCGGGCACACATAAGACATTTTTCACAGCATGCATTAAGGTAGCAGAAGAAGAAACATATTTGATGAGATTGTTTCCGCAAATCTTAGGTGAACAAACTATGGAATGGTTCTCCCAACTTCCACCTGGAATTAAGTCATGGGGTGACTTAGTAGAGACATTTATCCAGCATTTCTCATATAACATAGAGATAGATATATCAGTTGCCACTTTGTTCAATACCAACGAGAAAGATGGGGAGTCATTTTCATCATTCTTACAAAGATGGAGGAATTTATCCAGTAGATGCTCTTGCGAAATTCCACAAAAACAAATGGTAGAGATGTTTACATAGAATGTCAATAGATAAATTGGTTATGACTTGAGGAAAGCTTGTTTGTCCACTTAGAAGGAAGTTGTTGAGAAAGGCTTAGCAACAAAGAAGGTCTTAGTTAAGCAAGGAATCATCAAGATATTCAAAGAAAATAAAGAGGATTTTAAAGGAAAGGACAAGCCACAATTTTGGAACAAGAACAAGAACACAGTAAATGATGGTGTTGTTGATGCTCACAGTAAGACCAAAAATCACTCTTTCAGGACCAAGTTCTTCTATAAACAACCAAGTAAATACTCAAGGAACTTCAAAACCACAAAGGAAATACATCCCATTGGGAGAACCACTTGAGTTAGCTTTTAGGAAGCTAGTGGCAAACAAACTAATAACAATTCTAGACAATCCTCCATATGAACCAAAAGTCAAACCAAATTGGTGGAATGATGATGAGTACTGCGAATATCATAGGAGAAAGGGACATAAAAAAGGAAATTGCCATCGCTTGAATAAAATTCTATAGGATCTTATTGATAGAGGTGACATTGAGATCGATGGACATACATCCAATCAAGAACATGAGATGTTTAAGGAACCATTCCCTAAACATGACAAGGGAAAATCCAAAGCCACATATGATCGATCCAACTATACCAAAGTGTCCTATGACTATGATTCAACCGTTAACCACATTTCGATGGACAACTATGTTTCTACTATTATCATAATGTACAAAATGTCTGAAAGTTCTACCCAAAGAACCAAAGTTCTCCTAAAAGGAATTGGAACTTCTTTTGAATCTACCTCCAAATGTAATGTCACAACTCATCAAGGTAAGGTCACCTTGCAAGGTGCTCCAGCTAAAACTACCACTTCCTCATTAGCCAAACCTAAGTACTACCTAGTATAATAGTTAGGGAAGACACCCACACTTATCTGAATCCTAGAACTGTTGCGTATCTCTTCTTCGCATAAAGCCATACTCAACAAAGTCCTAACTGAAACCTCTGTACCCACTGATTTGAACGTGCACCAATTTCAAGCCATGGTGGGATACCTCTTTGTTGCACATTCCCTTATATTCACCAAAGTTGTCGACACCTCCATAAGCCAACCACATAATGCACCTTTACACATTGAAGTCTTCCTACACAAGCATCAAATAAAATGAGTCCTGATAGATGGAGGAGCCGATCTCAATATATGTACTTTGAACACAATAATACAATTGGGATATTTGGATAAAGTTGTGAGTGCTACAAAAAAAATTACCATCAAAGCATATGATGATGAAGAGCGCTCATCTAAAGGAACAGACACTTTACCTCTCAGAGTTGGGCCAGTAATTAAGGATGTGGTTTGTCAAGTCCTAGACCTCGATCTCACATACAACATATTTCTAGGACATCCATGGATTCATGAGATGAGAGCAGTCCCATCTACGTACCATCAATTCATTAAGTTTCCTCATAATGGAACTGAAGTGATAGTTAATGGTGATCCTAATCCGTTTATATACTACAATAATTTGAGGCCAAAAGCTAAGACAATAATTCCAATTAATAGAGAGGCAATCCCATCATTTGCATATATTGATCCTAAGTCACTAAAACCTTCAACAACAAAACAAGGTAATCTTAAAGGGAAATATCAGGATAAAGGCATGGGTGAATACACTCTATATCAAACCATGTACTTGAGGCAAGTTATTGATTCATCGAAATAATATGGATGACCACATCCTTCTAAATGGGTATCTATCATTACACTAAAATGGGATCCTACTATATTCCAAAAGTGAGGTGAGATGGAAGAAGAGAACTTATACAAAATTCTTCATAAAGACCCTGAAGATGATACACAAGATCACATCAAGATACCATGCGAAAAATATGGCAAAGGATTCAAAATCCTACAAAAGTTTGGGTATGATGGTAAAAGTCCTCTTGGCTTAAGAAAAGAAGGTATCACTCAACCTTTACAACTAGAATTGACATTTTAAAATCAGCGCTCAAAACAGCTTGGTTTCATACCTTTCAAGATAAACACTCACAAATCTGTAGAAGCATTGCAAATCAGAAATCCCAATGATCAACAAGAAAGACGCTAGTCCATCAAATCTAATGAATGGGAATGGGGTTCAAACAAATCATCCAGTGATTATGAGCTCACTGAAACATTCAGAGAACTAGGTGAACCCACAGAAAAAGTGGAATTTTATAGAAAATTTAGAGTTGGTCAAGAAAAAACCCCTGAGGATCCCAATCAGTCTTTGTTTTTAGGTTCTAGGTTGAAATCACGAAGAGTGAGGACTCCCATTTTTGAATGCACTTTTAGTAATGACAATTTGGATTCATTCACAGTCGAAACAGATGAGGAGAGTGCTAGCGATGACCTCAACAATTACCTCAATATACCTGAAGATAACTGTATCTTCACCCTTACTCCCGCTGAATTTGAAAACATTGATGGCCTTCCCCTTGTTCACCAGCAACTTATTGATTGGGACCATGAAGGACCTTTACAACTCAACACATTTCAAAATGATGAGGCTTTCATAGACTATTTGGGCATACGATATGATCTTCCTCTTGTGGACCATAAGGCAAGATACACTATAGAACTCAATAGTGTGGCATACTTTGGTGAGGGTGTTGGTCCTTCTAGTCACAAAAATATAAAAATAAAGACAAATAATGGGTTTTACGGTGAAAACCACATTGTGGCACTGTGTGACTCTTAAAAAGTAAAAAGAAAGGATGTATCTGAGGGTGAAAACCTCTCTGAGGCACTCAAAGATGGAAGGCTTTACATTCTCCTAGCATCATATGAAGAAAAATCATCCATGTTGATAGAGGAGACTATCAAAACAAACTTTGGTACAGAAGAGATTCCACATAATATATTCTTGGCACAATCTCTGACAGAAAGAGAAAGACTAAAGTTCATAAGTTTCTTCACAAAGTGACAAATCAATTTTGCATGGTCATATGTAGATATGCTTGGACTAGATCCTGATCTAGTAATGCACCATTTGATAGTTAAACCAGGAGCAAAGCCAATGAAAAAAAATTTAAGGAAAATGCATCCACAAGTGGCATTATTAGTAAAGGTAGAACTTGAAAAACTGTTGGATGTCAAATTCATAAGACCAATTGATTATCCCAAATGGATCTCCAACTTAGTACCAGTCAATAAACCAGATCACAACATTAGAATATGTATAGAATTCAGAAACATCAACAAAGCTTTTACTAAAGATGATTTTTTGTTGCCAAACATAGACCTGATAGTGGATCTCATAGTGGGTCATGCGATGTTATCTTTGATGGATGGATTTTCTAGCTATAACCAAATAAAAATTGCACTTGAGGACCAACACAAAACAACATTTACTTGTCCCTGGGGAACTTTTTCTAGAATGTCATGTCCTTTGGACTAAAGAATGTTGGTGCTACATACCAAAGAGCTATGACTACTATCTTTCATGATCTTATGCATATAATTGTAGAATATTATGTTGATTACCTCTTGGGAAAATCATTAGAAAGAGACACACATTTGGACATCCTTTAAGTGGTTTTTGATCGATTAAAAAAATATAAAGTAAGATTAAATCCTAAGAAGTGTGTCTTTGGAGTAACCTCCAGGAAACTCCTTGGATACATTGTTTCGAAAAGTGGAATTGAAGCTGATCTAGCAAAAGTCAGAGCTATATTAGAAATTCCACCACCAAGGAATATCAGTCAACTTCGATCTTTACAAGGAAGACTCTAGTCCATAAGAATATTCATAGCACAACTTGCAAATAAATGTCATCCTTTTCAACACTTTCTACACAAAAACATCAAATTCAAATGGGATGGTAATTGTCAATAGGCTTTTGAGATACTCAAATATTATCTTCACAATCCACCAGTCTTGATGCCACCAATTCCAGAACAACCTTTGTTACTCTACATATCAGCTACACAAACAGCATTGGGGGCACTCTTGGTGCAACAAGACAACAAAGACAAAGAGAGGGTAGTATACTACATCAGTCGTACTTTGGTTGGCTATGAGCTTAACTACACTCCAATTGAGCGAGTGTATCTTGGTGTGGTTTTTGCCTCACAAAAATTACAACATTACATGCTAACTCATAAAACTAAGCTTGTTGCAAGGATAGATCCACTGAAGTATCTTCTCAATAAGGCAACGCTCACTAGAAAACTAGCTAAATGGGTTATGATTTTGAGTGAATTCGACATTGATAATATGGATAGAAAAGAAATCAAAGGACAAGCTATTGCAGATCAGTTGGTAGATGCACTCATGATTGATGATGCTCCTCTAACTTTAGAGTTTCCAGATGAATCCATTCTGATGGCTCATACACGCAGCATGGCACACGAGCTAGCATCCTCTTTATCACACCTCAAGAGGATTATATTCCTAAATCATATCAATTGTCATTTCCTTGCACTAATAATATAACAGAATATGAGGCATTAACAAATGGATTATGAATTGTAGTTAAGTGGAAGATCCAGGAACTTCATATTTTTGGGGACTCTCAACTTGTAATTCGTTAAGAAAATGATGACTACCAAACAAAAGATTAAAAATTACTACCTTACAAGAAAATGGTAGATGATTTCAAGCAATATTTTGTAAGGATAACTTTTGAGCAGATACCAAGAGAACATAATCAAGCTAGCGATTCCATGGCTACTATTTCCTCGCTAATTGATCTATCGTAGAATGAAACCCGCTATGAGTTCTTCATAGACAACCTTTTGGTCCCCTCATATGAGATTACTTGTGTCGAGATGATATGTGTCGTTGGTTCTGATTCCCCTTGGTATGGTCCCATTTTTACATACCTTCATAACAGTATCCTTCCTCCCGACATATCCAACAAACAACATCATACTTTCATTCGTCAATCTTCCCGATATGTCATTTTAGCCGATACTCTCTACCATCAAAGTCTAGATGGCACTCTTCTTAGATGTCTATAAGGGGACGAAGCTCAAGTTGCATTATGAGAAGTCCATGAAGGTATATGTGGTGCACATTCTAGTGGTCCTACCTTAGCCAAGAAACTCATCAAGACTGGATATTACTGGCCCAGTATGGAAAAAGATTCATATCAGTTTGTCAAGAAATGTAAGCAATGTCAAATTCATGGAGACCTTATTCATGCGTTAGCCCAATAACTTCAACCGATTGTGACTGCTTGGCCCTTTTGTCAGTGGGGACTTGATCTCATAGGCAAGATTCACCCTCCTTCTTCCAATGGCCATAAATTCATTATCATTGCCACAAAATATTTTACAAAATGGACTAAAGTCATCCCTCTCACCCAAGTCACTAGAAAGCAGATTGCTACATTCATTCTTAACTATATCATCTATCATTACGATATCCCTCTTTCCATCATCATAGATAATAGACGTCCCTTCAAGAAATAGGATGTTCATGAACTTTGTGATCACTTCCATATTAACCATTTCTTCTCCACTCCATACTACCCCCAAGGTAGCGGTCAAGCTGAGGCATCTAATAAAACCATTCTCGAAAAGACAGTCGATGATGCTGGCCCAAATTGGCACATCCAACTTTTAATCCCACACTTTGGGCCTATCGCACAAGTCTTCGCACATCTACGGGAGATACACCTTATTCACTTGTCTATGGTGTCGAAGCTATCTTGCCTATTGAAGTCAAGTTACCATCTTTGCGAGTCTCTTTGCACAACATTATCAGTGATGAAGACTATAGGGTCTCTCGCTTAAAATAATTAGAACTATTGGATGAACGACGACAAACTACTTTTAATCACCTTAAGTCTTATCAACAAAGAATGAGTCGCAGTTACAATCATAAGGTTAAGCCTCATACATTTGAGGTAGGTGACTTAGTTCTCAATGAAAATCCTAAAAAATAGCAAGATAGAGAGAAGAAGGGAAAATTCAAACCAAATTGGCTTGGTCCCTACGTCATCATAGTAGTCTATGGATCGGGTGCATATCATCTCTCAACACCAGATGGAGAAGCTTTGGAAGATCCTATCAACAGCATGTACCTTCGCAGGTTTTACACAGCTCTTCAGAATATCCTAATATCAAAAATACAAAAAAATACAAAAAATAAAAATAAAAAATAAAAAAATAAAATAAAAAATACAAAAAAAAAAAGTTATAAAAATAAAAAATCGTTACTTGGTGAAAACCTAGAAAACAGGCACCTTGTGACAAAAAAAAATTGAAAAAAAAAAACCAAAAAAAAGTAAAGAGAAATAAATTCGTCCAATGGTGAAAATCACTTTGGTGGCACCTTGTGAAAGTACCATGGTGAAAACTGGGTTACTGGCACCATGTGTAGAGATATTGCTCTTCCCTCCTTCAAGATTCAATCTCATCCTTTCACTTTTGTACAAACTCACAGCCTATCCATTCATAGTAAAATTACCCATTCCCATCATGGCTTGTTATTGATCTACCTAAGATTGGTTAGTCATTCATAATAAAACCTCCCTTTTCAACCTCTTTTGTCCATAATAAATCAGGTCCAACCTGCAATTGGGGCAAAATCTTGTCTAGTGATGGAAGTTGTACCCTGAGCATCGCATGTTTTGAGGAGCATCGTTTTTTCATTGCTCCTTTTCATGCACAATCTGTAATAAAAAAAGATCATTTGCATTGACAATCTGTAATGAAGTTCCATTCTTCTTTGCAATAAAGTATCATTTTCATGGATTCACTCAGTTTCAAATAAGACACAAGCAACAGTGGGCTTTCAACAAATCAAATCTTTCAGCAGACTTTGGCAACAACATGGTTTTCAACATGATTTGTCCTTTATCAGGATGACAACATTGTGACCAAATCAAACATTTTTTTATTTTTATTTTTTAAAGGTGGTACTGCCACTTAATATATTTTATTTATATAAAGTTGATTCAAAGAGCTCTCCGAGAAAAGAACCAGTAAGAAAAACTTCGAACCTTTCTCTACAATATATAGAAAGGTTATGAGATTTAAATCTCAAATATGCCAAAAAAATACAATATCTTATAATGTCCAGAATACGGAGTGCCACAAAACATCCCCCAGTATCGAATGCTTTCTAGAATATATTGAACAAGGTGCAGTCCGAACCAAAACATCACGGGAGTTGTACACATTTACATAGCAGTCCACAATCTGTCTCACTTATGCATTTATCCAACTTACAATCTAGCACACTTCTCAAATTGACATCCATTCACAACATACAGATACACCAAAACCCACAGGACCCTACACTTGTAATACCACACATACCAATTTATATCATTATGAAAAATACTGCTACATAGCTATATGTAATATTATCATCTACCCATATCCTCCAAAATTTTCCCCTTGAGAATTGGATAAGAATCAAAATCACAATTCGAACCCATCATATTAAGTTCCTCCTTGGAACTTCCCATATTTGCCAAATGATCTGCAACTCGGTTCCCTTCTCTATACACATGAGAAATGGTAAAGTTTGTAAATGTATCAATTAGTGTCCATGCTTGTTCAAGTAAATATCTTATCTATCAATTATCGATATTTCTCTTTATGAAAGTGTTGATAATAATAGTTGAATCGTCTTCAATGTGAATATAAGAGATGTTCAGTTTTTTACTAGTAGAATGCCTTCAAGTAAAGCATATGCCTCTGCAAAGTTGTAAGTACCCGGTGGAATAAAAGCAGATTTCAAAGCAAAAAAACATCCTATGTGATCCCTTATGCATACTCCTATCCTTGCATCAGCTGGGTTCCCTTTAGAGGAGCCATCAAAATTCAATTTGAAATGCATTTAATCTGGAGGACACCATTTCACTTTATTTCTATCAATTTTACTAGTTCTCACTCTTGGAAGACAAGGTGATACAGGAATAGAGATGCCCTTCCAGCAATTAATAACTTGACCATCCCAAGAAGTAAATTCCCTATTTGAATTGAACTGATTTGAAACATGAGCATTAACCAGTTCTAATACTGATTTTTCAATATAATTGAAAACATCAAAAAGAGGAGATGTTTGCTTTCTAAAAATACGCTTATTTCTTTCCCACCAAAGTGACCATACTACTATGGATGGGATCACTTTCCAAATACATGCAAAAAGAGAAGATGAGTATAAGAATGGCCATGACTAGAACAAATCCCATACATTATCTAGAAGAGGGGTGCTAAAGGAAAGCTTATCTAGCACAAACATCCAACAATAGTGAGCAAAATCACATTGGAGGAGGAGAAGATCTAATGTTTCACTGTGTTCACCACAAATTATACAAGCAAATGGATGTGCAATATTCAATTTAACAAGTCTCTCACTGGTGAGTATTCTCTTATGTAGAGAAAGCCAAGCAAACATCCCTGCCTTGGGAAGAACATTGTTGTTCCAACAGAATTTGTAGGCTCTTTATGAATAGGATTGAACAAACATCTGATGAATTGCCTTATACCCTTCCTTGATAGAGTACTTTCTATTCTTCATAGGGCACCATATCAATTTGTCCAAACCATTAGAGATAAAGATAATGTGGTTCTTGAGAATCAAAGAAAATTTTACCTTTTGACCCGAGGAGATTGGGAGTATACCTGGCTTCTTCCAAATGACACGATTTGAAGGCTTCTCAAGATCATCTATGTAATCATAAAGGTGAGAACCCCAATGGGCAGTAAATATAGGGATCACATCTACTAGGTATTCCTCAAGATTAAGAGGGGGGAGACCACTCCAAGAATCATGCCAAAAGTTTACTTATTTTCCACTATGTACTTGCCATGATAAGTATCTAGTAATCACATTCCTAGAGTCCATCATGAAGTTCCAAACTGCAGACCCTGATGGAGGATCAAGGATAGTAAATATACATGAAGGGGTGGGAGTATCTAAATACTTTTCTTGCATAATTTGACACCACAAAGCATGTGGTTTTTCATATATATTCCAAACTAGCTTTCTACCAAAGGCCTTATTCCTTTTTGAAGATCATGCAGACCCACCTCGCCCATAGATTTGCTTGGAGTCATTTTGTTGAGAGACACGAGCGGGATCTTTTTATCTTCTGAAAGATTACCTTTCCAAATGAAATTCTGAATAATTTTCTCGATATGAGAGACAATAGATTTTTTAGCTTGAAGGACTGAAATGTAGTAGTTTGGAATTGTAGCCAGAACAATTTTGACAAGAAGGATTCTGCCTGGCAGAGATAACCATCTAGCTTTCCACACATAAATTTTTCTTTTTAATCTGTCAATCACATAATTCCAAAAAGAAGGTTTCCCTTCTCCCATAAAGAAAGGGATACCCAAGTACGATGATGGAAGAGAATCCACTGGAAATCCCAATGTCTAGATAATGTTGTTAGACACCATTTCAAAAGTATTGAATATGAATAGTTTAGATTTTTGTGAACTGATTTTCTGTCCAGATCCATAAGTATATATGTCCAATATTTTCTTAATGTGCCTTGCTTCTTGTATATTGGAACAACCAAATGAAAGTGTATCATCTGCAAATAAAGTGTGGGTGATAGAAATTGAGGTATTCATACCCCCTTCCAAAGACCCAGACTCAACTGCTTATTGACAAATCTTCTAAAAGCTTCTGCCATGATAATGAAGAGAAAAGGTGATAGTGGGTCACCTTGTCGAACTCCTTGGGTGGCTCAAAAAAAACCAGAAGGATTACCATTAATAATAACTAAAAAATGTGCCCCAGAGAGGCAATTTTTGATCCATTTGCACCACTTATCTGAAAAGCCAAACTTTTTAAGAACTCTCAAAAGAAAGGACCAACATACTTTATCATATGCTTTCAACATGTCTAATTTAGCTATAAAAGAAAGGGACTGTGAAGAGTTAATTAAGTGCAAAACTTCATGGGCCACAAGTGCACCTTCTAATGTTTCCCTACCAGGATCAAAACCTCCTTGTTGAAGAGATATTAATTTAGGTATCAAGGATTTTAACTGGAGATAGATAGCTTTTGTGAAAATCTTGTACATTGAATTACACAAGGAGATAGGCCTAAAATCTGCAAAAGATTGAGGGTTATTGGATTTGGGGATAAGAGCAAGATGGGTTAAATTGAAGTTCTTGAGATTAAAAGCTTTTTGTCTTGACTCCTCCAAAGCCATTAAAAGATCAAATCCTAAAACGTCCAAAAACTTTGAAATAATAGTATGGTGAAACCATTAGGGCCTGGAGACTTGTCAGGAGCCATCAAAACTACCACCTCTTGTAATTCGGTAAGAGAGAAAGGTTGCATCAGATAATCATTATCATGTTGTGAAATCAGACAAGGAATGGAGTCTAGCAATATGTCGACACTGGACTCCTCAGGAACAAAAGGAGGGGAGTGAGCAATAAGATTTTTATAGAAGAGTTCACCCTCTTCCCTATTTTCTTGTTCATTAGTTAATTTTTCCCCCAAAGAAGAGGCATTTATAGAAAAGATAGTAGATGTAGCTTGCTTAATCTTGGTAGATGCTTGGAAGAATTTAGTATTTTTATCCCCTTCTTTTAGCCATAGTTCCCTTGATTTTTGTCTCCAATATTCGTCCTCTCTAGAGCACAATTCTTCCCAGTAGATTTGTAAATGCTTCTACTTTGAGAAAGTTTCTGGATTAATCCCAGTAGAAAAGATAAGTTCATTGACGTCCTTTAATTTCTTCTCTACCTTTGTTTTCTCTACAAAGATATTTTTGAATACTTCCCTATTCCAAACTTTGATATTTGCTTTTACGAACTGCATTTTCATATAAAGTTGAAACATTTTTTTCCCCCTGCAGAAGGGGGCACTCACTCACCATTGATGAAGTAGAACATGAAAGTGTGGGTGCCAAAACCACATTCTTTCAAACTTAAAAGAATATCTATGATGAGAAACTTCATGTTTATCTAGGCATAATGAGATAGGAAAATGGTCAGCTTTAGAGAACAATAGAATTTTAGAGCTGAAAGTATATTTCTGAAGGATCCATTCATATGAAGTGAAAAATGTGTCCAATCTACTTGCAATTTGAAGGGAAGTTCTCTGGTTTGTCCATGTAAATTGACTATTAGAAGGTGAAATGTCAGAAAGGGTGTTATCAGACACAAAATATCTAAAGTTTTCAATCACCTTAGATGGTGTATGATTGCCTCCCTGTTTCTCATCCTGAGACAAGATGGCTTTAAAATCACCTCCTAAGATGATTTTCTGAACTCCATGTTGTTGAATCTGACAAGTTATAGTATTCCAAAGAACATGTTTCTCTTGAGGAGCTGTTGGGCCATATATATTAAAGAGAACAAAGAATAAATCAAAATTTTCAATAAGAATAAGATGCCAATTTGTCCCTTGGCTCAAAGTTTTTTCTTTGATTATCCTGGTATTCCAAAAGGTTAGAGTACCACCAGAAGCCCCTACTACAGGAATATGTATGAAATCCCATAAAGTCCATTTTTTAAAAATCTTTTGAGAGGCTTCATCTGAAAGCTTTGTTTCTTGTAATAAAATGATGTCTTCTTGGGAGGAATCCAGTTGTTGCTTGATCCATCCCCTCTTGTTAGAGGCATTCAAACCTCTAACATTCCAAGATATGATCCTCATTGCATCCGAGAAGAACAACATGTTCTTCTCAGTCTTGTGTGGGGTGAAAACTTATCTACAATTGTAATTTGGATACCTGTTGCAATCTCTTCTTGGGTTTTAAGAATCTTTGGCTTCTAACCTCTTTATTTTGGCTTCTGACCTCTTTATTTAGGTGTTTTATATAATAGAGGAGATGAAGAAATTGTTTGAACAAGAGAGAGATGTTGAGAAAAATAAAAGTCAAGCTGTGTGGGAGGCTAAAACGGCCGATATGAATTATCTTTAGCCACAAGGTGTTCAACATGACTAGATTCTAATAAGGATGAGGAAATGGGTGGTGAAGTATTGAGAACAAGAGGCATGGCATCAATAGCAGGGACACCCTGAATTTCCAAAAATTCCTCAAGAGCAATTTCATCTATCAAGTTCGATGCAACAGAGATAAGGATATCATGTGCCATTAACTCAATATTTGGATTATCCGATGAGGATACAATAATGGGAGGACTGTGATAAATCACATGGAAAGGTTGGAAATTAAACATCAAGTTGTGAATCAGGTTGACCTTTGCATTCTGTGATATATAGATTTCCTGGAATTGAGTATCTGAGTTTCCCACAGAAGTTAGACTCAAAAAAGAAAAAGTGGGTTGCCTAAAAAGAGAGGAAGCAAATATTTTCTTATACAACCAATCAACCAGGATTGAAGAGCAGTGGATCTTAAAAGATACTTTCTTGTATCTACCCTCAAATTTTTGCAGAGAACTTAAATCAGAAATAGCAACCTCATAGTGAGGAGATTTCTTCAAATTGGAGGGCTTTGTTCTTTTTTCTGCTGGAAGTAAAGCGTTAGTCATAGATCCCAAAAAGGATTGAGAAGGAATCATAGAGAGATGAGGAACATCCTGAAACTGAACACCCTAGAAAGGCCTTGCAATATTGTCAACATTGTTCAGAGGTATGAAGCTCTCTGTTGAGTCAATTACACTTGTTGTCCCATTTGGTGTAGAAGGAGGAGATGGAGCAGATTGATAAAAGGAGCATTTATGGTAATCAGTCACAAATTCCTTGCAGACCCTAACAGCATCAATGCCCGATCCTTGACACTGCGAATTAAAATGACCCAATTTATCTATTTGATCATCAATATCTCTAGTACCCTGTATGCAAATGTCTTGATTCCATTTCCCTATGGAGGGAGTAATTATAATGGACTTGGGAAGTGGCTTTGTAAGGTTTAGCAATAAGCATACCCTGAGGGTTAAATGGGCAGGTTCATATGGGATAAGATCATGCTTGATAAAAATACCCATTTGGTTAGCCAAAATTTCCACAATATCTAGATCACAATATTCAAGTGGGAGCCCTGGGAGAGTAATCCAAAAAGGCATGAAAAGAGGGGGAACTGACTCCAAGCTAAAATTTGGCACCCATGCCAAAGTGATAATACCAAAACCCTTATAGAACCATCCCTTATATCTATGAACACAATTTCTATGTTCTTTAGAATAAAAATTGGCAATAAAAAAGAGAGATTGCTTATCCATCAAAAAAATATCCTTAAAGCCCAGCCAATTTTGTTAAGCCCAAAATGAAAGTTGCATAAAGGAAATAGTAGAATGAAGTTTACCAATGAGGTTTGTGGCACGTAGCAGATCTATTTGAGGCTGAATAAGGTGGTTCAGAAAAATGATCTTATACAAACCTTCATATTTGCCTGATTTTCTAGTATTAACAGTAATTTTGTTCTTTGGCAAGACTAGAGCCCGGCTACCCTCTTTAGTTGTATCATTTAGACATTGCCCATTACTTTCTACATCTAAATTTTGTGCTTGTGGATTGGGAAGAAATATGCAAGGGATTTTCTTTCTCCAGCTCTGTGTAATCTATTTTGGTTTGAAGGGTGCTCCTTGGCGCAAGTTGTTTATTGGGAGATTGTTTGGGGTTGAAAGAAATTTGGGGTTTATCAACTGGGTATTGTTTGGCCAAGTCACATATGATGGAAGATTAGCAGGATTACCCTGTGAATTGGATAGAGAATGATGTGAGAATGGTGGTGTCCCCTCATAAATTTCAAATGGGGTTGTGGTGTTCAATCTAGTCAGCATGCAAAACGATGTCGTAGGAATCTTCTTTCTTTCCCCTTATCCTGAAGCCTGCCTGGAAACTGTTGGACTCCATCAAAAGAGCATCTATTCTCTGATATATCATCATGTAGATGCCATGTAACCCACCTAACTCCCACAAGTCCAGGTCCTAGTAACCCTGGTTGCATGTTTTTCTACATCACTCTGAGTTACTAAATGCTCAATTTCCTCTCACCATGCACGATCTCGCTGCCTCACGACCTCCATCGCTTGCCACCTGCATAGTCTCTCTGCATGAGCTCTTTCTAAAATCCACATTCCTGTAAGTCTATTCCATCATCAACAAATGTGTGCACAACTGTTGGAATATGCATTAATACTAATGACCATGTTTCCAACAATGGGATTGCAATAACTACATGTGTTGTTGGAAAGTCGAACGAGCTAGAGAGGGGGTTCTTTCCTTACCATGACTTCTAAATGTGGT
Organism: Cryptomeria japonica; assembly: GCF_030272615.1. Lineage (NCBI taxonomy): Eukaryota > Viridiplantae > Streptophyta > Pinopsida > Cupressales > Cupressaceae > Cryptomeria > Cryptomeria japonica. The sequence continues at coordinate 501,295,777 of NC_081406.1, forward strand.
CAATCGTCACCATTTCCCACCATAATCTCTACATAGGTGCAAGCTTTGTGCGTGGCCAAATGGTTAACTAGTAAAGTCACCCCTTCTCAACACCCATGACTTGCTTCTGCACAATATTAAAATCTATATTCACCAATGCTACCTGGTCATGGAATGAAGGGGATTAATTTTGGCAAACTTGGTGATGGAGATATCTATCGATTTATCCTAGTTTGGGACCAAGCTAGCAATAGCAGCTAGGGTTTTTGTTCTGCAACTCCCGTCGCCACCATTGACCCTCGCTGCTACCACATGTCCTCCTGCGATGGCCGCCTACAGCCCCGTCGCCACCATTGACCCTCGTAGCCTCTTCTAAATCAAACATGTTAGAATATGTGGCAAGAAAAATAAATAACTTGAATTTTTCATTGTGTGTTGGTGTGAATTCTTGGTTTTCTTTTGATTTTATAGTTTGGTGACATGTCTTTTAGCTTTTCTGGGTTGTGTCTGACTAGAAAGGAGAGGATGGGATATGTTCACCTATTGTTTTGTTGTCTATGGATTGTCTCTTGTTAATGCTATGACTTTTCCAAGGATATGAGGACACTGTGAGTCTAGTATGAACTGGGGCATTCATTGTTTGTGATTGTCTGATCTCCATGAAAATAGGTACAATGACTTTTTGGTTCGAACCTATACCTCGATTGTCATAACCTATTTGTTATAATAAATCTCAATGATGATAAAGCTCAAGAATCTCTTTCACTTCCATATCTTCTACCTTCCATCCCCCTTTCTTGATTGACCTCCATCATCCTTCCTTGAGTCCGTGTAGCTCGCTATCACATGACTGAATATAATGACATGCCAAAAATATATACATTTCATGTAGTTTCCACCTACATCATCACATCTTAGCATATTTCATTTCATACATATATATAGATATCACAATTGCATCAGATCTTGCATATATCATTGGCTAGTATCTGCATCTACATATAAACCTAGAAAAAGAACAAAAATATATTGCATTTCATCACGTACATATTTGCATCCATATCATAAGCATCATAAAATCATCATAAAGCATATAGAAACATCACATAGGAACACATGCATATAGCTGCCGCAAGGATGGATCATCTCATATATATATCAAAATCATAAGTGTCATGATACAAGGATGACAAAATTATATGGCTACAAAATCACCCAAAGGTGTCTACATCATCATACAAAAACTGATACAAAATTAGATCCAAGAGAGATATTATCGAATCTAAGCTCCCGAAGGACCAACCCCTGGATCATCCCATTTGTCCCCTCTTGCAAGTCCCATGGGACCATCTTTTCACCAAAGCAGTTAACAATCTTGTATTTTCCCAAATCTTAGGCATATACATAATGTGTCTCAATCCTATCACCTTGATCGCGGCATGGTCCTCGACAGTCAAATCTATTCATAATTGTTGTGTCACATGGAATCTCTCTCTAAAATCAATCTGGGGTAAGTACTCCACCATCCAATCAAATCATTCATGTCAATCCTATGGTACTCATGTTCATCACATAGTGCTACTTATCTTATCCTATCCTAGCCTAGTGGTACCTATGTCTATCACATGGTGTTACTCATTAGGCTCTATCCTAGTGCTTATGTCTATAACATGGTGCTACATCCTAGTGTATCACATTGCACTATATCCTATCTTCCTAGAGCACTCACTGAATTTTATCAATTTGACGACTTATCCTACACTCAGCTTAGCAAACCTACCTATTTTAGGGCACCTGTTGAGTGAATCCTCTAAGCAACTTATCCAATTGATAGTGTATGTTCATCACAAAACTATCAATTTTGGCCTCTTAAGATATAGACATGATTTTGTTGATTCCTCTTGAGTCAGTCTTTTTCTTGTGTGACCTTGTCATCCTATATGGTCAGTCCTTTCTAACCTTTCTATCTTATCGAGAGATTTTTTGCGATCTTTTCAAACATTTTCATCCAATCTCTCAAGGGGGCATATCATTCCCATCACGGGGCAACTTTGTATCAGTTCATCTTATTTGCTTTGAGCCAACATGACAAGCTGCATTGTCTCAAAGAGGGGCAAAATGTAGACACCTAAAATTGTCTTGTCTAATTAAATAAATATTTTTATTTATTTAATTATTTTAGCCTGTCTTCTATTTATTTTAATAAATCATTATTTATTTTATTAATTCATTTATCCTCTTCTAAGCCTTTCATCATTTAAATAAATACTTTTAATTTTTAAAATTTTCCTTTTCCTAAATTAAATAAATATTTTATTTATTTAATTGATCCCATTTCCTCTATTAATTAAATACATATTTATTTATTTAATTAATTTAGCCTTTTCTACCTATGACACATGTCATTAATCTCTTAATTCCTACACTACCTACCCCCTTTATCATTTAATTATTTCTTCTACCTACCCTTTAATCCTAGCTTGAAGAGTATTCCCTCTCTATCTTGGATTTATGACATTGTTGCATAAACGATATCTCCTTGGTGTTGAAGGTCGGTATCCTTGTTTCTAGCTTCCTTAAGACATCAACATAGGTCTATGTTGACACTGAAGAGGGGGCACACATATCGGTCCCTTTGTACCAATTGTACTATATTTTTTACATATCACTCTCGCATGTTTTACACGTGGCGTTCATTCTCGAAACCAAAGGAAGCAAACTCTTAAACGAGATGCATCACACTCAAAACCAGACACAACATTTTATATATATCTTAGCCGAGGTTACACATCACCGAAACTAGAGAAAAACTCTTACATGGGATTTCCTCGAAACCAAGCATGTATCTATTTCAATCAGGGTTACACATTCTTGAAACCAAAGCAAAACTCTTGAACGATATGTTCCCAATGTTTACACATTCGCCCCTTGGAATTTGCACACACAATTGCCCCTTGGCATTTGCATTTACATTACATGTCTTAAATGGGTTGCAAAACACTCAAAATCGAAGGAAACAAGCTCTTATATGGGGTGATATACACTTGAAACTAGACATCACTTGCACATACACCCAAGGATGAGTGGAACTAGTGGAATAGGGCTAGACTATTCCTACTCTCCTCCCTAACATGGATCACCTAGATGCAAACATCTAGGGGAAAGGTATCTATGTTCTCCTTTTTTTCATCATTCTTCTCATGGATCACCTGGATAAGTACATCTAGTGTGCATTCATTCTCTCTCTCTCTCCTTCTTCTCATGAACTCGTAGCTTTGTTATTTGACAATTCATGGATGATACTTTCTTTGATATTTTATGTGATCACTTGTGCTCATGTGATGGACTTTTTTTAAAGAATGATATTAGTTGTTGAGACATTTTGATATCAAGGTCTCTTCGGCTAGTTGACTTGAGGTCTTGTTTTTGGTTCTTATCTTTTGTCATGTGTCTTTTTGTGTCTTTTTGTGTCTTTTTTCCTTTGTTTGCCTTTTTGTCTTTTTGTTTTTGTCTTGTTCCCTTGCATATGCTTGAGTGAGTTAAGATCCTAAGATTGTGGGCTTGGTTCCTTAAAATTAGTGATATCTTATACTCCTTGTCAGTTTTCTCCATATTCCTCATCCTCTTCATTCCTCTTTCTTATACTTTACCATGAGTATTTTTGTAAGCTCATACTCCCACTAAAGAGAGGGGTAAATGCAGTGTCCTAAAATTGCACCCTATGCCTATGTTTGGGGCCCTCACCTTAGTGTTTCTCATCCTCATGCTTGATCATGGCCTATTTATGCTTGCACAATGCAAATTGGCATCAATGTCACATTCCACTTTGCATTCTAGCTTAACCTTGGCCCAAATATGGGGTAGGACTAGGGCATGACACCTTCGTCCGCCCTGGGACCATGGCACCATAGCATGGTCCTCCCTAATTGGGGCCCATTTTAAACTCTTTTTCCCATCTCAAATTTGAGTAGGAAACCTTTCTCTGTGCCAGCCTATGTCAAAAAATTAATCAATTTTCCTAACGGACATGTATATAAGGAGGTATTCCCCTCTCATTAGGAGATACATTGATGATAGGTGAAAATTGGGAGCACAAGCAATTGAGCATTGAATTATTCATCATTAATAATTTCTAGAGGTCTTCAAGGTTGCATATTCTTCATCTATCCATTGTGGAGAAAAATTACATCATACATTTTCAATCATGTATGTGTGATTAGGGTTTTTTCATGTTCATGTCATTTCATACAACATATGTGATTACATTCAAGAAGAAATGCATCATTATCATTCATTGCTAATCAAAGATATACCTTTCCATTATTTATTTCAAGTTTTTGCAATATTTCATTCAAGGTTAATTCTTGAACCGGGATATGACTAAGGAAAACCCTTATTCCCAACCTATTTCCCCTTCTTTCTATGTGTAGGAAACAGATAACGGAGCTGCAATATTCATAATAAGCTTTATTCACAAAGATGAATCAACCCTTTTTGGCATGCGGAAAAGTGGGAGGACCATGGAGACGTGCATCACAGTCCTGATTTTTTAGGAGATTTTTCAAGGATCAAATCTGACTCAGCTTATATTGCTTAGATCCAGCTGCACACGAAAATCTTGCATTTATAGCTCATTGTTTTCTTAATTTTACCTCCATTTTCCAGCACTTTACCTAATTCAGCATTTCAACTTACAAAAGAGAGGAAATCCCAAAATCAAATTAATTCAATCCATTAATTATTCAATCCTTATCTGATTTATGACTTAATCTAGTGGATTCTCTTCCCCCTTTTGAATGTAAAGGTCCTACGTGAAAATATTTTGTAGTTTTCATCCCTCTAATGGTGGAAACCCTAAATCGATTTTCCACTTTATAGACAATAAAAATGATAATGAGATGAGAATGATGATGATAAAATGAAACTATGTGATATGCAATTTTTTTTAATAATGAACCAACCATAATACAATGATATAGGACTAGATAGAAGAAAGTGAATAAAGGGGGGGTATCAATAAATTGAAGTCTCCAAGACAAGGGGATGAAATGAATAAATGAAAAATGGATGGGTCATGATTTTTTGTTGTGTAGATGTGGAGAGCGTACCTAGTTTAATATTGCCAAGGATTATTTACATCACTGATTATAGGAATCGGGATGTTGTGAGGATCTGAGGCATGGACTAAACTCTCAAACAATAGGTATCTCTATGCACACAAGCTCGCAAACATCATGATGATGTAAAATCAGGACTATAGGATTGTACAAGAAAAACACTCAAACATGCGATACCACAAAAAGATGCCCCAATATACACCAACCCAAGACATACAAGGATATAGAATGATCCAAGAAGCCTTTAGATAGGAGTCGTCATAGGAAACAAGGATGCAAATCAAATAAAAAAGATCAAATCATGCAAACAACACAAATGGCCAACTGACATCTCTTTCCAAGAGTAGAACTATGATTAGGATGGTGGTGCCAGACATGGGAAGGATGCATCTCGATGGGAAAAGGTAACTGGTAGGAATGATTGGGCAATAGAGCCAGATGACATGTATGAGTAAATATAGATGTGAAACTAACTACTAGGATTTTGGTTAAGCTCATGTGGATGGATGTTTGAATGGAATATAAGTCATGCAGAAGCTTATCTTGATGGGATAAGCTCAAAAAATGGGGGCAAGCTCAGTGTGATGGGATAAAATCTCAGGTTAATAGGATGACCCTTATTCGGGGTTTGAATGAAAGCTCATCATCTCATGAGGGGAAGGTGAGTATGGTGGATGTAGGCAAGTGACCAAGGTGGAAGCAACCTGCAAAGATAAGGAAAATGAATGTGGGGGATAAGTGGTGAATTCATTCCTGACATCATTAACAGAATATGGAGGGAGAGCGAGATGATGCAAGAGGAGGCAATGATGTAATCTTAGACTATCATCATATTCTCACATGCACAAACATAGTGGCAAGTGTTCAAAGTTTGAATGATTGATGCATTGATTTTACATGATGGGACAAGTTGTTTTATATATTATATCACTAAATAATAGGCATCTACAGAGTGTATGTTGGGGGAACTAGGCATATAATTAATGGCTTACACTAAAAAATGTGGATACCAGGTAGGTGGGTGAGAAAGATGAACATCCAAAAAGATGGTAGATCTGACTTATTTACCTTGATGCTTGAAACTAGGTTTTCACCAAGGTACTTGTCCATAGTGCCACAAAGTGGTTTTCACTGATGGATGAATTAATTTTTCTTGACTTTTTAATTTTTTTTGTATTTTTATGATTTTTTCATTTTTTGTATTTTTTGCTGATTTTTTATTTTTTAATCTTTTTTTTTTATTTTTGAAAATTGGAAATCCTCTAAAGACTAGGTATAGAATCTCTTCAAGTGCATGATGTTCATAGGCTCCTCCAAGAGATCTCCTTCAGGAGTAGCCAACTAATAGGCTTGTGATCCATATTTTGCAGTGATCACATAAGGTCCAAGCTAATTAGGCTCAAACTTCCCTTTCTTTTCACGGTCTTGGAGATTCTTTTGATTTTCCATATAAGTGCTAAGTCACCAATGTCAAATTCTTGGGTTCTGACTATTTTGTTGTAGCTTAACCATGTAGGTCCTGGGGACAACTGAGAGGGGGGGTGAATCAGTTGTCTAATAAATTCAAACCAAAATCTTATTAACCAACTTATTGCTTAATACCGGTAAGACAGTTAATTGTGTCGGTAAACAATGTTAATAGGAAATATTGTACCGATAAGAATTAATGCATGAAACATAAGCACAAAGTCAACCACAACACATGACACAAATATTTGTACGTGGAAACCCTATAAGGGGAAAAACCACGGTGGGAAACCTTACCCACAATCAGATGATACTACTGCAGATAGTAAGTGTACAAGAGGGGTCTGCACATGCAGAAAGGCCAACAGCCTAGAGCTCACTACTCAAACACAAATGGGAGTCACACTAACTACAGTTGGATGGTTAAATCCAATGAGAATGTACTGCACAAAATAGCATCTTCATATGCTGGATTCAGTACCGGTGTAATGCTGATATGCTTCTACAAAAACCTAGCTTCACCTTCAAATGATGTCTTCGTGTATACCTCTGCTTAATCTTACATATACCTTCTTACAATTCCTTTTTTTCGCATTCCACATTTGATCTTACAAATAAGATCTTACATTTATATCATACCCTAAGACCAATTTTAGTAGGTCGGCTCTACAAGATATTACAGTAAAACATTTTACAAATAATACAATATCCGATGCAATAACCAATTGAACATGTCGACTTAATGCATTTACAACAATAATAAATCATCTCCATAGCGTGCCATGCTGATCTGGAAAAGATAAACCTGCCGGTGTAACCCTAGATAACCTGGACCTATTTGTCGGTAAAAGCAAATATGCAAATAAGAGTATACCAATGATATTACTTCAAGGAAAAGTGTCCACTGATGTCTTCGACATTACCAAGTGTCTTCCATGTCATTGTATGTACCGGTGTACATTATATCCTACCGGTTAACCATATACTGGTGATTGTTTGAACAGTTTACTGATTGCTAGTGAATGTTGCTAGATCTCCAAAGTAGGTGTATTTAGCAAGTGTTGACATCAATAACAAAACCATACCAAAATACCAACAATCTCCCCCTTTGGCATTGATGGCAACACAAGATGGAAAAACCATCAAAGTGCCAAAATAGAAATGCCAAGTACAAAAACCAATTCTCCCCCTGGGAGTAATATGTGTTTATACAAAGATTTATTTACAATACCAATCTCTCCTCAAAAAGATAATGCATTTTTCATATATTTTTCTTTAATGTTTTTCCATATATCTCTCCCCCTTTGACATCAAATGCCAAAGTCACAAAAAGGTCAAGTTCATACAAAATACCAACCAATTCAATATACCAACTACTCCCCCTGAGAAGTAGCTTCCTCATCAAATACTGGAATAAAAGATTTGTCCATTTAATTCTGTCGGTTGATGACAATCATCAATTGTCTAAGTCTCTACCGGTGGAGGTAAGACTCCGACCTGATCTCTGAGATACTCAAAAGTTTCCTTAGGCAAAGGTTTTGTAAAAATATCTGCAAGTTGTTCTTTAGTACTCACATAAACCAGTTTTATTTCCTTTTCTTCAACTTTGTCCCTTAGAAAATTCAGTTTGATAGAAACATGTTTTGTTTTAGAATGTAATACTGGATTCTTAGATATATCAATTGCTGCAGTGCTATCACAATATATAGTAATAGGTTCCTTGCATTTTACCTTTATGTCTTTCAACATTTGCTTAAGCCAAAGTACCTGTGTATAGTTTGTTGTTGCTGCAACATATTCTGATTCTGCTGTTGATAAAGATGTACAACTCTGTTTCTTACTTAACCAAGAAACTAATCTCTTTCCAAGAAAGAATGCTCCTCCAGTGGTGCTCTTTCTATCATCCACATCTCCTACCCAATTTGCATCTGTGTATGCATATAGATCAAAATTTTCATCTTTAGGATACCATAATCCAAGATTTGTTGTGCCTTGTAAGTACTGAAAAATCCTTTTTACTACTGATTCATGATTTTCCTTGGGATTACTCTGAAATCTAGAAACTATACATACTGCATTCATAATATCAAGTCTGGTTTGTGTCAAATACAGTAAACCTCCTATCATAGATTTGTATCTAGTTGGATTAACAGGTGTAGATTCATCCCTTTGAGATAATTTGTCATTTGTAGTCATATGTGTGCTTACCGGTTTAGAGTTCTCCATCCCAAATTTCTTGAGTAGTTCTTTCAAGTACTTAGATTGACTCAAAAATATGCCTTTATCAATCTATAAAATCTGCAATCCTAAAAAGAATTTTATTTCTCCAATCATAGACATTTCAAATTCATGCTACATTTTAAGAGAAAATTCTTTGCATAATCCATCTTCTCCTCCAAAGATTATATCATCAACAAATACTTCCATAATCAAAATGTCATCATTAGTTACTTTGTAATATAAATTGCTATCTACATTTCCTTTAGTAAAACCAATTTTTAAGAGATACTTATCCAATCTTGCATACCAGGCTCTTGGAGCTTGTTTTAGTCCATACAGAGCTTTTCTTAATCTGCAAACCATATCATTGTTATCTATCAAAGAAAATCCATCAGGTTGTTCAATATAAACTTCTTCTTCAAGATCTCCATTCAAAAATGCACATTTAATATCCATTTGATAAACTTTGTAATCCTTGTGAGCTGCAAAGGCTAAGAATAATCTAACTGCTTCAATTCTGGCTACTGGTGCAAAGGTTTCATTGTAATCAACTCCTTCTTTCTGAGAATATCCCTTACACACTAGTCTTGCTTTATTCCTGACAACCTTACCATCTTCATTGAGTTTGTTTCTAAATACCCATTCAGGCCAGGGAACTAATGTCCAAGTATTATTTTTCTCAATTTGTCCTAATTCTTCTTCCATAGCTTTAATCCAAAATTTATCTTCACATGCCTCATTGATAGATAATGGTTCAATTTGAGAAATAAGACATACCTCTTCATTTTCAAATCTTCCTCTTGTCATGACTCCTTTAAATTTGCTTCCAATTATCTAATCTTCAGAATGATTCAGTCTTACGTACCAGGGTGTCTTAGTCTGTTGTTGTTCTTCAATTACTGTGGTATCCTTTGATGATACCGGAGTAACTAGGTCATCATTCTGTACCGGTGGATTTACTGTTGGTTCATTTGTCATAATTTTTGTTACCGGTTCAGAGTCTATATACCTTGAAGTTCCTCTGAATTGTTCATCAATCTTTACATTTGTACTCTCAACAATTTTCTGTAATCTTTTATTAAAACATCTATAAGCTTTACTCTTAGATGAATAACCAAGAAATATTCCTTCATCACTTCTAGGATCAAACTTGCCAATATACTCATCTCTTCTAATATAACATTTACTTCCAAAAATTCTAAAATACTTAAGAGTAGGAGTATTACCTGTAGACACCTAAAATTGTCATGTCTAATTAAATAAATATTTTATTTATTTAATTATCTAAGCCTAATTCTTCTATTAATTAAATAAATTTTTATTTATTTAATTAATTCATTTATCCTCTTCTAGCCTTATTTCTCATTTAAATAAATACATTTATTTATTTAAATTATCCTTTTCCTAAATTAAATAAATATTTATTTATTTAATTATCCTACTTCTTCTATTAATTAAATAAATCTTTATTTATTTAATTAATTCATTAGCTTTTTCTACCCATGACACATGTCAATCATCTCTTAATTCATACACTACCTACCCCTTTCATTATTTTACTATTTTCTCTACCTACCCTCTAATCCTAGCCGACCTCTCTTTTTACACCTCTCAATCTTATCCCTCCATTTCATATTGTGTCTTCTATTTAAGGAGATGCTTTCTTCATTGTCAAACCCTAATGACTGATTTTGGAGTACTTGGCTACACTACGATCCTACTTGCAACCACATTCCGTTCTTTGTTGAGCTCTTGTGCATATAAAAATCTGAGAGCAAATATATCAAGCAAGATCAATGGAGATAGGAAAAATGGAGATCAAAACCCTATTGGACATGTGATTGGTATAATCTTTGTGATTTTGAGTTATTTGCATTGTCTTAGGTAATCTTCATATGTTATGGTGGATCTTTGTTGATTGTTAGGCTACGGTTTGGTGGTTGAATTCATTTAGCCTTTCAATATTGTTATTATTGTTATCCATTTTCACCATATACATTTTGGCACGCCCGGTGGGACTCTTGTCCCTTTGCATTTAACATTTTTGTTGCAGATTTCGCATTTTTGAAGTTGCAGATCGAACAATTTTTGGTGACATTTTAGGTTTTTCCGCGTCTGCGAGCGTTCGGATCGCATTTTTGTGTTTCAGAAGCGTCTGCAATATCTTGAATTGCGTCTGTGTTTTTTGCCAGATTTTATTTTTGCAGGTTTCTGGAACTACGTCTGTGAATTCAAACCGCGTCTGTGATTGATCTTATTGCGTCTGTGTTCGGGAATAGCGTCTGCGGTATCCAAGCGCGTCTGTGAATTACAGAATCGCGTCTATGTTGTACAGACGCGTCTGTGTCTGGTATAACTGCGTCTGTGTTTTCTGTTTTGCAAGTTTGTCAATTTTCTTTGATTCGGGTTTTTGGATTTTGTACTTAGAGTTTCAGATCTAGTTTATTTTCGGCTAACCCTTGCAGATCTAGCTAACCAAGTTTGTTGCAGGGCCTTAGCTAGGGTTTTGTAGTTTTGTTGTGTGCCTTGTTTTCATAGATTAGCAAACACTTCCATTGGTGCACTAAAATTGAATCATTGTCTTTTGTGTCTTGAGCAATAGGCTCTTTTTGTTTGATCTTTAGAGGGCCTGTCTTCCCGTGTGGTCATTAGGACTACTAGTGAGAAGAGGACGACCCAAGTGGTAGCGAGGAAAACCCACCTCATCCGAACCACTATAATCAAATGTATTCATGGTGAAAACTATGGATAACATGTGCTGATTAGTTCATACCGACACTATGTCTGCCCATAAACCCGTTTGATCAAATTTATTTGATCATTTGTAGGGTGTAACCCCTACCGGCTAGGAGCCTTCTGTATTTACAGAGCTAAAAGTGTCGCATGTATGGTCACACGAGCGGATGCCCTTACTAGCACCTTTTTGTTTTAGAAGCCCAAATCCTTCTAGTTGTTGAGGCAGGAGGTCGGACCTCTGGTAGCGGCCCACACACATACGGTTCTTAGTAGAGATACAAAGTTCGCCATGGGGAGTTTTCATGGGGATTGATGCTTGGCTGACCCGAGAAGTGAGTGCCGAGGGTGGAGCCAGTGAGGTCAAGCATCTAAGTATCCACTCTGAATAGCGTAGCCTCGAGGGTAAAACCCTATGTGGGATCAACAACTATTGTCTTGGCCAGCCCTAAGATTTGTGCTTGTCTTATGCTAAACACTCAAACATTCAAGAGTAAACAACAGAACATTGTGTCTTTTGTGTCTTCAAGTGTATGTAAAACTTTTTACATCAAACAACACACTTTTGGAGTCTAAACAGTTTGCAAACATTGGGTCATCAACATTGTGTCCTCTTGTCACGAAAAAATAGTCAAACAGTCGGATTTGGTCACAACAAAACAATTTCACACATTGGAAAAATTGCACTAAGGTTACAGAAACACGTCTGTGTCTGTTTGAACCACGTCTGCGTCATATAAGCACGTCTGTGAGGGGCAGAATAGCGTCTGTGTTTTTACTAGTGTCTGTGTCAAATAGAGAAGCGTCTGTGTCTGGGAAACGCGTCTGTGAAGTATACAGAGGCGTCTGTGTCAGGAATTGAAAACTTTAACAGTCCAGCGAACAAAGAAAATCAGTTTCAGCATACTTGAGCTTCCTAGGTTGTCTCTTCAGGTTTCATCTAGCATTCAGCCTGTTCTAAGGTCTCACACAGCCCATCATTGCTTTACATCTCTCATTACATTCACAATTGTCTAAACTTGAGTCAAAAGGTCACTTGCTTGTCCTCATCATACTTTGTCAACACACTACATACTACTACACTTTGCTAAGTGGTCCCTCATCAAGGTTTCTTACCTTTGGGTCTCATTTGGTCTTACTTAGAGTCAAGGTCAGCCTACCTCATCAAGAGAAACTATCCTCTCTTTGGAAGTCACACCTACTCTACTACATACATACTTGGTCTTACACTTTGGACATTGCAAGTAAAACTTCGGATTCATTTACATTCCATACAACTCTTGGTCTTCCATACTCTTTTCACCATTTCATCTAGTCTTTCACATCTTGGTCAAACACCTAGTTCATGGTTGAAACCCGTCTTCAAAAATCTAGGAGAATAGCTAAAGAAGCTCAAGAATCCGTAAACATGAGTTCTTATGAGTATGACAATGATCTATTCTACAATTCTGAGCACACTACATTACTAGACATGAATGTTTATAGACATAATCCAAATGTGGAAAGCACAAACACTATAAACAACAATGCTACGCACAATGACAATGTTGACAATTCTTCAATACTATCAGCAGACATAGAAGAATCCATAATGAATCCTCAATTCAATAGATTGGTTGAAGAGATAATGAGGAGAGATCGTCAATACTTTTTACACATGATGGCACAAAGTGGAGCTAAAATACCGCATGATTTTGACTTATCTCAACTTATAGAAAGCCGACCCTCATAGCAAACTCAACTCAACATGGATCAAAGGAGACCAAATAGTGGAGGAAATAGAGGACCGAATAATATGATGCCTAAGTCACCATCAGTTTTGCTTCAAAAACCAGCAATCCCACATACACAAGCTCAAACATATGATACTTACACTCAAAGACCATCATGGAGGCCTTATGCTCAGACACATGCTCAAGGTGTGGATCAATCAAAACAAGTGGATACTCAAGGACATCCTCAAAATTTTGACACAAGGAGACCTCATGTCAAAATTGGGGGCAACACAATGGAAAATGAAAGGCTTATTGAATATGGGTTATATACACAAAACAGATATGGAGTCCCTCAACATGAAGTTATGCCAAGTGCTCCATATATGTTGCAACAATATAGACCTCCATATGGACATGTCTACGATCAGTATCATCCATACATGCAACAAGCTCCTCCTCAAATGGGCATTTCAAACATGGGGCATGCTACAAGAAATCAATCTCCTCCCAAAGATAATTTGGAGCAACAAATAAGAGATTTACAAAAGAAAATGGAGGACATGAGTACATCAAAACCAACATACACTATGAGAGATATATGTCCTTATCCCTTTGATAAGAGCATTCCAATGCCTCCATTTCCTCCACACTTTGTAACGCCAAAATTTGACAAATATAGAGGGAGAGGAGACCCCAAGGCACACATATGACAATTCTTCACAGCTTGCATTGAGGTAGCAGCAGAAGAAACATACTTGATGAGGTTGTTCCCACAGAGCTTAGGCGATCAAGCTATGGAATGGTTTTCTCAATTACCTCCTGGTATTAAGTCATGGGGCGACTTGGCAGAAGCATTCATTCAGCATTTCTCTTACAACATTGAAACAGATGTCTCAGTTACTACCTTGTGCAATACGAAACAAAAGGAAGGAGAATCTTTCGCAACATTTTTACAAAGATGGAGAAACTTAGCTAGCAGATACTCTTGCGAAATCCCGCAAAAACAAATGGTAGAAATGTTCACACAAAATGTTAACAAGGCTATTGGATATGATCTCAGGAAAGCTTGTTTGTCTACATTCAAGGATGTTATTCAAAAGGGCCTAGCAACAGAAAAGGTCTTAATTGAACAAGGAGTTATCAAGCTATTCAAAGAAAACAAAGAGGACTTTAAGGGAAAGGATAAACCAAAATTTTGGAACAAGAACAAGAACATAGTTAATGATGGTGTTGTTGATGCCAATACAGTGAGACCAAAGTTCGTCTTTTCTGGATCAAGTTCTACCAACAATCGGGTGAACACTCAAACAACTTCTAGACCAAGAAGGAAGTACACCCCATTGGGAGAACCACTTGAATCAGTATTCAAAAAGCTTGTGGCAAACAAAGTGATCACAGTTCCAGATTTTCCTCCATATGAACCAAAGGTCAAACCAAATTGGTGGAATGATGATGAGTATTGCGAATTTCATAAGAGTAAGGGTCACAAGACAAGTAATTGCCATCGATTGAAAAACATTGTGCAAGATCTCATTGATAGAGGTGACATTGAGATTGAGGGACATTCATCTAATCAAGAGCATGAGATGTTTAAGGAACCATTCCCAAAACATGACAAAGGAAAAGGCAAAGCCACAGATGATCAAGCCAATTACACTAGAGCACCTTACAATTATGATTCTACTATCAATCACATTTCGATGGACAATCATATTTCTACTATCACTATCAAAAACAAAAATCCTGAGAATCCTTCTCAGAGACCCAAAATTGTCCTAAAAGGTGTGGGATCTTCCTCCGAATCTACCTCTGAATGTCATGTTACAACCCGTCGAGGTAAGATCACATTGCCAGGTACCTCCACTAAGAATACCAATCCTTTATCAATCAAGCCTGAGTACGACCTTGTAGAACAATTAGGGAAAACACCCGCGCTCATCTCCATTCTGGAGCTTCTACGTATATCCCCTGCACATAAAGCCATCCTTGACAAAATCTTGAGAGACACTGCCGTCCCTACTGATCTGAATGTGGACCAGTTTCAAGCCATGGTGGGATACCTATCTATTCCACATTCCCTTACGTTTACAGAAGCCAATGACGCTTCCATAAGTCAGCCACATAATGCACCTTTACACGTTGAAGCTTTCATACATAAACACCGAATAAAGCGAGTCCTGATAGATGGAGGAGCAGGTCTAAATATTTGTACCTTGAGTACCATAAGACAATTGGGATATTCTGACAAGGCTGTGAATGTTACAAACCAAATCACCATCAAGGCTTATGATGATGAAGAGCGCTCGTCCAAGGGCACAGTCACCTTACCGCTAAGAATAGGACCAGTCACAAAGGATGTGATTTGTCAAGTCCTAGATCTAGATCTCACGTATAACATATTGCTGGGACGTCCTTGGATTCATGAAATGAGGGCAGTCCCATCAACATACCATCAATGCATTAAGTTTCCTCATAATGGAGTCGAGGTAACAGTCAACGGTGATCCAAATCCGTTCATATATTGCAATAACTTGAGGTCACATACTGAAACTATCATTCCCAGTAATCGTGAGGCTACTCCTTCTTTAGCATACATCGATCCTGAGTCATTAAAACCCTCGACATCCAAACAAGGTGAACTTAGAGGCAAGTTTCAAGACAAAGGCATGGGAGAATACACATTGAATCAAACAATGTTTTTACGACAAGTCATGAGCTCTCCAAAAGAATATGGGAGGCCACATCCTAACAAGCAAATCTCCATCATGATACTCAAATGGGATCCTACCATCTTTCAAAGATGGGGCGAACTAGAAGAGGAAAATTTATACAAAATGCTTTATAAAGATAGTGAAGAGGACACACATGATCAGACTATTATACCCTGTGAGAACTATGGCAAAGGCTTTAAAATTCTACAAAGATTTGGGTATGATGGAAAAAGCCCTTTCGGGTTACGCAAAGAAGGTATCATGGAGCCCTTACAACCTGAGCTAACTACAAGAAGAGAACGCTCCAAGGGACTTGGTTTTCTGAATTCCAAGATTCACAATAAAAGAACAAAAGAGGCATGGCGAATCAAAGTTGCCAAAGTTCAACAAGAGGATTATCCTTCCACAGATTCTAATGAGTGGGAATGGGGTTCAGACAAATCCTCCAGTGACTATGAGCTCAAAGAGACATTCAGAGAGCCAGATGAACCTACAGAGGAGGAGGAATTTTACAAAAAGTTTAGAATTGGTCAAGAACCAACCCATAAGGATCCCGCACAGTCTTCGTTTCAAGGTCCTAGGTTGAAATCACATAGGATGAGGACACCTATCCCAGAAGGCGCTACTAGTGATGATAATGTGGATTCGCTCACGATCGAAACTGATGAGGAGAGTGCCATCGATGACCTCGACGATTGCCTTGACATACCTGAATATAACCACATCTTCACTCTTAGCCCTGCAAACTCTGAAAACACTAATGACCTTCCCCTTGTTCACCCCCAACTCATTGACTGGGATCATGAAGGACCAGCACAATTTGATACGTTTCGAAATGACGAAGCTATTGTCGGCTATCTTGGCATTCGAGATGATCTTCCCCCTGGAGACCACAAAGCAGGATACACCATAGAACTCAACAACATGGCATACTTCGGTGAGGGTGTCGAGCCTTCTAGTCGCAAAAATGTGAAAATAAGAACAAAACAAGGGTCTTATGGCGAAAACCACACTGTGGCGTTATCTGACCCCAAAAAAGTAAAAAGAAAGGACGTATCTGAGGGCGAAAACCTCTCTGAGGCACCCGAAGATGGAAGGCTCGACATTCTCCCAGCATCATATGAGGAAAAATCATCCATGTTGGTAGAGGAGACTATAAAGACAAATATTGGTATAGAAGAGGTTCCACACAACATATTTTTGGCGCAATCTTTGACAGAGGCCGAAAGGACAAAATTCATAAGCTTCTTCAAGGAACGACAACTCAACTTTGCATGGTCATACGCTGATATGCCTGGACTGGATCCGGATTTGGTTATGCATCATTTGACAGTCAAACCAGGGGCAAAGCCAGTAAAACAGAAACTGAGGAAAATGCACCCACAAGTGGCATTACTCGTCAAGGCAAAGCTGGAGAAATTATTGAATGTCGGATTCATACGACCAATTGATTATCCCGAATGGATCTCCAATTTGGTACCTGTCAGCAAACTAGATCGTAGTATCCGAATATGTACAGACTTTAGAGATATCAATAAGGCTTGCCCAAAGGATGATTTCCCATTACCAAACATAGACTTGATCGTTGATCTCACAGCAGGTCATGAAATGTTATCCTTAATGGACGGATTTTCTGGATATAATCAAATCAGGATTGCACCTGAAGATCAACATAAAACATCATTCACTTGTCCATGGGGAACCTTCTGTTGGAACGTCATGCCCTTTGGGCTGAAAAATGCAGGCACCACTTATCAACGAGCGATGACTACTATCTTTCATGATCTCATGCACATAACAGTGGAAGATTATGTTGACAATCTTTTGGGAAAATCAATAGACAGAGACACCCACTTGAACATACTTTCAGTTGTCTTTGATCGGCTGGAAAAATATAAGGTAAGACTAAATCCAAAGAAATGCGTCTTTGGAGTAACCTCAGGGAAGCTCCTAGGATTCATTGTGTCTAAAAGAGGAATCGAGGCTGATCCAGCGAAAGTAAAGGCTATCTTGGACATGCCACCACCCAAGAATATCAGTCAACTTTGATCTTTACAAGGGAGACTCCAGTCCATACGAAGATTCATCGCACAACTTGCAGATAAGTGTAATCCTTTCCAGCACCTGCTACATAAAAATATCAAGTTCAAATGGGATGAGAACTGTCAACAGGCTTTTCAGACGCTCAAAGATTATCTTTTGAACCCACCAGTCTTGATGCCATCAATTCCAGATAAACCTTTGTTACTCTACATATCAGCTACTCCAACGGCACTGGGGGCACTCCTAGCACAACAAATACCTGACGGCAAGGAAAAAGCAGTCTACTATATCAGTCGCACATTGGTGGGATATGAGCTAAACTACACTCCGATCGAACGTGCATGTCTCGCTGTGGTCTTTGCTTCATAGAAGTTACGACATTATATGCTCACTCACAAGACTAAGTTGATTGCCAGAATTGATCCACTAAAATATCTTCTCAACAAAGCTACACTTACTGGGTGGCTGGCCAAGTGGGTAATGATTCTGAGTGAATTTGACATTGAGTACGTGGACAGGAAAGCAATCAAAGGACAAGCCATTGCAGATCAATTGGCAGATGCTCCCATGATAGATGATGTTCCTCTACAGTCAGAATTTCCAGATGAGTCCATTCTAACAATATCACCTACAAAGTCATGGCAATTATATTTTGACGGCTCATATACACAGCACGGGGTAGGAGTGGGTATATTCTTTATAACTCCTCAGGGCGATTCTATACCAAAATCATACCGCTTGTCATTTCCTTGCACCAACAATATAGCGGAATATGAGGCATTAACAACTGGATTAAGAATTACAGTTCAGTGGAAGATCCAGGAACTTCGTGTTTTTGGGGATTCTCAACTTGTCATCCGTCAAGCAACTGATGATTACCAAACAAAAGATGAAAAACTAATGCCCTACAAACAACTGGTAGATGATCTGAAACAGCACTTCGCAAAGATAGAGTTTGAGCACATACCAAGAGAACAGAATCGTGCTGCAGATGCCATGGCTACAATTGCTTCGCTCATTGATCTGCCGCAAAATGAGACCTGCTATGAGTTCCTGGTAGACAACTTGTTGATTCTATCATATGAGATCACTCCTATGGAAATGATATGTGTTGTTGGTCCTGAATCCCAGTTATATGGTTCCATATTCACATACCTTCGCAACAATATCTTACCTCCCGATCTATCAAACAATCAACGCCGCACTTTCATTCACCAATCCTCTCGATACGTCATTTTAGCTGATATCCTATACCGACGAGGTCTAGATGGCACCCTTCTTAGATGTTTAGAGAATGACGAAGCTCATATTGCGTTACGAGAAGTGCATGAAGGGATATGTGGCCCGCATACTAGTGGTCCTACCTTGGCCAAGAAACTCATCAGGACTGGATATTACTGGCCTACTATGGAAAAAGATGCATATCAGTTTGTCAAGAAGTGTAAGCAGTGTCAAATTCATGGAGACCTCATACATGCACCAGCACAAGAACTACAACCACTTGCATCTCCTTGGCCCTTTTGTCAGTGGGGACTCGATCTCATAAGCAAGATTCACCCTCCTTCTTCCAATGGACATAAATTCATTATCACAGCCACAGAGTATTTCACAAAGTGGATTGAAGCTGTGCCTCTCACACAAGTTACTGGGAAACAAATTGCTACCTTCATCTTGAACTACATCATTTGCCGATATGGGATTCCTACTTCCATTATTACTAATAACGGGCGTCCCTTCAAAAATTAGGATGTTCGTGAACTCTGTGACCGCTTCCATATCTCTCACCATTTCTCCACACCATATTACCCCGAAGGTAATGGCCAAGTTGAGGCGTCTAATAAATCAATTCTCAAAATCCTTAAAAAGACAGTCGACGACGCTGGCCGTAACTGGCATATCCAACTCAATCCTGCACTTTGGGCCTATTGCACAAGTGTCTGCACACCTACAGGAGCTACACCCTACTCACTTGTCTACGGCGCTGAAGCCATTTTGTCTATTGAGGTCGAGTTACCTTCTTTATGGGTCTCTTTGAGAAAC